>NC_135822.1:28916245-29233113 GCF_964213995.1 Mustelus asterias
TTTTCAGGAGCCAGCTTGCCCATAGGTCAAACTCAATTAGTCACATATTCCACTCCTAAAATTCCTACACTGTTAATGCCTGAAGATTATGTTTAGGGGCGGAGTCGGGAAGTCACCACGGATCTTTAAAAATGGCAGACGGGACCTGGAAGAGGAAGTCTTGTCCCCATTTCCAACAGGTCAATTTTGTGCTTGCAAGATATTATAATCCAGGCCAGAAACTTCAAGGCCATAGAGGTTTACAGCATGGAAACAGGCCCTTCGGCCCAACTTGTCCATGCCAGCCGGTTTTTACCACTAAGCTAGTCCCAATTGCCCGCATTTGGCCCATATCCCTCTATACCCATTTTACCCATGATGTGGAGTTGCCGGCGTTGGACTGGCGAGATGTTCGTCTTCACCGATGACATGCTGAAGGCTCCGGAGAAGATGTGGTAGCTTCTCCGCTCTGGGGAAGTACTGGACGACGAAGGGTACTCTGTCCGCCGTGTCCCGTGTTTGTCTTCTGCAGTTTTTCACTGTGGCGCGTCGGAACTATCGATCGATGAGTTGAGCGCCATATCCTGTTCTTACGAGGATGTCTTTCAGCGTCTGGAGGTGTCTGTTGCGATCCTCCTCATCTGAGCAGATCGTGTGTATACAGAGGGTTTGTCCGTAGAAGATGTTCGATGAAGACGAACATCTCGCCAAGGCCATCCCCACACCCCCACTTCTTGCCTTCAAACAACCGCGCAACCTCAAACAGACCATTGTACGCAGCAAACTACCCAGCCTTCAGGAGAACAGTGACCACGACACCACACAACCCTGCCACCTCTTAAGCAACCTCTGCAAGACGTGCCGGATCACCAACACGAATGCCATCATCTCACGTGAGAACACCATCCACCAGGTACACAGTACATACTCTTGTGACTTGGCCAACGTTGTCTACCTGATACGCTGCAGGAAAGGATGTCCCGAGGCATGGTACATTGGGGAAACCATGCAGACGCTATGACAACGAATGAATGGACACCGCTCGACAATCACCAGGCAGTTCCCTTCCAGTCGGGGAACACTTCAGCAGTCACGGGTATTCGGCCTCTGATCTTTGGGTAAGTGTTCTGCAAGGCGGCCTTCATGACACACGACAACGCAGAATCGCTGAGCAGAGACTGATAGCCAAGTTCCGCACACATGAGGACGGCCTCAACCAGGATCTTGGGTTCATGTCACACTATCTGTAACCCCCCCATGACTTGCCTGGGCTTGCAAACTCTCACTAACTGTCCTGTCTGGAGACAATACACATCTCTTTAACCTGTGCTTAACCCTCTCTCCACTCACATTGTCTGTACCTGTAAAGATTTGATTACTTGCTAAGACTCGCATTCCAACCATTATCTTGGAATTGAGTTTGTGTCTATATATGCCCTGTTTGTGAACCGAACTCTTCACTCACCTGATGAAGGGGCAGCGCTCCGAAAGCTCGTGCTACCAAATAAACCTGTTGGACTTTAACCTGGTGTTGTGAGACTACTTACTGCATCTTACCCATGTAACTGTTTAAATGCTTTTAAAAAGTTTTACAAAGTCAGCCTTGGCCATAAGCTTTGCACTTTGATCCGGACATGGGTGGGCAGAAGGTGTTTTATTCCAGGTATGATTCAGGTGGCCCTCGAGGAAACTTTTATCAAACAAAGTGTATTTAAGAACACAGTTAACATATAAGAAAAATTAGCATAACTTTTACCAATTACAAAAAATACCGTGATATAATATAAACCTTAACAGCTCAGTATAATGTTCCAAGTCAAAGAACCACCATAAACATACACCCCTTTCTAAGCTTGACACAAAAAAATTAGTATGCTCATGTGATGCTGGATTTTGCATCTTTTTCACATCAGCTGTGAACTGGTCCTTTGAAATGTTGGATTGCAACCAAGGCTTCCCAGTCCTGGATCTTTCAGCACACCTTGTGAGAGAGAGAGAGAGACACTGCTTGCCTCTAGCTAGCAACCCACAGACAGCAGAATTTCCAACTTCAGAGGGAGAAGCAAGAAACAATGCATTCCGCCTCAACTCCAAACAGATTCTGAGTCAAAAGGAAACAAAACCCTTGGACTTTGCTGTGGGGAAAAAAAACTGTCCCTCAGGTATCACCTGACCTGTCAATCATTCACCACCAGCAATTCGAAAGGGTCATAAAAACCCCCAGGACACTGCATTAGTCCGCATCAAAAATAAACATTGCTTCAATTATCCAGCTTCAGCAACAATAAAAGATACCGGTTACAGACAGCACGGCATCTCAACCAAAACGCCAAGCCTGCTTGAAAAAACCCTGCAGGGAACACAATTAAAATACATTTCTTAAAGGCACAGTGTGGTCACAAGGGGTGAGAGGGCGGGGTGTGATTCACACAGGAGGAAAATCAGAAAATAGCAGGGCCATTTGAACTCAGCGCAGAGTTTAAAGAGAATCCCGCCTTCGCTGTTGCAAGGGCCTTTACCCACAGTGTGGGAATCATGAACTGATGAAGTAGAAGCATGCGCACGTGAAGGGGGAATAAGCTTTGCAAACTGTCATGATTTGAAGTTTGTTAAATTGCTCACTCTTTAAATTGTTAAAAAAAAACAGGCTGCAGCTGTTAAGAGTTTTAAAAAAGCTTTTGGCTTGACTGCTTTAATTGATATGCCATCTGTTGCAGGTTGGGAAAAAGACAGTAACATCTGTTTGTGCAGTATCAACACAGTTGTTTGTTGATTTAAGGGCTGTTATAAGCTCTTTATGAATGCTCGGCCGAGTTTCAAAAGCTACAATTATCTCAGGGCATTCTGAGTTCACAGTCTGCTTGACGATTTAAAGAAATTAGGAGAGGATTAGCTGTCTTTGACGCTGGTTCTGAATAGGCTAACCCAAAATTAATCACTTGAGCAGATTTAAAAGCTTTGAATGGGTTCTATGAATAGGGATTTTTCACTATTTAATGTGTAGCAGTGAGATAAGTTTTTTTCCACATAGCTCCAGAGATCTACCCATGGTGGATACTGGATGAGTGGCTATGGAGGTGGCATGGAGGATATGAGGGCCCATGGGGGATGGGTTGGGATAATGAGGGAAGAGCAGAGGTGTAGCTTATTTTATAAATGGGGAGAGAACTCAGAAATCGGGAATACAAAGGGACTTGGGAGTCCTAGTTCAGGATTCTCTTAAGGTTAACTTGCAGTGAGTTGGTATTTAGGAAGGCAAATGCAATATGGGTGGCACAGTGGCACAATGGTTAGCACTGCGCCAGGGACCCGGGTTCAATTCCCAGCTCGGGTCACTGTCTGCGGAGTCTGCACGTTCTCCCCGTATCTGCGTGGGTTTCCTCCGGGTGCTCCGGTTTCCTCCCACAGTCTGAAAGACGTACTGGTTAGGTGAATTGGCCATGCTAAACTCTCCCTCAGTGTACCCGAACAGGCGCCGGAGTGTGGTGACGCGGGGGTTTTCACAGTAACTTAATTGCACTACTAATGTAAGCCTACTTGTGACACTAATAAATAAAAAATGTATATTTTGTAGTTCCATTATCACTTGAGTCCACTTGTTCAACCTTTGCAACCATTGCAGTATCCCCACAACTTGACAAGTGATCAGATAATTCAGATGTTCCCTTGCTAATACTTTCTGATGAACGCCCGCTATTCAATACTTCAAGCTCTTTAAAATAAGATGACAGACTAGTCTTCTTGCCTCGCATTCATTGTTTTGTGCTTTTGATTGCCAGACTCACAGGGTGGAATTTTCCCATCCCACCCGCCGCGGAAGTTGTAGCGGGCGGGACACGGACCTTGCAAAGGTCCATTGACCTCGGGCAGGATTTTCCGACCTTGGTCTGAGCGCGGCCGGAATATCCCACCTGAGGTGTCACTTCTTTATTGCTAAAAAAAAACTGAGCTTGATTTTAGGCAGATCAAAAATGTCTGAAAGAGCAGGGGCATATAGCCATGAATAGGCTGTGGATCACCCGATTAGGTTTAACACAGTTGATTCTGCATTATTATCAGGCTCTGTAGAAAGTGGATTTTGAACCATTACGTACTAGTGACACATCATGGGCATTATTGCAAAGTGTGAGGAGGGTGCTTCTGTCCAACTGGTTAATTGGTCAAGAAGACAGACATTGATTGGCAAATGACAGCTTTGCCTCAGTTGCTCTTATGCCAAGACAGCGAAAATGTGGCAAAACAAAATTCTTTGCTACACTACTTCCAAAAAAAATGTTTGGAGCACAGTTTGCAGAATAGGTTTTCCCAAAATGCAGGATGCCTGGACCACTTTGCAACACTTATTAAGTGAAGGGCCTTTTCTGCACTGTACGACTCTATGACTTGCTGATCTACGTTTTTCAGTTTATTTAGTGAGAAATATCCAATCACATCCAATGAAACAGATTTTGGCCACAATGCAAGATCTTCAGAGTCGGATTATTCCCTTATTTTGAGAAAATACTGGAAAGTGGGATTAGGCTGGGTGGCTTGATTTTCGGCCGGTGCAGATGTGATAAGCTCAGTGGCCTCTTTCTGTACTGTGAGCAAGCGTTCATTCTACACATGACGGCAGATCTATAGCAATGTAGTTGACTCTTATCTGACCTTTGAAATGATGTGGAATTGCCGGCGTTGGATTGGGGTGGACACAGTAAGAAGTCTCACAACACCAGGTTAAAGTCTAACAGGTTTATTTGGTATCACGAGCGTTCGGAGCGCTGCTCCTTCATCAGGTGAGTGGAGAGTTGGGTTCACAAACAGGGCATATATAGACAAAGACTCAATTGCAAGATAGTGGTTAGAATGTGAGAGGGTATCTCTTAAAGTGATACCTCTTTAACGTGTGTTTATCCCTCTCTTCACTCGCATTGTCTGTATCTGTAAAGATCTGATTAGCTGTAAAGATTTGCAATCCAATCATTATCTTGCAATTGTGTCTTTGCCTGTATATGCCCTGTTTGTTAAACCAACTCTCCACTCACCTGATGAAGGAGCAGCACTCCGAAAGCCTCGTGATTCCAAATAAACCTGTTGGACTTTAACTTGGTGTCCTGAGACTTCTTACTGTGACCTTTGAAATGGTGTGACAAGCATTGTGGAGGCATTTATTCTCGAGCACTTGTCTCAATGAAATGTCTCATGGTCCTTTTATAGAATTAGGGTTTCGTGCCAAACAAGAAGGAGACAGGGAAGGGAGCAAGGCTGAAAGGGCAGCTTTGTTAGAGGTGAGAAAGGAATAACAAGCTCGCGTGATTAAGGGAATGAGTCCAGAATGTGGTGGTTGTAGATTCTGTTGGAACAGAGAGAGAAGCGTGCAAACACTGAAAGTAAATGCTGGATGGAGAATAGTCAAACGTTACAGGAGAGAGAGGCCACTGATGGACTTGAAAACAAGGCTGAATCATTTGAGATCAGTGAAAGAATAGACATGCATTTATATCACAGGGTTGTCTCAAAATCATTAATGACCAGAGAAAGACTTGTGGAAGTGCTGTAACATAGGGAACACAGCAGTCAGTTTGCACCCAGCAAGCTCTGACATACAGCAATGTAATAATCTCTTTAAATGATGCTGAATGATGGATAAGTATTGGCCAGGACACCTGCTCTTCTGCTAACAGTGTCTTGGGATCTTTTACATCCCCTGACAGAGCAGATAGGGCCTTGATTTCACATCTTATCTGTTTAGTGGGATATCGAGATATTGAAGGTCAGTGAGGATTGGGGGTGCACGATAGGGTACAAGCTCCAGAATTTTTAATTCAGAAAAGGTTTTCAATCAAATTTTAGCAGCAACAAACACCAGAACTCAAGTCATCAACTTCCTCCTTACACGCACTTCTGCAGTCATCTGTCTGCGTTTAGACTTGGCACAGGACATAGCCTGCTTGTCGAACAAAAAAGGAAAATGTGTCCGTGCGTTTCGGATGGTCCTGTGCACTGTCTCAGCCCAGATTCTTCCTGTGTTTGAGGGTTTTCAGCAATCCAGTTGCTGAGAGCGGTAGATTCTTCTTCTATATGTTTTGATTTTATGGTTCCTACCATGATTGCCAGGAGTTGGCTAGCACTTCTGTTTTCTCCCTGATTTATGGCTGCATCTATCAGTGTTCAGGAAAGGACTGCATCACACACATACCTAAAGAGGCTCTAAAAGGAAGAAAGGCAAGAGAGGGCGGGTACAATTTCTAGCTGAGCTTTCTCCCATCTTAAAATATGTTGCCATGATGAGGAAAGTACCCACCCTACCATCAGTCTTTCTTCTTTACTGTATGTACTGACTGAGTATTGGGTACAGGTTCAGCATTGAGCACCTCTCCATGAATGGCCACTCAGCTTAGGCGAGATTGTGAATGTCACACGCCATTTGATCGAAGGACAGAGGGAAACTCACAGCTGGATATGATCCACACACACATTCTCCAGCAGGGATTACTGAATAACCGGAACAAGCTTGAGCTAGTTTATCCCCCGCAACCCGCCCCGGACACAGAGGTACTAAGGTGCAATTTTATTGCTTCCTCAACGGAGGTCAGTAACACCTGTTGGGAGGCTGTTTGATGTCTCACAAAGACATCTGGAGGCCTGTGTGATTGAACTTGTTAAGACATAACTATATACATATCTCTGAACCATAGCCCCCTCTAGATGGCATCTTCATGCTGACTTCTCTCAAACTCTCTTTACACAGAGAGTACCCATCATGTGACTCTCTACATCACAGTGTGGGCAGTGCTGTTCTCATTCCTACATTAACCCTTGCTATGCTGAACACCTTTTTTACTTGCTATGTTGAACACCCTTCTACAATACCTACCCGCTCCCCCCCACCACCCCACCCAAGTCTTTACCCAACATATTTACAGTGTAATCTTTCTTTATGTGCTACCCCTTCTCCAGTGTCTGACTTCAGTTTACCATTGTCACAGCCTTCAGCCAATCTCAGTTAACGGGTCAACGGGTCTGCGGCACAGTGGCACACTGGGTTAGCACTGCTGCCTCACAGCACCAGGGACCCGGGTTCAATTCCGGCCTTGGGTGACTGCCTGTGTGGAGTTTGCATGTTCCCCCCGTATCTGCGTGGGTTTCCTCCGGGTGCTCCAGTTTCCTCCCACATCCCAAAGATGTGCGGGTTAGGTTGACTGGCCATGCTAAATTGCCCCTTGGTGTCAGTGGGATTCACAGGGTAAATATGTGGGGTTAAGGGGTTAGGGCCTGGGTGGGATTGTTGTCATTGCAGGCCTGATGGGCCGAATGGCGTCCTTCTGTACTGTAGGAATTCTATGAATCTCCAGGCTGCTCCACTTGCTTGTTGAATTCTGCATGGCCTAAAACTTTATTACTTCTTAAATTCAACTAGATATCAAAGGATTTCAGAACCTCTTAAAACCTATCTGAAAGTTCATTTATTCCCTGCCTTGCGATGATATCATTAGCTATCGGACCTACTGAATACAGTAGTGTATTCATTTGTTCAACCTTTAGCATCTCATCAAATCTTGAAGCTATCATGTATCCTGAAAAACCAAAGCCCCCAAATCTGCACCTGGTCTGACCTTTGTGTCAACCCAAATTGATTTGGGAGGGTTGATTTATTATCCACTGTTTTTCAGCACATGGCTGTGCCTGTTTTAAAGACTGTGCTGCAGTCACCATGTGTTACTCTTCTTGCTGCACTTGTCAGGATTTGGTGGATTCCCTCTGCGACTGGGTCCTGAACTTCCTAACCCATAGACCACAATCAGTAAGGATAGGCAACAACATCTCCTCCACGATCATCCTCAACACCGGTGCCCCACAAGGCTGTGTTCTCAGCCCCCTACTATACTCCTTATACACTTATGACTGTGCAGCCAAATTCCCCTCCAATTCGATTTTCAAGTTTGCTGACGACACCACCGTATTGGGTCGGATCTCAAACAATGACGAGGCAGAGTACAGGAATGAGATAGAGAATCTGGTAAACTGGTGCGGCAACAATAATCTCTCCCTCAATGTCAACAGAACGAAGGAGATTGTCATCAACTTCAGGAAGTGTAAAGGAGAACATGCCCCTGTCTACATCAACGGGGACAAAGTAGAAAGGGTCGAGAGCTTCAAGTTTTTAGGTGTCCAGATCACCAACAACCAATCCTGGTCCCCCCTCATGCCGACTCAATAGTTAAGAAAGCCCATCAACACTTCTAGTTTCTCAGAAGATTAAGGAAATTTGGCATGCCAGCTACAACTCTCACCTACATTTGCAGATGCACCATAGAAAGCATTCTTTCTGGTTGTATCACAGCTTGGTATGGCTCCTGCTCTGCCCAAGACAGCAAGGAACTACAAAAGGTCGTGAATGTAGCCCAATCCATCATGCAAACCAGCCTCCCATCCATTGACTCTGTCTACACTTCCCGCTGCCTCGGCAAAGCAGCCAGCATAATTAAGGACCCCGCGCACCCCGAACATACTCTCTTCCACCTTCTTCCGTCGGGAAAAAGATACAAAAGTCTGAGGTCACGTACCAACCAACTCAAGAACAGCTTCTTCCCTGCTGCCGTCAGACTTTTGAATGGACCTACCTCGCATTAAGTTGATCTTTCTCTACACCCCAGCTATGACAGTAACACTACATTCTGCACTCTCTCATTTCCTTCTCTATGAACGGTATGTTTTGTCTGTATAGCGCGCAAGAAACAATACTTTTTACTGTATCCTAATACATGTGACAATAATAAATCAAATCAAATCAAATCATTACAATCAGAGATCTGATTTCTTTAAAGGTTTGACCCTTCCGCACATTTTTGGTGTATTTTAAGCTGATTAAAGGACAATTCCCAATTCTTGGTGAGGTTTCAAAACTTTTTACCGACGGAACTCAGTCATCACATGGTATGGCGCTGACCCTGGGCCTAGGCTAGCCATGGCGATTAAACAAATGGATTGCTCAGCCAGTTCAATGCCCTGGATACAGGTCAGGTCCTTTGACTCTGCAGTCGATGAGGATTCACGATGGACCTCCGTGTGTTCTGGTGGAGTCTTACAGCTGCACAATGGAGTTTTCATCAGCCTTTCCAACCTCCATGGAAGCTGTGTTGTTGCTTTTGTGTTTCAGTTTCTGGGGCTGCCTGCCAGCTTGTCTGGAGTTCTGGGTTCGTTCATTCGCTGCCACCATGTTGTATGGTGTCTCACTAAGGGGTCTGGAGGTTTTTGTGGTCAAACGTAAATGCCGGGAATCTCCCGGCCAGCTGCGCTGCTCGAGTAGCACAGAGGACCAGGAGACATCAGCAGGGGGGCCTGTAGCGGGTTTTGCGACCAGCATCCGGCCGATTGTGAGTCTCTGCTTTTAGATGTAATCAGTCCTGTGCCAGAACTCCGCGAAGCCGATTACAATATGCAAATTGACATTTCCATACCATTAGCAAGTCTGGGACGGTAGTCACGAGACCCGTTAGTGTCTCAGTCTCCTTTGGGAGAGGTTCCCACCAGCAGGGTTTACAACTGGTCGCATAAGGACCAGGCGTGCTTATGCTGGTGGGGATAGAGGCCACTGAGGGACCCCTCCCACCCCACCCGGAGATTGGGGCAGTGGAATGCCCCTTAGGCAGTGCTAGCCTAGCACCCTGACACTGCCCACTGGGCACCCTGACACTGCCCACCGGGCACCAGGCAGTGCCAAGGGGCAAGGCCAGAGGGGGTGGGGTCGGGTAGGCCAGCAATGCGGGGGGGGGGCGGTTCGGGAGGCCGGCGATCAGTCTGTGAGGAGGTGGGTGAGAAACAATCGGTAGGCCAGCAATCGGGGGGGGGGGGGGGGGGGGGGGGGGGGGGGGGCGCCGGGGGGGAGGTTCGGGAGGCCGGCGATCAGTCTGTGGGGAGGTGGGTGAGAAACAATCAGTAGGCTGGCAATCGGGAGTCGAGCAATGGGAGGGGGCTGATGTGCATGTACTGATCTCCTCACTGACAGATTGGTGCATGCGCAGTGGCCCACTCAGCACGTTGATGCGAGCCTCTCAGGCGGGATGTGGCCACGCCCTCCACTCACCGGTGTGAATCTCTCTGAGGAACTCTGTGGAGCACAGAGTGACAGAGATTCAAGATACAAAGATTCAGAGATACAAAGATATGTAGAGGGACAGGTAGTATTGAGGAAGCAGGGAGGCTGCAGAAAGACTTGGACAGGTTAGGAGAATGGGGAAAGAAGTGGCAGATGGAATACAATGTGGAAAAGTGTGAGGTTATGCACTTTGGAAGGAGGAATGGAGGCGTTGACATTTTTCTAAATGGGGAAATGCTTAGGAAATCAGAAACACAAAGGGATTTGTGTGTCCTTGTTCAAGATTCTGTTAAGGGGTTAGCGTGCAGGTTCAGTTGGCATTTAGGGAGGCAAACGCAATGTTAGCATTCATGTCGAGAGGGCTAGAATACAAGAGCAGGGATGTACTTCTGGGAGTGTTTAAGGTTCTAGTCAGACCCCATTTGGAGTATTGTGAGCAGTTTCGGGCCCCGTATCTAAGGAAGGATGAGCTGGCCTTGGAAATGGTTCAGAGGAGGTTCACAAGAATGATCCCTGGAATGAAGAGCTTGTTGTATGAGGGACGATTGAGAACTCTGTCTGGGTCTGTACTCGTTGGGAGTTTAGAAGGATGAGGGGGGATCTTACTGAAACTTACCGGATACTGCGAGGCCTGGATAGAGTGGACGTGGAGAGGATGTTTCCACTAGTAGGAAAAACTAGAACTAGAGGGCACAACCTCAGGCTAAAGGGACGATCCTTTAAAACAGAGATGAGGAGGAATTTCTTCAGCCAGAGAGTGCTGAATCTGTGGAACTCTTTACTGCAGAAGGCTGTGGAGAGTCATTGAGTGTCTTTAAGACAGAGATAGATAGGTTCTTGATCAATAAGGGGATCAGGGTTATGAGGAAAAGGCAGGAGAATGGAGATGAGAAAAATATCAGGCATGATTGAATGGTGGAGCAGACTCGATGGGCCGAGTGGCCTAATTCTGCTCATATGTTTTATGGTCTTATGATTAGTTCCACTAAGTACGCCCAAAAAACGGATGGGAAAATCTCTGGTTTTCCCACCTGTTGGGCACTTAGATTTTTTTGGGGAGAATCCCGGCCAAACTGTTTATAGTTAAGACATAACAATTTACATATCTCTAATGTGTAGCCCAATTAGATGCTACCTTCATGCTGAATTCTCTCAGACTCTCTCTACATGCAGTCTACTATCATGTGACACTCGACATCATAATCTGGGCTCCAATCCCACATTAGCCCTTACTGTGCCAGACACCCTTATACCATAATACCAACCAGAAATTAATCCTGGGACTTTCCGGTTCATATAGCCTGATAACATACAATGTCCAATGAGGCAGCCAGGCAGTAAGCTTTTAACATTTGCCAGCCGTGCCTGTTTGCTAGCACAGTATCTACAAAACTGCCTGAATGCATTATTCCATCTCTAATTTAAGGGATGGATTTACAGGGTCGATTCTCATCAAGGCCAAACATTTCAGTTTTCCTTCCATTTGCTGCTAAGGCAAAAGTTAAAACCTAGATCCAAATCATTTCAGCCCATGTCACTTTACTGCTCCAGACTGTGGGCCTTAGCATCTCCAGGTTGTGATATATGGTTCTTATATATTGACCTGACCTCAACCACTCATTGTATAAACTCATTCCAACTATTGATCCCCATCATGTAAATAAATACTTCCGCACGTCTGTCCTAAAGCTGCCCTTCACAGGGCAGACAGACAAACACAATCGCTGTCCTGTTATACTGCTGCCCTTCCACATCGGAAAACACTCACTTGGTTTCAGACTGCCCCATATTGGGACAGTGTGAGACTGATCAAGAAGGTAACAGTCCATGGGATCAAGGGCAAACTTGGCAAATTGGACCCAAAAGTGGCTTAGTGGCAGGAGGCAGAGGGTGATGGTCGAAGGTTGTTTCTGTGACTGGAAGCCTGTGTCCCGTGGTGTTCTGCAGGGACCAGTGCTGGGTCGTTTGTTGTTTGTAGTGTACATTAATGATCTAGATGTTAATCTGGGGGTTATGATCAGTAAGTTCGCAGATGACACGAAAATTAGTGGTGTGGTAAATAGCAAGAAAGAAAGCTTTAGATTACAGGATGATATAGACAGGTGGTCAGATGGGCAGAACAGTGGCAAATGGAATTTAACCCTGAAAAGTGTGAGGTGATGCATTTTGGGAGGACTAACAAGGCAAGGGGACACACACTGAACAGTGGAACACTAGGATGTACAGAGGACCAGAAGGAACTTGGGCTACATGTCCATAGGTTCCTAAAGGCAGCAAGACAGGTAGATAAGGTGGTTAAGGACATATGGGATACGTGTCTTTATTAGACAAGGCACAGAGTATAAGAGCAGGAAGGTTATGATGGAGCGATATAAAACACTGGTTAGGACACAGCTAGAGTACTGCGTGCAGTTCTGGTCGCCACTCGATAGGAAGGATATGATTGCACTCGAAAGGGTACAGAGGAGATTCACCAGGATGCTGCCTGGGCTGGAGCGTTCCAGCTATGAAGAGAGGCTGGATAGACCGGGGTTGTTTTCCTTGGAGCAGAGAAGGCTGACCGAGGTGTACAAAATTATGAGGGACATGGATAGGGTGGATTGGGGAAAAAAACTTTTCCCTTTAGTAGAAGGGTCAATAACCAGGGGGCATAGATTCAAGGAAGGAGCAAGAAATTTAGAGGGGTTTTGAAGAAAAGCTTATTCACCCAGAGGGCGGTGGAAATCTGGAACTCACTGCCTGAGAGGGTGGTAGAGACGGGAACCCCCACAACATTTAAGAAACAGTTAGATGAGCAATTGAAATGCCATAGCGTACAAGGCTACAGAGCAAGTGCTGGAAAATGGGATTAGAATAGATAGGTGTTTGATGGCTGCAGCACTCATGATGGGTCGAAGGGCCTTTGTCTTTGCTGTAAAACTCTATGGGCGGGATTTTCCGGCCACATTCGCCCCAAGGCCGGAAAGTCCCACCTGAGGTCAACGGACCGTTTCATGATCCGTGTCCCACACACCTGACGAGCGGGACAAGAAAGTTTCGCCCTATGACTCTAGATTCCCTCTGGAGATGTCTCTTTACAAAGCTGAAGGTCTTACTTTTTCTTTAGAATTCTCACCTCTCGAACTCAGGACTAGCCTCATTGTTACCCTCCGCACGGTATGAAATTTCATTAAATTGCATAATTAAGGACCCCACGCACCCCGGACATTTTCTCTTCCATCTTCTTCTGTCGGGAAAAAGTCTGAGGTCACGAACCAACCGACTCAAAAACAGCTTCTTCCCTGCTGCTGTCAGACTTTTGAATGGATTTACCTTGCATTTCTCTACACCCTAGTTATGACAGTAACACTACATTCTGCACTCTCTCCTTTCCTTCTCTATGAACGGTATGCTTTGTCTGTATAGCGCGCAAGAAACAATACTTTTCACTGTATGCTAATACATGTGGCAATAATAAATCAAATCAAAATCAAATCAAATCACTGCCGTTATGCGACTGTTATGTCACAGTGACCAGAACTGTATGCAGTACCCCAGCTGAAGCCTACATAGGGGCATTGTAAACCTTTAGCATGACCTGTGGACATTCTGTCAGGCAATATAACATAACATTCTATTTGCTTTGTTTAATGCTGCCTCACACTGTTTAGACACATCAGCCAATGCCACAAGATTTCTTTTGGTTTTTCCCACAAACAACTCATTACTGATACTCATTTAACGCAAGTGTCAATTTTCATAGAAATCATAGAAACCCTACAGTACAGAAAGAGGCCATTCAGCCCACAATCCCACCCAGACCCTACTCCCATATCCCTACATATTTTACCCACTAATCCCTCTAACCTACGCATCTCAGGACACTAAGGGGCAATTTTAACATGGCCAATCAACCTAACCCGCACATCTTTGGACTGTGGGAGGAAACTGGAGCACCTGGAAGAAACCCACGCAGACACGAGGAGAATGTGCAAACTCCACACAGACAGTGACCCAAGCCGGGAATCGAACCCAGGTCCCTAGAGCTGTGAAGCAGCAGTGCTAACCACTGTGCTACCGTGCCGCCCCTGGTGTTATCCAGGGAATAAATGATGTTCTTCTGCAAGATAAACTCCCATTATATTCTTTTTAAGAAAGGTTTCTCAATTCCTGGACTTTTGCCCTTTCAGGAACAGGGTTTTTGTTGTTAAAACATGGCACAGGTACATAGATAAAATCTACTCCCTTTATGTGTAGTCGGGTGTAACAACCCTGTCTTCCTCTGTCCAATATAACCAAACACCCCTCTCTAGCCACACACACGCACATAAACAGGCTGACAGGCTAGAGTTGCAAATCGTCCCATATCATCCCGGGGTTTCCAGGAATGACAGGCTAACTCCCCAGACATGGCCGCAAACAACCCAGGAGGAAATTCATTGGATAGTCAAATGAATTTGGGCCTTTTTCCAATTTCTTTATTCATCAGTTATAAAAATATTGGAGGTGGGTAAAAAAGGATGTTTGAGTGATAGTTAAGATCTATCGCATTGACAAGGAAGAGTTGGTCTGCTTTCCAATGAGTACTTTGCAGGGATGAATATATCGGATGCATGTGGAGGCAGAGCAGTTTGCATATCGTGGCATCCAAGTGTCCCATCATCGAACGGCTGAACATAATATGGTGAAACCTTCCTGAATATGTCTAATCACAATTGGAAACTCTAGTACGCACGCATATTGGGCCATGCCATGGAAAATGGCTGGGGTTGCAGGGATAGTGCGGAGGAAAGAGCCTGGATAAGATAATCTGTCAGAGAGTCGGTGCAGACTCGATGGGCTGAATGGCCTCTTCTGTACTGTGGTGATTCTGTGATTCTATGCAACAACAATATTCAACCCAACTTAAGGTTTGAACATAGAACATAGAACATAGAACAGTACGGCACAGAACAGGCCCTTCGGCCCACAATGTTGTGCCGAGCTTTATCTGAAACCAAGATCAAGCTATCCCACTCCCTATCATCCTGGTGTGCTCCATGTGCCTATCCAATAACCGCTTAAATGTTCCTAAAGTGTCTGACTCCACTATCACTGCAGGCAGTCCATTCCACACCCAACCACTCTCTGCATAAAGAACCAACCTCTGATATCCTTCCTATATCTCCCACCATGAACCATATAGTTATGCCCCCTTGTAATAGCTCCATCCACCCGAGGAAATAGTCTTTGAACGTTCACTCTATCTATCCCCTTCATCATTTTATAAACCTCTATTAAGTCTCCCCTCAGCCTCCTCTGCTCCAGAGAGAACAGCCCTAGCTCCCTCAATCTTTCCTCATAAGATCTACCCTCCAAACCAGGCAGCATCCTGGTAAATCTCCTCTGCACTCTTTCCAGCGCTTCCACATCCTTCTTATAGTGAGGTGACCAGAACTGCACACAATATTCCAAATGTGGTCTCACCAAGGTCCTGTACAGTTGCAGCATAACCCCACGGCTCTTAAACTCCAACCCCCTGTTAATAAAAGCTAACACACTATAGGCCTTCTTCACAGCTCTATCCACTTGAGTGGCAACCTTTAGAGATCTGTGGATATGGACCCCAAGATCTCTCTGTTCCTCCAGTCTTCAGAACCCTACCTTTGACCCTGTAATCCACATTTAAATTAGTCCTACCAAAATGAATCACCTCACATTTATCAGGGTTAAACTCCATTTGCCATTTTTCAACCCAGCTTTGCATCCTATCTATGTCTCTTTGCAGCCTACAACAGCCCTCCACCTCATCCACTACTCCACCAATCTTGGTGTCATCAGCAAATTTACTGATCCACCCTTCAGCCCCCTCCTCCAAGTCATTTATAAAAATCACAAAGAGCAGAGGACCCAGCACTGATCCCTGTGGCACTCCGCTAGCAACCTGCCTCCAGTCTGAAAATTTTCCATCCACCACCACCCTCTGTCTTCGGTCAGACAGCCAGTTACCTATCCAATCGGCCAACTTTCCCTCTATCCCACACCTCTTTACTTTCATCATAAGCCGACCATGGGGGACCTTATCAAACGCCTTACTAAAATCCATGTATATGACATCAACTGCCCTACCTTCATCAACACACTTAGTTACCTCCTCAAAAAATTTAATCAAATTTGTGAGGCACTACTTGCCCTTCACGAATCCGTGCTGACTATCCCGGATTAATCCGCATCTTTCTAAATGGTTGTAAATCCCATCCCTGCGGACCTTTTCCATCAATTTACCAACCACCGAAGTAAGACTAACCGGTCTAAAATTACCAGGGTCATTTCTATTCCCTTTCTTAAACAGAGGAACAACATTCGCCACTCTCCAGTCCTCTGGCACCATCCCCATGGACAGTGAGGACCCAAAGATCAAAGCCAAAGGCTCTGCAATCTCATCCCTTGCCTCCCAAAGAATCCTAGGATATATTTCATCAGGCCCAGGGGACTTATCGACCTTCAGTTTATTCAAAACTGCCAGTACATCGTCCCTCCGAACATCTATTTCCTCCAGCCTATTAGCCTGTAACACCTTCTCTTCCTCAAATACATGGCCCCTCTCCTTGGTGAACACTGAAGAAAAGTATTCATTCATCACCTCGCCTATCTCTACTGACTCCACACACAAGTTCCCACTACTGTCCTTGACCGGCCCTAACCTCACCCTGGTCATTCTTTTATTCCTCACATAAGAGTAAAAAGCCTTGGGGTTTTCCTTGATCCGACCCGCCAAGGACTTCTCATGTCCCCTCCTAGCTCTCCAAAGCCCCTTTTTCAGCTCGTTCCTTGCTAACTTGTAACCCTCAATCGAGCCATCTGAACCTTGTTTCCTCATCCCTACATAAGCTTCCCTCTTCCTTTTCACAAGACATTCCACCTCTTTCATGAACCATGGTTCCCTCACTCGGCCATTTCCTCCCTGCCTGACAGGGACATACCTATCAAGGACACCCAGTATTTGTTCCTTGGAAAAGTTCCACTTTTCATTAGTGCCTTTCCCTGACAGTTTCTGTTCCCATCTTACGCCCCCTAATTCTTGCCTAATCGCATCATAATTACCTCTCCCCCAATTGTAAACCTTGCCCTGCCGTATGGCCCTATCCATTTTGCTCAAAGCTACTCCCAATGTACCCAAAGATGTCAGTATCTAAGTCTACCCAATACAATTACATCCATTCAAACCCAAATACCTACAAAGGTTCAACCAATTCCAACATAATACATAAAAGCAAATACGGCAGTCCAGCAACCCCATCAGAGGCAGGAGAGGGTCAGGGAGAGGCGGAACGTAAATATAGAGAACATTTCCCAACATGTCACACATGCACCCACAAGCTTTATTTTTTACAGCATTGGATATTGTGGCGTCTTGAGTGTCCCAATGTCAGGAGACTGAATTTAATTACCATTTTTAAATTAGGCACCCACAATGTAACTTTAAAATTCACTGCTGCTGCGTGGGTTTCTTCAAGGATCAAGAGGAGAAGGAATGCTTTCCCTCAACAAAGCCTTCAGCCGCTCGTCTGCCGATCGCAGTTTTTCTCCCCTCCGCTGGTCACCAACCCCTTCCTCCTCCACCACAAACCCCGATCACTGATTCACCCCGCCTCCCCACCCACAACCGCCCAATTTTAGGCACCCTCCTCAAGGGTCCCCAGCCATTTGTCAAGCAGGAGGCAGAACAAATCATAGATAATGTTGTCTTGCCATTAAGTTCACCAGGATCTCCAGAGTCCTTCCAAGTTCTTCAGACAGTTTCAATCTCCCCTACATTCTTCCTATAAAGATCGAGCCAATTGAGGGTGGCACAGTGGCACAGTGGTCAGCACTGCTGTCTCACAGCGCCAGGGACTCGGGTCCAATTCTGACCTTGGGTGACTGTCTTATGGAGCTTGCACATTCTCCCCGTGTCTGCGTGAGTTTCTCCGGGTGCTCAGGTTTTTTCCCATACTCCAAAGTTGTGCGGGTTAGGTTGATTTGCCATGGTAAATTACTCCTTCGTGTCAGGGGGATTAGCAGAGTAAATACATGGAGTTATGGGAATAGGGTGGGGTTATGGGGATAGCGTGGGATTGCTGTCGGGGCAGACTCGATGGGCCAAATGACCTCCTTCTGCACTGCAGGGATTCAATAATTGTATGTCACAGCGACTACAACACATGCAAATACATCTTTGCCCGTTCTTTAAGTTAAATACTACTAAAATATGTCTGAACAAGTCAATGAGATCCTAGTGCCTTCTGTAACACAATTCAACACACTGGAATACAAGTTTCCTAATAAAGGAAATCTATTAGATAAACATTACGTATCTGTCCCAGCTGGTTCAGACAGCTGAGTGAGTGAAGTATGCAGCCAAGGAAGGTCGCGGGTTTGATTCTCTGAGCAAAATTAACAGGCCTCCATAAAATAATTTGCAGGGGCACGAAAAACACACTCTGCACCCATGGAGGGAAAGAGAGGGGAAGCTTGTTAATCACTCTTTGGTGCCATCCTATCAGAAAATAGATGTTAGATGGGACACCTTAATCTGCCTTGGCTGCGATAATGTGGAGATGCCGGCGTTGGACTGGGGTAAACACAGTAAGAAGTTTAACAACACCAGGTTAAAGTCCAACAGGTTTATTGCTACCAAATAAACCTGTTGGACTTTAACCTGGTGTTGTTAAACTTCTGCCTTGGCTGCGATAGCCAGAGGAAACCACAAGCTGGCTCAAAGACGGGGCATCAAGTGGGCAAGGTGCTGGAGGGAATTTGGCTCCTATGGCACGATACTCTGACTCTGCCTTCAGGAAAGCAGGAGGGGAGAAAATGGTCAAGAAGAAGGGGAAAATAATAGCCAGAAGATGTGGGGCGGCACGGTGGCACAGTGGTTAGCACTGCTGCCTCATAGCGCCGGGGACCTGGGTTAGATTCCTGGCTTGGGTCACTGCCTGTGTGGAGTCTGCATTCTCCCCATGTCTGTGTGGGTTTCCTCCGGGTGCTCCGGTTTCCTCCCACAGACCGAAAGACGTGCTGGTTAGGTGCATTGGCCGTGCTAAATTCTCCCTCAATGTACCCGAACAGTGTGGCGACTAGGGGATTTTCATTGTACCTTTATTGCGGTGTTAATGTAAGCCTACTTGTGACACTAATAAATAGACTTTTAAAACTCAAATAAATATACCCCATTTACTGACAGTAACAGGTTAAAAGAAACAAGATAGTTGTCACTGGATTGCAGAACCAGCACCCACAAAATCACTTTCCTGTATTAGTAGGGGACAATAAATGCTGATATGTGAAAGTTTAATTCAGTGCTTATGTTGTCTTTAGTCAGAGGGAAGCTTTCATGATTGGAGGTTGAACATCTAATGGTGACCCTACACTTTTTAACCAAGAAAACTCCCCTCTGACAGATAAATCCGCCATTCTTCCATTCTCTTCACTGTCCCCAACTGGCCGTCACTAAGGTTTGTTTTTTTGTTGTTTTTCAGTCACTGAAAGATTAATCAGAAGCAGATGGTTTTGACCAATCTCTTTCTAGAGAATGTATACACCGTTAAAGCTGATGATGACCTCTTGGAGGAAGTCAGCGATCAGCCAATAGGCAATTTCCAGCCAAGATTTTTCCAGACCACAATTTCCTCACTCTGTAAACATGTGTATCAGAGACAGCCGAGGAATGAGACGCTGAGAACCTCTTACTAATAATGTCACAGCTCTGACTGGGTATTCTAGCAATCGTTTTGAATGAAAACATTTCAAGGCTAAATGATCCCCAGCGTTTGAGTTTGCTGCCATTTCCCTCTCTGTCCAACCTGACATTTTTCTCTCCTCTGTTTTTCAAAACACCTACGGGCCACGATGTGCACTAACCACCTCAGCCCAAGTGGTCATTCTCTGTGCGAGAGCATAATCAGGATCACTGGCTGTTCCACTGCACAATGTGGAGCCTAATTCTGACCTTGTTTTTAATAGTGATCACTGGATTTGATTTGATTTGGTTTGATTTGAAATGTTATTTATTAGTGTCACAAGTAAGCTTACATTAACACTGCAATGAAGTTACTGTGAAAATCCCCCAGTCACCACACTCAGGCACCTCTTTGGGTACATTGAGGGAGAATTTAGCATGGCCAATGCACCCTAACCAGCATCTCTTTCGGACTTGTGGGAGGAAACCGGAGCACCCGGAGGAAACCCAGACACGGGGAGAACGTGCAGACTCTGCACAGTCAGAGACCCAAGCCGGGAACTGAACCCGGGTCCCTGGCGCTGAGAGGTAGCAGTGCTAACCTCTATGCCACCATGCCGATTTATTGTCAGATGTATTGGGATACAGTGAAAAGTACTGTTTCATGCGTGCTATACAGACAAAGCATACCATTCATAGAATACATAGAGGAGAAGGAAAGGAGAAAGTGCAGAATATAGTGTTACAAACATAGCTAGGACATAGAGAAAGATCAGCTTGATACAAGCTAGATCCATTCAAAACTCTGGTGACAGCAGGGAAGAAGCTGTTCTTGAGTCGGTCGGTATGTGACCTCAAGACTTTTGTATCTTTTTCTTGATGGAAGATGGTGGAAGAGAGTAAGTCCAGGGTGTGTGGGGTCCTTGATTATGCTGGCTGCTTTTCAGAGCCAGTGGGAAGTGCAAACAGTCAATGGATGGCACTCTGGAGCTGTAATCCTGCCCAATTTCTCCTTCTCTTGCCCAAGCATTAAGACCAAGTAAAGCTGCTCTATCCCGGTTAACTCAACAGATATTGGGAAATCAGTTCTGGGGCCTTCTCGATCTTTATGGTTTAATATTACTTTCGGTCGTCAACAACTAAACCACTGGATTTTGCTTCTTGATTGTATATTGAGGGTCCTCTACAGATGTTGATGATAATGCACTGCAATCAAATTTTAATAATTAGCTGCACTGAAAATGGGAATGTAAAAACAGATTTGACTTGGCAGCAGTCCGTGTGCTGCTTTAGAAAGTAGTTAAGAACGATCCTTCAGATTAGGGAGAGATATTAGACTTTCAATGATGAGTTGGATTCACTCATGAAAATATTGTAAGTTAACTCCTGATCTCTGCTCAGTTGCAGTGCCGCTGCAGTTAATCACCATATTTGTCCTTAGCACCCTTGGCAACAATAGCTGCGCAGTCTCGAATGGGCACTGCTGCCACCCCCCACTGCCTAGACTCACAAGCAAAGAATAACATGGGCACTTGGGCAAGGTAGAGGAAACATGGCATCAGGCGTGTGAAGGATATTGAGGGCGATGGGGAGAGGGATGCATGGAGGCGGGCAGGGGAGAAGGATCGTTTGTGTATGCGTCACTCGTGTACACTTTATACTCACAAAATAAACCATTTAAACTTCCATCACTAATACCAAGTCTTGGATATAATACACGGTACTGAAGTACTTGCTGATAACAAGTATTAGAACTTCTGTCTTTGTCTATCGTAAGCCCTTCTTCTTGGCGCTTCCAATTAGAATTTGCATTGTTTTTTTAGGCACTCCACAACATCTTGTTCTGACAGCAGTTTGCAGATTTCCACCAAAAGGTTGTTCTGAAGTAGGGAATGGGAAGTTGTGCTGACAACTTCCTCGATTTCCCTTCGCTCCCCATTAGAAAGTGTCTCATCTTTATTCTTTCCTCCCCCCATATTACAGCAGAGGAGGCAAGACCTCATTTTTCAACTGAGCACTTTCCAGTCTTTTAAGTTAAAGTTTATTGATTAGTCACAAGTAAGGCTTACATTAACACTGCAGTGAAGTTACTGTGAAATTCCCCTGGTCATCACATTCCGGCGCCTGATCGGGTCAATGCATCTAACCAGCACGTCTTTCTGACTGTGGGAGGAAACTGGAGCACCCGGAGGAAACCCATGAAGACACGGGGAGAACATGCAGACTCTGCATAGACATTGACCCAAGCTGGGAGTTGAACCCAGGTCCCTGGCGCTGTGAGGAGGCAGTGCTAACCACTGTGCCACCGTGCCGCCCCAACACTGGATTCAACAGTTTTGGAATCAAAACTCTCTCAATTTCTTTCATTCTTCCTTGCTGGTTTGATTTTGGACAGCAGCTATTCAGGATCTTGCCATTCACACCTCCTCCAGACCTATCCTTTGCACCTTTACTTGTCTCGTTTCCATTCCCTTTGGCTTTTGCACCATGAAAGTTGGGGCTGGGATTTTCCAGACCACCCCTCATGGCGGGTTCCCCCAGCACAGATGTGATGAACCATTCGAATCTCCATTAACTTCAGCAGGACCGGAAGATCTCACTGGCGAGGTGGGACAGAAAATTCTGCCCTTTGTCATTTCATCTCGCCTGCCCTCCACCCAATTACAGACCTCCCCTTCTGTTCTCTATCCCACCCATCCCCCCTTCAACTTGCTCAAAACCTATTTCAACCTTTTCCCAGTTTTGACAGTCGATAACAAATTCGACATGTTTTGTCCGTTTCTCTCTACCGCAGATTCTACCAGACTTGCTGAATATCTCCAGCATTTTTGGTTTTTCATTTCTTTTTCTTCACACTTCCTACTTTATTCTTCGAAAAGTGATCCTAAATCTATGTGCCTCATTAACTATTCATGAACCACTGGAAGCAATCCTGCACAAAGTCATCACAGAATCACAGAGATTACAATACGGAAACAAGTCATTTGGTCAGTCAAGTCTATCCTGTGTTTTTCTTCATACAATCCATAGTAAATCCTCCCCTCTTGTATCTTTGCCCATACTTTTCAATGTTACTCATTTTTAAGCCACCACCTAGATATAAAATCAGAGAATCATAGAATCCCTAGAGTGCAAAAGGAGGCCATTTGGCCCATCGAGCCTGCACTAACAACAATCCCATCCAGACCCTCTCCCCATAACGCCATGTATTTACCCTGCTAATTCCCCTGACACTAAGGGACAATTTAGCATGGCCAATCAACCTCACCTGCACATCTTTGGACTGTGGGAGGAAACCCACGCAGACACGGGGAGAACATGCAGACTCCACAAAGACAGTGACCCAAGGCCAGAATTGAACCCGGATTCCTGGCGCTGTGAGTCAGCAATGCTGACTACAATGCCACCGTGCTGCCCTAAGTTCCCTTTAATAGAATATATATTTATACACCACCCCCTACAGCAGCAATTGAACGTTTTACCTTACTGAAGCAGAATTTCCTCAATCCTCTGCCATTTTGCATGGAAAACTATATTGTCCATTTAACTGGACATACTTAATTGAGAACCATTCTAACATAAAAGGTGGAAATATCTCTCAGGTGGATGATTTCCCCCATCGTCTCAATTTGATATGATCGATGATTGCATGAAAATTTGAAGCACTTGTCTAGTATTCCAACCAGTTTGTCTCAAACATCCCAGATAGCTTGCTTCTCTGGGACTTTAACTTATTCTGAATCATAGTCATGGAGTCACAGTCATAGAGGTTTACAGCATGGAAACAGGCTCTTCGGCCCAACCTGTTCATGCCACCCTTTTTTAAACCACTAAGCTAGTCCCAATTACCCGTATTAAGGCCCATATCCTTCTCTACCCATCTTACCCATGTAACTGTCTAAATGTTTTTTTAAAAGATAAAATTGTACCCACCTCGACTACCTCTGGCAGCTCGTTCCAGACACTCACCACCCTCTCTGTGAAAAAACTGCCCCTCTGGACCCCTTTGTATCTCTCTCCTCTCACCTGAAATCTATGCCCTCTGGTTTTAGACTCCCCAACCTTTGAGAAAATATGTTGACTATCTGGCTGATCTATGCCGCTCGAATCCAACATCATAATTTGAATATTACTAAAAAGAATATTACTTAAGTATTTCAAACATGTCTTCTGCGGTACAAATTGTTCTGATCCTTTGAAATTTGGCATTCTTTCATTTGTCTTGATGAGTGCAAGAGGAAAAACTTCAGCAACATGTCTCTGTTTTCAACAATATTCAATCTAAATCCTTTCCTGGTCAAATAGGAAAAATAAATCTAAATTTTTCCAGGACTTTATCAAACACCCACAAAAAAGATATTGGGTGCGATCTTACTGCCCGTTCATGCCAGCTCACGCTGCAGCGAAGAAGGAGAATTTAGCAACAAGCCAAATCTCCGTTCGCTGCAGCAGGATGGGAAAATCCCACTGGCATGGACGGTCGGAAAATTCCAGCAATTAAATGTCACGTTGCAGATCAGAAGGACCCCATTCAGTGCTGCATTAGCTGGGGTAGCCTGAGGGGAGCTGTAGGGTTACAACAAGGGGCCTCAGTGCCGCATAAACAGCAAGAGTCAAATTCTGCCGAGGTCCCCACTCCTGATCACTAACCGCTGGGTAGTTTGCATGTGAATGCTAGGGTGAAGATTAGCTGTCACATTCCCTTGTTGGAACCGTCTCACCCCATGCACAAAGAATATTTGAAGAAATCTACGCGAGCGGGAGTCGGCAATTTCAGGGGAGGGGAAAAAATGATTGATATACTTTTGTTATTCCCTCTGTATGTGCATCGATTAAATTATCAATGCAGTTTCCCGATAAACTTTGAAAGAATGCAGGAAAATCCTTGTAGACTTTTGCTGGTGTGCTATTGCAGCGACCCTGACAAATAAGGTTGTGTGTTACATCAGACACTAGTGGGTCCTAACCATACTCCGACTGTTTTCAGCTGAATTGGGCTACCCTGTGTCAAGATTCTAGGTAAATAAAGAATCCCAGTGTTCTCTGGAACACAAGTAATGTCTTTTTGTTTGCATGAAACTATGTTGCATACAAGACTAATCCAATAGTTCCCATGACTTCATGCAGAGAAATGTGTTGGCCTATTGTTTAAAGCAGATCTTCTCTGCGGGGCCAGATGTGATATTTACTGACCCCATATTGTGATCATCTCCCACTCATCTCCAACTCTGTACTTCTTCTCCGGAAGCCACTAGCTAATGCCTACTGACTCTCCTATATCTCATATAGATATGGTGGCACGGTGGCACAGTGGTTAGCACTGCTGCCTCACAACGCCAGGGACCCGGGTTCAATTCCGGCTTTGGGTCACTATCTGCATGAAGTTTGCACCTTCTCCCCATGTCTGCGTGGGTTTCCTCCAGGTTCTCCAGTTTCCTCCCACAGTCCGAAGATGTGCGGCTTAGGTTGATTGGCCATGTTAAATTGACCCTAGTGTCAGGGTATTAACAGGGTAAATATCTGGGGTCTGGGTGGGGTTGTAGTTGGTGCAGACTCAATGGGCCGAATGGCCTTCTTCTACACTGTAAGGATTCTATGAGGATTCTTTGAAATAACATCTAAGGAAACAACTTTAATGTGAAATTCAAGTGTGGTGTTTGCATTATCAGTAAAATTCATCAAGAGTAGTAGCGATCTTTTTTTCTGGTCCTTATCCAAGGGTGATGCTGATGGCAATAGTGGTGTACCTCCACTGTCCCACCTAAGATCGCCTAAGCACTGACCAGGCTTTGAATGTGGAGGTTTCCTGGACTGGATGGTTCATGGCACACGGAATAATGCATTTGCCAATGGAGCCATTAAAGCAGCCATACCAAAGGCCTTCCCAATGGATGCTGCTTGTTTGGGTTATTTGTTTGTCTGTGGTGATGGGAGGCCAAAGACAATGGCGCAGAGTTTTCTGAAAATGTAACAACGTTGAACAATGTAAATCAGCCACATGCCAATCAACCAGTGACTAGTGGTATTGAAGGAATACTCCCCGAATTGCAAATTGCCAAATGTTGCTGAACGATTTGCACCACTCCGCCATTAACTTCATGAAAATGGTAGCGAAACCTTGCGGGATTTTCATGGTTGCTATATTTATTATTAACTGTCCATTAAATTGGTCAGAGAAAGATAAGCCTCATAAATAGACAGCATCAGCATCCTTTTAACAACTTGATAACTGTTTATGGTTGCCAATCTCTCTTGCTCAGAAAGTGCACAATTAAAAAAGTGTGGAATCTCATTCCGTCAGGTTTGTGAATTGTTGTAGGAGTACTTTAAGATTTCATTTTTTAAAGAATGTTTCCTTTCTGACTTTTTTGTCTCTTTAAATCCAATCTTTCTATTCCCCACTTTATTTGTCTTCCTGATATTGAATTCATCCTCCCTAATTTGCCCTACATCTCAGTCCTTCCTAGGATTATTTCAGAATCCTTTAATATCATCGGTTAAGGAGATGCACACTATGCTCAATTGTTCACCAAGGTTCCAAATGTCCTAGCCACACCGTTATCAGTTTGTACTATGATACAGTGCCTTTAAGAAATATATATCCTGTTTCTTGTAAGGGTCTGTTTAAAATTCAGCTCTGTTTTGCAGGATGACGCTTTGTCTAGGGAATCCTTTAAATTAGTAGCTGGGAGAAAACAATAACTACTCATTTTATACATGGAGTGTTTGTTTAAACAGAACTAATGCATTTGTGTTTACTTAGATTCCCCTGGGGTTTCAGAATAGAGTTTTGATTTGATTAATTGACAGGGACAGAGTCATGTGTTTATTGGGACCAGTTTTATTTTCATTTTAAAATATAAGCAGTTGTTGCCTGAAGAAAGCAGGTTTGGGCGAGACCAGAAATTCCCGCCTGAGATCGACAGAGATTTCGATTGTTGGACCTTCGCCTGCGCCAATTCCGTGGCGGGCGAGGTGGTAGAGTTCCGGCCAATGTGTCTCTGTCTCTCTCTCCAAAGGCTTTCTGAAAGCTCCAAACCTGGTAATCTAAGCTAAAGCAGGTATGCCTATGTTTTGCTCACTAATTTTAAAGAGAGATTTATCTCTATAAGAGAAATATTGCTTGATTGGAACTAATAGTGAAAAGTTAGCAGTTAAGACTTGTATCTTGTCATGTTTAAGTGTTGTTCTTGTTAAAGGTTAAGCTAATTCATTAGTTATAAGGAAACTGTGTTGTTAAATATAGTTTGTCTGGATTAAAGAGTCATACTATCTATGACTCTATAAAGCTTCCCAGTGTGTCAGTAGAATCGAGCCTGGAGTGCAACATCTTATCCTCACACTAATGCCAAAATAGAAAATTGTTGGCATCTAGTCTGACTTCATAACATTATTTAATAGTCACGCATCACGGGTTCCTCCCCAATTAGAGGGTGGTCTTGACTCAATTGTCAAACCATACAGATGGATCTTGACTCAATTGTTAAACCATACAGATGGGAAGATTCCCAATCCGGATCAAAGTTACCTGAATTCGATCACAGCAACTGTTAAAAGTGCTACAGTTGACCTCGGTACTTCAGGGAGAAAGAAAGAGTCAGCCATGGTCCCTGTCTCTGCTTTTAATGAATGATACCCTATATTGGTACCCACAAACAGGCTTGGGCATGATGACCCCAACAATCCAGGAGCTTGTTGAAATCCAGGGCCTATACTGAAGAGTAGACAATAGGGGTGATGGTGCTTTTGGATCCCAAGCCAAGCATGAAGAGGCACTCCTTCAGGAGGGGAGGGTCAAACCAACAAATAAACTCACTCATTATTCATACCACGTGTACCAACAGAAACTGTACCTGAAATTCAGCAGACTCCCATCAGAATTTTGATGGAAGATCAGCAGAATCCCACAGCATTTCTAAACGACTATCTTTAATCTACTCAGAGTGTGGTATACCTTTCATATTAACCTTTTGATGCAGGTACTAAGAATGTGCCCACAAATTGTTATATTTGGCTAATAAGCCAAAGGCGTTTCAAATAATTTATGGGTACATTTTTTGAGGCATGTAATAAAGAATTGTATCAATTCAAGTCTTTTTCTGTTGCTGTAAAAATGTGTTTGGTTCGAAATACCCATTGGCTGGAAGCAGTTACCAAAGATTTGGTGCTGCCTCCTTGCAGGGATAAACGTGGATTCCTGTGTGTGTCGAGATTGAAGCTGTAACAAGAGCTGCAAAACACATCAGAGTTCTTGGAATGCCTGTGCCTGATGTGAAGTCCAGCTTTACTCTTGCCTTTCCAAATAGCACTCATTCTGCTGTTTCAGAAGCCAAGCAGATGATTGCAATGCCAAGTTTTTGACTATGGAGACTGCAACTGGATGAAATCTTTTCTCATCGGGCAGATTAACAAGGGGTCAGCTGAGGCTCAGTGGTCACGCTGTCTCTGAGTGAGAAGATTATTGGGTTCAGGTCCCACTCCAGAGACCTGAGCACCAAACCTAGCCAGACAATTCACAGCAGTACCGAGGGAGTGCCGCACTGTCAGAGGATGCAACATTAAACTCAGGTGCCATCTGCCCTCTCGGGTAAACTTAAGTAATTTCACGGCACTACATCATAAAACTGCAGGGGAGCTTTCCCTGAAATTTAGGTCAATGTTTATGTCAACAACCAACATCGCTAAGCGCTTTATCCAGTCAATTTCACCTTCAGGTTTCTGGAACTCTGCTATCCACGAATTATATGCCACGTTTCCTACATTACAACAATGACGACACTTCACAAACTACTTCATCGGTTGTGGAGTACTTTGTGATGTCCTGAGATGCTGAAAGATGCTATATAAAGATGATACAAATATGAAAGATGTATGAAAATATGAAGGCTATATTAATATGAAAGATGCTATTAGGACGGCACAATGGCACAGTGGTTAGCATTGCTGCCTCACAGCGCCAGGGACCCGGGTTCGATTCCCGGCTTGAGTCACCGTCTGTGTAGAGTCTGCACGTTCTCCCCGTGTCTGCGTGGGTTTCCTCCTGGTGCTCCGGTTTCCTCCCACAGTCCGAAAGATGTGCTGATTAGGTGCATTGGCCATGCTAAATTCTTCTTCAGTGTACCCGAACAGGCGCTGGAGTGTGGCGATTAGGGGATTTTCACAGTAACTACATTGCAGTGTTAATGTAAGCCTACCTGTGACTAATAAAATAAACTTTAACTTTTTAAATGCAATTCTTTTTTTCCTGTCGGGTGAAGCTATGAACCCTGAATTATAAGTGTAACCGAATGGATAAAAATTCCACAGACAACCATAGTTGGGCAATAACCGAGAGCAGTGGGACTTCTGCCCAACTGTTCATACAAATCTCTTCCTGTTTTCAGCGCACATACTTTCCACAGTGTTAATGGGATCTGCAAGTTTGGCAGATGCATTGCCATAATTTGCCACATTGCTCAGTATGATGAGAGCTACAAAAATAAATTGACCCAGGAAAGCTTTACGTTTTGAAGTAGATAGCCCATGTATGTGTGCACTATTTTCTCTCAAAATTACATCTGCTTCAGACAAGTTTACGAGTGTTTAAATGTGTCACATTACCAGGGCTTTGAATATTTTCCACTAAGGGATTCTGGTATAGTCTGTATTAAATTGTTATCTAAATCTTTCGATAAGCCAAGTGATGGAAATATGAATTAAATCCGCACGAACCAGCTGGTGAAGCATTGCTTCCACGTGCCACTTTCATTTGTGATATGAAGCATTCGTTTAGAGATTCTAGTGCCTGTATGAACACAATGGGCTGAATTTTCATCTGAGGCCTGGGAAAACCCAACTTTTCCACTTCCAAAAGCCCAAGAGGACCCAGGTGACTTTGCAAGGAATTTCTGGTCATTTTACTTTGAGTCAGGTTCGCAGTCCATTCTGCAAAACGGAGTGCACGAGGAGTATGGGTGCAGAGGCAGGTGCGTTAGAGGACCCTCTTCAGTTGATCAACACAGCAGCCCAATTCCCAACATCATTTAAAAGCCCCCTAAACCTCACCGCCCCCACCTGCCAACTCACATTCACTGATTTCACCATATTACATCTCACACTCCTTGCTCTTACTCTGCCTCCAAGCCACCTCACATTTCCCATGCCACCCCATGACCACTCACATTCCACATGCAACATATGCTTCCTCACACTCCCCATGCACTCCTTGTCCATTTATTTCCCATGCCATCTCCATGCCCCCAATGCTACCTCACACTCCCCATACAACCCCTGCCCACTCATTTCCCATGCCACTTCTATGCCCCCAATGCTACCTCACATTCCCTAAGCTACCTCTAAATAAATGTCCCTTGTTTATCCTCTATTACCATTTACCCAGTACGCACTATGTACAGTTCATAGGAGCCATACAAGTGCAATGGAAGTTATTTTAAAACCATTGGAAAACCACTAAACCCCTAACAATCGAAGAAAATCCTGAATTCAAACTCACTACTAGACAGAAAATCTCCAAGGGGCAAAAAGCAGTTGTAATCTTTTAAGTACCGATTAAGTTTGTAAAGAAACAAGAAATCGCATAAAAGACATGTTCTGTTTTGATAGACTTGTAAAGGTTTCAATAGTTCTTCGTTCAATTAGGTCACCTGCTGAGTTGATGCTTTTGAAACCCAGTCAAGCATTCATAATGGGACAACAATCATAACAAATCCTTCCAGCTCCACTAACAGAACAGATATCCATTTCCACTTCAAAGCAGAGTAACTTTCAATCAATGAAAGGGAAACAGATGCAGACCATTTGTTTTACCTTCAGAAACAATGTTTTTTAACCAGTCAGATTGGCTAATACAATTAAATCAAAGCACAAAAATATGACAGCAATTTTTGAAATTACTTTAATACATTATAGTATTTTCTCCATTGGAAAAGTACTGTAATGCATGTGAATAATTACAGAACAGTCAAATAACCTTTGCTGGACAGGAACCTATGATAGATCAGTGTGTTAATTCACATCTATATTAAAGTACATCACTTAATAGTGACGCCTGAAGTGTGAAAACATTTTACTTAACTTTCAAAATGTTCCCAATTCCACAGCAGGCTTTCCCTTTTCTTCATAAACCCTCAAACTTGGTGTGTCTTTGATGGGCTTCCAAAACCTACGCCACCAGACAAAAATGGTACGCGTGAGGAAATCCAATTTTCATCCTCCATTTAAAATGGGAAACCCAACTTCAGCGAGGGCAGGTGTGCCTTTGGCACACAAAGTGTTCCTGACTCGCAAAGAGGCCAGAGGAAAATGGCACAGGGTCAGGAAAGTGGAGAAAAAGTGGATTTCCTCCAAAAAGAAACGCGATGTGGGACGATTTGCTCACCAAAACACATCTCCGCACCCGGACAGAAATTTGGCTCTATACGTTCCAACATCTATTTTCAATAAAATTCAGCAGAAGGAAACTGTCAGGTTTGACTGGCAGCCCAGCTAGCCAATCTATGAACAGAATGAGCCAGGGAGTTTTAGAGATCAGACTCTAAGTGCATGGCTGGGAAAGGATTAGAGGGATATGGGCCAAACGCTGGCAATTGGGACTAGCTGGGAGGGCACCATGGTCAGCATGGACCTGGTGGGCTGAAGGGCCTGTTTCCATGCTGTATGATTCTATGGGTGGGATTCTTCAGCCGCGCTTGCCTCAAAACCGGAGAACCGTGGTCAATGGACCTTTGCGTGGTCCGCCCCCCAGCCCGCTACAATTCCCGTGGCGGGCGAGCGGGATGGGAGAATTCCCCCTTGTGACTCTATGTTGACTTCCAATCTGGCTAAGAAAAGAACACAGAGAGATGGGGTTTGGAAAATCACATGCTGAAGGCTGATACTGGGTGAGCATACTCTCTTTGAGCTTAGTGAGAATTCAGCTCAGGAAAATTATTGGCCCGAGTATTATATTTAGGCAGCTGACTGGGACAGTGTGGCATGTTTCCTCATATTTCATGTTAAGAAAAATCTTATGAATTTGTTGAAATTCATTGTATTCGTGGCCATGTCTTTTTAAAGTTTCTGCAAAACAAAAACAGCTTGTTGATTTATTTTTGGCCTTGTCCTCACCAAACTGTCCTTCATTGCACCCTCCAGGAGATTAGAGAAGTGCATGTGGGCAACATGTGAGAATTCACCATTCACTTTGCATATAGAGGATTTCCAGCCTCAAATGAGTAGGTATTTACATAGAAGACAAGAGCAGGAGGAGGCCATTCGGCCCTTCGAGCCTGCTCCGCCATTCATCACGATCATAGCTGATCGTCCAACTGAATAGCTTAATCCCGCTTTCTCCCCATAACCTTTGATCCCATTCGCCCCAAGTGCTATATCCAGCCATCTCTTGAATACATTCAATGTTTTAGCATCAACTACTTCCTGTGGTAATGAATTCCACTGGCTCACCACTCTTTAGGTGGAGAAATGTCTCCTCACCTCCGTCCTAAATGGTCTACACTGTATCCTCAGACTGTGACCCCTGGTTCTGGACTCCCCCACCATCGGGAACATCCTCCCTGCATCTACCCTGTCTAGTCCTGTTAGAATTTTTATAAGTCTCTATGAGATTACACCCCCCCCCCCCAATTCGTCTGAACTCCAGCGAAAACAATCCTAACCTAGTCAAGCTCTCCTCATACATCAGTCCTGCCATCCCCTGGTGATCAGTCTGGTAACCCTTCGCTGCCCTCCCTCAAGAGCAAGAACATCTTTCCTCAGAAAAGGAGAGCAAACCTGCACACAATACTCTAGGTGTGGCCTCACCAAGGCCCTGTATAATTGCAACAACACATCCCTGCTCCTGTACTCAAAACCTCTCGCAATGAAAGCCAACATACCATTTGCCTTCTTTACCACCTGCTGTACCTTCATGCTTACCTTCAGCGACTGGTGCACAAGGACACCCAGGTCCCGCTGCACACTTCCCTCTCCCAATTTACAGCCATCCAGGTAGTAATCTGCCTTCTTGTTTTTGCTTCCAAAGTGAATAACCTCGCATTTATCCAAATTATACTGCATCTGCCATTGATTTGCCCACTCACCCAACCTGTCCAGATCATTCTGAAGGATCTCTGCATCCTCATCACAGTTCACCCTCCCACTCAACTTGGTATCATCTGCAAACTTTGAGATGTTACATTTTGTTTCCTCATCAAAATCATTAATATATATTGTGAATAGCTGGGGTCCCAGCACCCATCCCTGTGGCACCCCACTAGTTACTGCCTGCCAATGTGAAAAGGACCCCTTAATTCCTACTCTTTGTTTCCCCTCTACCAACCAGTTTTCCATCTCAATACACTTCCTCCAATCCCATTCGCTTTAATCTTGCAGATAATCTCTTATGCGGGACTTTGTCAAATACTTTTTGAAAGTCCAATGTACCACATCGACTGGCTCCCCCTTGTCAACTCTACTAGTTACATCTTCAAAAAATTCCAACAGATTTGTCAAGCATGATTTCCCCTTCATAAATCCCTGCTCACTCTGTCTGATCCTGCCACTGCTTTCCAAATGCTCTGCTATAAAGCCCTTGATAATGGATTCGAGAATTTTCCCCACTACCGATGTTAGGCTTACTGGTCTCTCATTCCCTGTTTTCTCTCCGCCTCCCTTTTTGAATATTGGAGTGACATTAGCTGCCCTCCAATCTGCAGGGACTGTTTCAGAATCGAAAGAATCCTGGAAGATGACCAGCAATGCATCCACTATTTCTAGAGCCATTTCCTTAACTACTCAGTGATGTAGATTATCAGGCCCTGGGGATTTATCCGCCTTCAATCCCATCAATTTTCCCAGCACCATTTCTCTACTAATATTGATCTCCCTCAGTTCTTCCCTCTCACTAAATCTTGTATTCTCCAAAATTTTTGGTATCTGATTTGTGTCCTCTTTTGTGAAGACAGAGCTAAAGTATGTATTCAGTTGCTCAGCCATTTCTTTGAGTGGTACGGGTACCTCCTGACCATAATGAACATGTGTCCACAAGAGCTGAGGCCTGTGATACTGAACTCAAGGGAATATTTTGTGTAATACCAAATGCATAACTGCATACGTCTTGTGCATGATGTGTAACAGCAAGACTTGGCACACATGCATGTGCACACATACAAACACACATGTGCACACACAAAAGTATACACATGTGCACACACACAAACACACACACCTTCACTTTATCAATAAGCATTTCATTAAATGGTTTCTAGAAGTCCAGTGCACTTCTCATTTCAATACACTCCATTATTTCCTCAAAGAACTCTATTAAATTTATCATCAATGTCATCCTGCATCTTGGGGAGAAATGCAATGTAATGAAATTCGGAAGTGCCCTTCATTGACACGATAATGAATCAGCAGGTCCTGCCAAATAATGCAGTCAACACCTATCTGATATATATCTATAATATATGTATACTGCTACAAGACGTGTACTATAGCTGGTCCTTGTAGTGCCCTAGAAGGAGCTGAACATTTGAGGTCACTGATAGTACGGCTCCTGAGATTGAGGTTATCTTCTGACAGCACAATGCTGAATCTCAAACTGTGAAGTTAGTATTGGAGGAGAACTATCAGGTCACTATGCCTATTGCTGTGGAAATAGATATTTGACTAATGACAAATTAGTTCTTCTACTCTGCAGTCTGAAACTCTGGCCCTGTCTTTGGACTCATTCAGCCTCTCCCATCAAAGCAATAAGAGAGTAGTGATGCCAATAATTACTTCCAAGCTAATTGCAGTCAGAATGTTGGTTATTATTCATCCAGGCCATGTGGGCATCAATGCCTGGGCCAGCATTTATTGCCCATCCTTAATTGCCCTTGAACTGAGTGACTTACTCAGCTATTTAAGAGTCAACCACATTGCTGTGAGTCTGGATCCACATGTAGTCCCTAAAAGACATTGGTGAACTAGAGAGGTTTAATGACAATCGACAATGGTTTCATTGTCATCGTTAGACTTTTGGAGCAGTTTGGCAAAGTCTAGCTTCAAGTAATCTCTCCTAACAAGGTCTTTCATTTCTACAGCTATAAAGTGTAGCCTAAGAACACAGGAAGTAACTCCACTGATCTCTTTCCCTGCGGTCAATGTGTACTTCATTCAAATTTAATTCCAGGGTCATATTGAGGCTCGCACACATTCTGTCCAAGCATCAAGGAATGATGACAATCCATCATGAGAAGGGATTTGACACAAGTACATTAGCAAAGAAGTGGCAGCTTATAAAATGCTGTAATCGTTAACCACCTCTCCCAACAGCATTCCACCCCCCACCCCCGCACCTCGCCACTCCACCTGGTGAAATTTCTATCCTTACATTTTACACATTTAAAAAGAAACATTCATTAAGGAGGAAATTTCCAATTGGTCCATTCCAGAAAAGCCATGATGTGGAAAAACTGTTTGCTTGTGACCCAAATCAAACAGTGGCTCTTAAATGCCTCCAAGATTGCGGATTCCTGATACCAGAGGCAAACATCTTTATAATCGGGTACCATCATATGGGGCGGCACGGTGACACGGTGGTTAGCACTCACTGCCTCACAGCGCCAGTGAAACAGGTTCAATTCCCGGCTTGGATGATTTGACTGTCTGTGCGGAGTCTGCACATTCTCCCTGTGTCTGCATGGGTTTCCTCCGGTTTCCTCCCACAATCCAGAAGACGTGCTACTTAGGGTGCATTGGCCGCGCTAAATTTTCGCTCAGTGTATCCGAACAGGCGTCGGAGTGTGGCGACTAGGGGATTTTCACAGTAACTTCATTGCAGTGTTAATATAAGCCTACTTGTGACACTAATAAATAAACTTAAGCTTACTCAGGAAGCAGGGTCGCAGTGTAAATGGGGAACACATCTATTACCTACGCCTAAGCATGTTTCTCCCCATGCTACACTACATCAAGAATCCTCAATAATATATCAGAATTGATGGGAACATTTGTCAGCGATATCCTACCTTCTGGTTGGATAGGAGGGGAATCGGAGGAAGCCATTCCACAATACACCGTCATCCGTCACATCAGCAAGAAGACCCCCGGCCTTTCCTGTTGCAGGAAACATGAGTTTTAATCAAAGCCATGGGATTATCATTTAATAATATGTCTAAGTGACAAGCTGTAGCTTGTGGAGAGGTCTCGTACCTCATGGTACAAAATCAAAACAACAGTACAATCGTAATGACAGCGAAACCTGTTAAAGATATGGTAGGTGGCAATATTGGGCGAACCTCACATTAAAGAATAGTCTTTATTTCTCCATAAAGGTGCTGGCTTGGTGTTGGAGAATGGTTCTACAATACCTAATTGGCCCTCCATATCAAGCCAATAGTGACCATCTAGGCAGAGTATGTTGGTAAGCAATTCTACCACTAAGCAAGTCATATCAAAGCCTTATCCACATTCCAACATCAAGCATATTGCAATTGGATGCAACAGCAACAGGTTGGTAATTGACACCAACTCTCAACCCAGTTTGACACCAGTCAGCAGTGGCAACCTTGCTTATTTATCCCCCCCTCCCCAGGCTCCTCCACTGCCAAAGCCAATATCATGATGTGGAGATGCCGGCGTTGGACTGGGGTAAACACAGTAAGAGGTCTCACAACACCAGGTTAAAGTCCAATAGGTTTATTTGGTAGCAAAAGCCACTAGCTTTCGGAGCGCTGCCCCTTCGTCAGGTAAGTGGGAATTCTGTTCACAAACAGGGCATATAAAGACACAAACTCAATTTACAAAATAATGGTTGGAATGCGAGCCTTGACAGGTAATCAAGTCTTAAAGATACAGACAATGTGAGTGGAGAGAGCGTTAAGCGCAGGTTAAAGAGATGTGTATTGTCTTCAGACAGGACAGTTAGTGAGATTTTGCAAGCCCAGGCACATCGTGGGGGTTACAGATAGTGTGACATGAACCCAAGATCCTGGTTGAGGCGGTCTTCATGTGTGCGGAACTCGGCTATCAGTCTCTGCTCAGCGACTCTGCGTTGTCGTGTGTCGTGAAGGCTGCCTTGGAACCAATATCAGCCAACGCAACACAGATCAGTAAAGTGAGCATTGCTGGAACCTGACGATGGGTCATCTAGACTCGAAACTTTGGCTCTATTCTCTCTCCACAGATGCTGTCAGACCTGCTGAGATTTTCCAGCATTTTTCTGTTACTGTTTCAGATCCCAGCATCCGCAGTATGTTGCGTTCATCTTGCTGGGACCTTCCTGGTCTATATGGGCCAAGGTTACATTCATCTAGCTAATGGGAAACTCAGTTAATATTGCTTCAGTGGAACATCACTCAAAGCATTTTTTTCATGAAGTCACTGGGATAAGAGGTTGTATGAATTTGTACTGTGTCAGTATTATAGATTGCAGCTGTTCATTATTGTATCTTATTCAGTGAAGTTTACTAATCGAAGGAGTACAAAGCATATTTCCCTTAGTTTTCTTCTCTTATTTCCTGAAGACACTAACTATTTGTAGATAAGCCAGAAGGTAAAAGCCTTTCAATGTCAAATAAGTGGATGACTTTGCCTTCAGCATTGAGTTGGTCATTCAATGCCAAGAGGAACTGTGCTTCATCTGAGCAGTAATTAGACACACCACCTTCCCCACCTTGTCCATTCCAGTTTCCAGATTGATTATCTTTCCTCTCATCGACAATCGATACAAGATTAGCAGAAATAACCTCCCCAAACAGGGATATCCATCCAAGATTTTGACATTTGAACCCTGGCTGTCTAATGAGGACCATAAGACATTGGCCTAATTCTACACCTTTCAGCCCATCGAGTTGCTCCACTATTCAACCCCATTCTCAACCCCATTCTCCTGCCCTTTCCCAGTAACCTTTGATCCCCTTACTAATCAAGAACCTATCTATCTCTGTCTAAATGCACTCAATGACCTGGCCTCCACAACCTTCTGTGGCAATGAATTCCACAGATTCATCAGCCTCTGGCTGAAGAAATTCCTCTTCAGCTCTGTTCTAAAGGGTTGTCCCTTTACTCTGAGGCTGTGATCCTAGTCTCTTCTACTAATGGAAACATTGTTCCCACATCCACTCTGTCCAGGCCTTTCAGTATTCTGTAAGTTTCAATGAGACTCCCTCGTCCTTCTAAACTCAATTGAGCACAGACCCAGAGTCCTCAAACACTCCTCTTACATTAAGGTTAAGAAGGTCTGAGTATCACAGCTACCAGTCAGAGTTATTTTTATGAAGTAAATTTATAAAAGGCATACACCTAAATTGACAGTCTGTTTGGAATAGCTTTCGCCACTGGGCACCTAGACCCACTCCAAGGACAGATATATTGAATTTTGAAAGGTATTTCCAATAGCAGCAAAGCCGGGACTTGGAATTCAGTTGGTACCTCAAGAGCGATCGCACACTTACGGAATAATGAAAGGGCTGGATAGAGTGGACATGGGGAATATGTTTCCATTAGTAGGCAAGACTAGGATCCGAGGGCACAGCCTCAGAGTAAAGGGACAACCCTTTAGAACAGAGCTGAAGAGGAATTTCTTCAGCCAGAGGGTGATGAATCTGTGGAATTCATTGCCACAGAAGGCTGTGGAGGCCAGGTCATTGAGTGTATTTTGACAGAGATAGATAGGTTCTTGATTAGTAAGGGGATCAAAGGTTACTGGGAAAGGGCAGGAGAATGGGGTTGAGAAACTTATCAGTCATTGAATAGTGGAGCAACTCGATGGGCTGAATGGCCTAATTCTACACCTATGTCTTATGGTCCTCATTAGACAGCCAGGGTTCAAATTCCAAAATCTTGGATGGATATCCCTGTTTTAGAACAGAGATGAGGAGGAATTTCTTCAGCCAGAGGGTGATTAATCTATGGAATTCATTGCCACAGAAGCCTGAGGAGGCCAGGTCATTGAGTGTGTTTAAGACAGTGATAGATAATAGATGGCCATTCAATGGGATTTCCACTGGTGCTGGGAGGCCTGAACACATTTCTGGATTCCGGCCTCATTTGATTTTTGCCAGTTAGCAACGGATGCCCCATGGCTGCTCACCAGCTGTGATTGGACTGGCACTTGTCTGTTTCTAGCAGCTTGGCCAAGACACAGAGTTGACCACAGAGGGCATTGCGCACAGATCTGCAACAGGCCACAGTCTTTCTGGTATATTTTTAAACACTCCATCTCCTGACCGCACAAAACTTCTCCCAAATAAGTCTCCGGAGAACTTCCTTGAGAGACCAGTGGTAGTTCCTATAAGGATGTTAAAAGCCTGGTAGAGAAAGGCACCGGAGTGGGGCGACTTGGGAACTTTCATTGCAGTGTAACCAAACAAATAGATTTAAAACTTTAGGTGTAAGAATCTTAGACCTTTCCCAGATCAGTATAGGTTAAGGGAATTAGGCTGCTGTGCAATAGGCAGAGCACCCCACGTGGTTCCACCCGATGAACTTTTTCAATAAATTAAAATGAACACTTTTCAGGCTTGCTGAAGCAATAGCAATGACTCCCTTGCAACAGGCATTAGATATTCAAATTTAGATATTCGGACTGAGATGCCTATAAAAAGGGCCCCAGGACTTTATCAAGAGGACCAACACCAGGACAAGTCTGGCACAGGCCATTTCACTGCTCAATGAGTATGCTGCACCTGTGAAACAGGCAGAGATATCAATTACTACCCCTGTATCGCTTTCATGTGTGCAATCCACAATAGCTAATTAGATGATGAGTCCAGCAACTTTTAGATGATGAATCATAAGAGGCCCTTCGTCCTATCGAGTCTGCACCGACAAGCAAGAACTCCCTGAACTCCCACCTAATCCCATCTACCAGCACTAGGCCCATCGCCTTGAATGCTATGATGGCCAAGTGCCCATCCAGATACTTTTTAAAGGATGAGAGGCAACCTGCCTCTATCACCCTCCCATTCCAGGCTGTCATTGCCCTCTGGGTAAAAAACTGTTTCCTCACATCCTCCCCTAAACCGCCTGCCCCTCACCTTGAACCTATGTCCTCTCGTGACTAACCTCTCTAACTAAGGGGAACAGCTTCTCCTTAGCCACTCTGTCCATGTCCCTCATAATCTTGTACCCCTCGATCAGGTCGCCCCTCAGTCTTCTCTGTGAATTTTCACTGACCGGTTCCTGCCTGGCCATTCAGAAATGAAAAGACTTGCTTTCAGGACCACTGGATGTCCCAAAGTGCTTTACAGCCAATGAAGTGCAGTCAATGCAGCAACGTAGGAAACACAGAGCCAATTCACGCACAGCAAGATCCCAGCTTGAGATCGAAGATAATATTGGCCAGGATACTGGGATAACTCCCCTGCGCTTCCTCAAAAGAGTGACAGAGCATTTTTACACCCACCTGGGAGGGCAATGAGGCCTCAGTTTAACGTCACCTCTGACATGGCAGCACTTCCTCAGCCTTGATTATGGTGCTCAAGTCGTGAACTTGCGTTCAGAACTTTGACTCAGAGTGCTATCAGCTGAACCACGGCCAACAGGGCCTAACGAAGACCGCAGGCAGCTTTCAATTAGCCGACCTAAGTCAGAAGATTGTCGGCTTCTGCCCCCCTGGGACTGGCTGCAAATGGAACTCAGGTAGCCACACAACTGCAGTCTCATGAAAATTGACACCTGTGGAAATGTACCCCCCCCCCTCCACTGTCAGCGGCTTCAGAGAAGGGGCAAGTACTGGGAGAGTAATCTTTCAGCTCATAAATGACATTTTTTTGTTTAAAAACTTCCCACTTTGGTTGAATATTGCACTTGAAGATTTAAATTATTTTTCTGCACTCCCCATTGCCTCAGAAAAGCAGCCAGCATAATTAAGGACCCCATGCACCCGAGATATACTCTCTTCCACCTTCCTCCATCGGGAAAAAGATACAAAAGCTTGAAAACACATATCAACCGACTCAGAACAATTTCTTCCCTGCTGCCATCAGACTTTTCATAGAATCCCTACAGTGCAGAAGGAGGCCATTCGGCCCATTGAGTCTGTACCGACCACAATCCCACCCAGGCACAATTCCCGTAACCCCACACATTTACCTTGTTAATCCCCCTGACACTAGGGTCAATTTAGCATGGCCAATCAATCTAACCCGCACGTCTTTGGACTGTGGGAGAGAACCGGAGCACCCGGAGAAAACCCACGCAGACACGGGGGGAACATACAAACTCCACACAGACAGTGGCCCGAGGCCAGAATTAAACCTGGGTCCCTGGTGCTGTGAGGCAGCAGTGCTAACCACTGTGCCACCGTGCTGCCCTCTTGAATGGTCCTATCACACATTAAATTGATCTTTCTCTACATCCTAGATACGACTATAACACTATCTTCTGCACCCTCCCCTTTCCTTCTCCCCTAGTACTCGATGAACGGTATGTTTTGTCTGTATAATGGGCAAGAAACAATACTTTTCACTGTATCCCAACATGTATTATTGACAATATTAAATCAATATTTGAACGAGGTCATGTATAGATTAACCTGGGCCCTAGGCATTACTGATCTTTTCACAATGTGTAAGAATTAATTATTTTAAATAGTGCAGTGCTGCCATGCTAAGACCATGAAAAACTGTAAAGAAAGGGTTAACAGACCGGCTGTGAATTCAGAGCAGTGTTTGTTGCATGGAAACCGGATAGGTGTGATAATTGCTAATTACATCACTGCTTGCTAATTGCAGTGATTCTACTTAATTGAGAAAAAAAGTTTGAATTGAATATAACTGTTAATCACGGTAAACTGCTTGGAATTAGTGGAGGCTGATTGAAGCCAGTGGAGGCTGATTGAAGCCACACATATAATCACAGTGACACAGGAAGAAGTCCATACATGGCTAAGCCAATGGCAGATAACTTGGGAGTATTCTAACCAACCAACAGCCGATCATGCATCCAGCTAACCAATCGCATCCAGAAGAGCATAAGGGCTTTGAAAATCTGCATTCCGTATATAAACCCTTAAAAGGTCTCACAGAAGAATGCTCAAGAAAGAAGTCAACAGAAGAATCCTAGTGAAGGAAGAATAATGTAAAACATCACTCCTAAGCAACTTACAATGATCTCAGATTAACCATGTGAGGGGTAATTGTATGATTTACTTGAAACTCTACTGTTTAAAATTCTCAAGTGTGGGATTGTGTCAATCATAAATATCAGTTTCCAGACTTGAGAAAGAGATAAAAATCCCCTACAAAGCAGTGAGATTTATCAAATATAGCAGTCAACTGGCACCGGACACCTTCAAGTCCAAAGATGTGTAGGTTAGGTTGATTGGCTATGCTAAAATTGCCCCTTAGTGTCCTGATTTGTGTAGGTTAGAGGGATTAGTGGATACAATATATGTAGGGATATGGGGGTAGGGCCTGGGTGTGATTGTGGTTGGTGCAGGCTCAATGGGCCGAAGGGCCTCTTTCTGCACTGTAGGATTCTATGATTCAAGTCCTAGGTCAGTATATATTTTGGCTTTTTGGTTCTTTCTGTAAGTCCCTCACAGCTATGTTCCAAAATAAATTTTAGCAATTTTGTTATGGATGGGGAGAGTTGGTGGGTTAACTTTTCCCTTTTTCCCTCGCTACTCGGTTGTTCACAGCAAGATGTATATTTGAGAGCAGTTTAAACTTGGTGAGTGTATGATCTTACATACGAGCAGGCTTTCTGCTAAATTGAAATCACAAGAAAAGATGTTTATTCACACCACACCTGAAATGTGAATGCAACAAAACACTCACTCCCTTAAACACACACACAAGAAAAGATGAGTTGTACAGATGACACATGCACTTTGATTATAAAAAGAAAAATTCTTCAGTTAATGTTTAAATTAGTTCCTTGAGATCAAATTGTTGAAGGCCTTGGGGGAGCTATCCTCTACAATCCCTTACACTAAAAGTGAATGTGTTATTTGATGTCCCAATTGCTTGCTGTATCTGCATGCTAACTTTGTGATTGGTGCACAAGCACTGCCAAATCCTTCTGAATACCAACATTTACAATTCTCTTGCCTTTTTTTAAAGTATTCTGCTTTTGCATTCTATCTACTGAGGTTGATGATTTCACACTACCCCACATGCCTATGTTATAATCCATGGCAGAAACTCGTGTTTTATGAAGTCCACCTGGATCATAAGATTTGTAATTGGCAAGGGTGAGCATAAGATGTTTAACCTCGGGTATGATTCAAATGACCCACTCGGGACCTTTTATCAAACAAAGTTTATTTAAGAATACAGTTAACATGTAGCAAGAAAATTAGCAATAACTTTTACCAATTACAAACAAAGAATACAACCATGATATTGTATAAACCTTAACAGCTAAATACTGTTCCAACCAAACAAACCCCCTACCACATGTTTAGCACAGAAAATAAGAATGCTCGCGTGATGTTGGACCTTAGCCTTTGGTTGGATACTGCAGCTTTCTTGACACACACCAGCTTGAAGTCCGAACTGCTTCCCAAAACATCAGGAAGAGACAAAACACTGCATCCAACCTGCAGTAAAACACCTTCTAACAAAAAAAAAGCAGCTTGCAGCCCAAACTGACCCCTGTCTCCTGACCAGTCAATCATCCTTACTCCAACAATTCAGGATCATAAAAATCCTGGACACTGCATGAGGCCCAGAGTTAAAATAAACAAAACCTCATTTAAGCAGCAATAAAAGGATGTCTAAGCAGGCAGCTAGTGCCACAACAAACACAAAAGGCTGGCTTACAAACTGCAGAGAACATGATTTAAAACATTTCTTAAAGGTACAATAGTGTCACACCTAATCACTTAACGTTCCTGTGCAGCCTTTTTGCACTCTCTCCAAAGTTACTTTCTCCCCTAGCTTGATATCGGCAGTGAATTTACATATATTACACTCAGCCCACTCATCTAATTTATTGATATAGGTTGTCAACAGCTGGGGCTCCAGCACTGATCCTTGTGGAACTGGGCCAGTTGCATCCTGAAAATGACCCATTGATTCCTACATTGTTTACTATCATTCAACCAATTCTGTTACTGCCGTGCTAATACATTAACCTCAATCCCATGAGCCATGACCTTGTGAAAGTATCTACTGGCATCCTATCAAATGCCTTCGGAAACCCCAAATGTACTATATTCACTGGTCTTCTCCTCAACTACCCTGCTAGTTGCACCATCAAAAAAAACTCTAATGAATCAGTTAAACAGGATTGCCCTTTCATAAAACTGCTTCCTCTGTCTAATCGTATGGTGATTTTCCATACTGTCCTGATACCACATCGTTATTAAACTTCAGTATTTTCCCAACAATTGATGTCAGGCTAGCCAGTGTATATTTTCCTTCTCCCTCCTTTCTTGAATAGTGGGACTACATTTACTACCTTCCAAACTGCAGAAGGGCAGTTCGAGGGGGATCTGCCTACTGAGGTAATATGGGCTGAAGTTAGAAATATGAAAGGAGTGGTCACGTTGTTAGGAGTTGTCTATAGGCCCCCAAATAGTAATAGAGATGTGGAGGAAGAAATTGCTAAGCAGGTTATGGATAGGTGTGGAGGTCACAGGGAAGTTGTCATGGGTGACTTTAACTTTCCAAATATTGATTGGAACCTTTATAGGTCGAATAGTTCGGATGGGGCAGTTTTTGTACAGTGTGTGCAGGAGGGTTTCCTGACACAATATGTGGATAGGCCGACAAGAGGTGGGGCCACATTGGATTTGGTATTGGAAAATGAACCGGGCCAAGTGTTAGATTTGGTTGTGGGACAGCACTTTGGAGATAGTGACCACAATTCGGTGTCTTTCGTTATTGCAATGGATAGGGCCGTACGGCAGGGCAAGGTTTATAATTGGGGGAGGGGTAATTATGATGCGATGAGGCGAGAATTGGGGAGCATAAGATGGGAACAGAAACTGTCAGGGAAAGGCACAAATGAAAAGTGGAGCTTGTTCAAGGAACAAACAATACGTGTCCTTGATGGGTATGTCCCTGTCAGGCAGGGAGGAAATGGTCGAGTGAGGGAACCATGGTTCACAAAAGAGGTTGAATGCCTTGTCAAGAGGCGGCACAGTGGTTAGCACTGCTGCTTCACAGCTCCAGGGTCCTGGGTTCGATTCCCGGCTCGGGTCACTGTCTGTGTGGAGTTTGCACATTCTCCTCGTGTCTGCGTGGGTTTCCTCCGGGTGCTCCGGTTTCCTCCCACAGTCCAAAGATGTGCGGGTTAGGTTGATTGGCCAGGTTTAAAAATTGCCCCTTAGAGTCCTGGGATGCATAGGTTAGAGGGATTAGCGGGTAAATATGTGGGGATAGGGCCTGGGTGGGATTGTGGTCGGTGCAGACTCTATGGGCCGAATGGCCTCCTTCTGCACTGTAGGGTTTCTATGATTCTATGATTCTAAGAGGAAAAAGGAAGCGTATGTAGGGATGAGAAAACAAGGTTCAGTTGGGTCTATTGAGTTAGCAAGGAATGAGCTGAAAAAAGGGCTTAGGAGAGCTAGGAGGGGGCATAAGTCCTTGGCGGGTCGGATCAAGGAAAACCCCAAGGCTTTCTACTCTTATGTGGGGAATAAAAGAATGCCCAGGGTGAGGTTAGGGCCGGTCAAGGACAGTAGTGGGAACTTGTGCATGGAGTCAGTAGAGATAGGAGAGGAGATGAATGAATACTTTTCTTCAGTGTTCACCAAGGAGAGGGGCCATGTTTTTGAGGATGAGAGTGTGATATAGGCTGGAGGAGGCAGATGTTCTGAGGGAAGACGTATTAGCAATTTTGAAAAACCTGAAGGTCGATAAGTCCCCTGGGCCAGATGAGAGATATCCTAGGATTCATTGGGAGGCAAGGGATGAGATTGCAGAGCCTTTGGCTTTGATCTTCGGGTCCTCGCAGTCCACGGGGATAGTGCCAGAGGACTGGAGAGTGGCGAATCTTGTTCCTCTGTTCAAGAAAGGAAATAGGAATGACCCTGGTAATTATAGGCTGGTTAGTCTTATTCGGTGGTCGGTAAGTTAATGGAAAAGGTCCTGAGGGATAGGATTTACGACCATTTAGAAAGATGCAGCTTAATCCGGGATAGTCAACACAGATTTGTGAAGGGTAAGACTTGCCTCACAAATTTGAATGAATTTTTTGAGGAGGTAACTAAGTGTGTTGATGAAGGTAGGGCAGTTGATGCCATATACATGGATTTTAGTAAGGCGTTTGATAAGGTCCCCCGTGGTCGGCTCATGAAGAAAGTAAGGAGGTGTGGGATAGAGGGAAATTTGGCCGATTTGGATAAGTAACTGGCTATCTCATAGAAGACAGGGTGGTGGTGGATGGACAATTTTCAGACTGGAGACCAGTTACCAGCAGTGTACCACAAGGATCAGTGCTGGGTCCTCTGCTATTTGTGATTTTTATAAATGACTTGGGGGAGAGGGCTGAAGGGTGGATCAGTAAATTTGCGGATGATACCAAGATTGGTGGAGTAGTGGATGAGGTGGAGGGATGTTGTAGGCTGCAAAGAGACATTGATAGGATGCAGAGCTGGGCCGAAAAATGGCAGATGGAGTTTAACCCTGATAAGTGCGAGGTGGTTCATTTTGGTAGGACAAATTTGAATGCGGATTACAGGGTCAAAGGTAGGGTTCTGAGGAATGTGGAGGAACAAAGATCTTGGGGTTCATATCCACAGATCTCTGAAGGTTGCCACTCAAGTGGATAGAGCTGTGAAGAAGGCCTATAGTGTGTTAGCTTTTCTTATCAGAGGATTGGAGTTTAAGAGCCGTGGGGTTATGCTGCAACTGTACAGGAGCTTGGTGAGACCACATTTGGAATATAGTGTGCAGTTCTGGTCACCTCACTATAAGAAGGATGTGGAAGCACTGGAAAGAGTGCAAAGGAGATTTATCAGGATGCTGCCTGGTTTGGAGGGTAGGTCTTATGAGGAAAGGTTGAGGGAGCTAGGGCTTTTCTCTTTAGAGCGGAGGAGGTTGAGAGGCGACTTAATAGAGGTTTATAAGATGATGAGGGGGGATAGAGTGGACGTTCAGAGACTATTTCCTTGGGTGGATGTACTGTTACTAGGGGGCATAACTATATGGTTCATGGTGGGAGATATAGGAGGGATGTACGAGGTAGGTTCTTAGAGTGGTTGGGGTGTTGAATGGACTGCCTGCTGTGATAGTGGTGTCGGAGACTTTAGGAACTTTCAAGCAGTTATTGGATAGGCACATGGAGCACACTAGAATGATAGGGAGTGGGATAGCTTGATCTTGGTTTCGGAGAAGGTTCGGCACAACATCGTGGGCCGAAGGGCCTGTACTGTGCTGTACATGTTCAAACCTTGGGGATCATTCCAGAATCTAGAGAGTTCTTGAAGGTGAAGACCAATGCACCCACCTCATTTAAAACTACAGAGTGTAGACCATTAAGTCCAAGGGATTTGTCAGTTTTGATTCCATTAGTTTCTCCAGTTATTTTTTAAAACTAATATTAATTACTTTTAGTTCCTCACTCTCAATGGAACCTTAGTTCTCTACTATGTTCTTTGTACCTTCTACTTTGAAGACAGATAAAATATTTCTTTTTATTCATTCGTGGACATGGGTGTCGCTGGCCAGCATTTATTGCCCATCCCTAGTCGCCTGAAGGCATTTTGAGTCAACTACATTGCCATGGCTCTGGAGTCGCATGTCGGCCAGACCAGGTAAGAACAGCAGATTTCCTTCCCTCAAGGACATTCATGAACCAGATGTGTTTTTCCGACAATTGACAATGGTTTCATGGTCATCAGTAGATTCTTAATTCCAGATTTTTTTATTGAATTCAAATTCCACCATCTGTCGTGGTGGGATTCAAACACGGGTCTCCAGAGTATTGGCTAAGTTTCTGGATTAATAGTCTAGCGATAATACCACTAGGCCATCGTCTCCCCTCTGCCATTTTCTTATTAATGATTATAATTTCTCTTATCTGTCTCGAAGGAACTAATGTTTAACCTTTTTCTTTTTACATACATGTGAAAGCTCTTGCAGACTGGGGCTGATAAGTAGCCAGTAACATTCATTTCACACAATTGGCAACAATAACAATCTCCAACAAGAGAAAATCTAATTATAAACCATCTCCTCTTGTCATTCAACAGTATTACCATCTTTGATTTCCTTCCATCAACATTCTGAGAGTCACCACTGAGCAGGAACTTAAGTGGACCAGCTGCATCAATACTGTGGCTACAGCAGCAAGCTAGAGGCTGAGGATTCTGCACTGAATAACTCAGTCATAGAGATATACAGAATGGAAACAGGCCCTTCCGCCCAACTCATCCATGCCAACCAGGTTTCCTAAACTGAACTAGTCCCATTTGCTTACGTTTGGCCCATATCCTTTTAAAACTCACCTTCTGACCCTCTAAAAGCCTGTCAACCATTTACAAGGCACAAGTCAGGAATGTGATGGGATACTTTCCACTTGCCTGGATAAGTGTAACTTTAACAACACTCGAGGCTCAACACCACCCGACCCAAAGCAGTCCATCCACATCTCAAATATTCACTCCCTCCCCACTGGTGTACAGTGACAACAATATGTATCATCCACAAGAGACACTGCAAAAATTCTCTAAGGCTTCCTCAACAGTGCCCCATGTTGGGTGCCATTGTTGTGGGTGGCATGGTGGTACAGTGGTTACCACTGCTGCCTCACAGCGCCATGGATCTGCGTTCAATTCCAGCCTCGGGTACCTATCTGTGGAGTTTGCACATTCTCTCTGTCTGTGTGGGTTTCCTCCAGGTTCTCTGGTTTCCTCCCCCAGTCCAAAGATGTGTGAGTGAGGTTGATTGGCTGTGCTCAATTGCCCCTTAGTGTCAGGGAGATTTGCATAGTTATGGGAATAGGGCCTGGGTGGGATTGTTGTCAGTGCAGGCTCGAAGGGCCAGATGTCCTCTTTCTGTACTGTAGGGATTCTATGAACAGTATCTCCCAAATCTGTGACCTCTACCACCTAGAAGGATAAGCACATGAGAGCAACACTATTTGAGTTCCTCTCTATCTGCATTCTTTCACTGTTGCTGGATCAAAATCTTGAAACTCCAAGCCCCAACGGCACTATGGGTGTACCCGCACCAAAATGACTGCAACGATTCAAGAAGTTCTCCAGGATAATTAGAGATGGGCCACAGTTGCTGGCCTAGCCAGTGGTGCCCGCATGTCGTGAACAAATAAAAGTATCTGTATTTATACCTCTTAAGAAGTCTCACTACACCAGGTTAAAGTCCAACAGGTTTATTTGGTAGCGCAAGCCACTAGCTTTCGGAGCAGCTTGTGCTACCAAATAAACCTGTTGGACTTTAACCTGGTGTAGTGAGACTTCTTGCGTATTTACCCCAGTCCAACGCCGGCATCTCCACATTTATACATTTTGCCAGTTTTACTCTAACATTCGACTTTCTCCCTCTGTATCCATTTATCGGTCATCTTTTGTTAATGTTTTAAAATGTTCCAATACTCTGGATTCCCACTCTTTTTTGAAAATGTTGTAAGCGCTCCTTTTAATCAAATGCTATCCTTAACTGCTTTCGTTAATCACAGCTGCGCCACATTTCCATTGGAGCCTTTATTCCTCAAGGAAATGCGTATTCATGGAAAATTCCAAATTATTCCTTTTAAATATTTGCCCTTGCTTATCTACCAACAAATCTTTACTCCAATGTCCCAATCTCTCAGTCGGCTTGTCTCTCATAACATCATTATTGGTTTTACTTAAACTCAAGATTACAGTTTTGGACTTAACCACATGATTCCCAAACTTAATATCAGCTTCTACACATTCTGATCATTCTTTCCCAAAGGATCCTTCACTGAGATTACTCATTAACTCTGTCTCATTACACAAGACATTATCTAAAGATGTCTGTTCCCTAGATGGTTCGTTGACGTATTGCTCTCCTAAGGTTTGCAGACAAGTCTCTAATGTGACTTGACTTTTGTGTTTCATTGAGCCCAATAGGTCTGTTTTCCACGTCTAGCCAACGCCTAATACAAGTAAAATGGCAATGATGGTGATGCAGTATTTCAGCATGACAATACATGTGAGCCCTCCTACCCATCAATCTCCTCCGATACCCACACTTGGTAGAAGGGAAACAGGCCATGGCTGCCTCTGCAGCACCACAAAAGGTGCAGCCAACTTCTGAGGAGATAATGACCTTCTCAGTCATGGGAAGCTCCCATTACAATATGGTACCTGGCCCCCTGATGAACACTTCCCACTGTGACAATACTTAGGAGACTTGCAAGAATATGGTTTATGAAGGTGGATTTTCCTGGCCTTTCCACCAGAAGGATGCACGGTTTTCCAAGGTAATGGGATGCAGATGGAGGCACTGCTAACCAGGGTTCAACTGGAGTTCAGTTGACCAACCAAAGACCTGAAGATGAGCACTTTAAACTTTTTTAAAACACCCTCGGTATTTAAACGTTCAATTCAAACAAGGTCCTGTCCCCTGTGCCCCAAGTTACTAACATTAGGTCTTAGTAGGAGCTTCCTTTGAACCATCTAAATGGGCTAACAACAGAGGAAATGAAGTCAGTTATTTAGCCCATCACACCTGTTCTACCATTCAATGAGATAGTGACCACAACTGCACATACATTTCTCTTATTTCTTTTGGTTGACCTAACTCTCTCAACTTTAAAATTAATAATTGATCTGACATCAACTGCCATTTGTAGAAGTGTGTTCCAAACCTCTAGTGCCCTTTGTGTATAGAACTGTTTCTTTATTTCACTCCTAAAAGGTCCGGCTCTCATTTTCAGACTATGGTCTCTGATCCTAGACTCCCCAGCCAGCAGAAATAGGCTATGTGAATGACCATGGACAGCAAATCCTAACCCCCCTTGAGCTGGACAAGAACATTAAAATATAGAAACTGCGAGCAGGAGTAGGCCATTTGGCCCTTCAATCCTGCTCCACCATTCAATCTGATCATGGCTGACCCACTATCTCAATCCCATATTCCTGCTTTCTCCCCATACCCCTTGATTCCAGTGCATTTCTGGTACACTACTCCCGTCTATGTTGGGATAGGAGGAGAGGGGGGGGCAGGAAAATAGTCTTTATGATTTTACACTTTGGCATCAAAGGAAACACGCTTGCATAAGAACCAGGAACATTCACAATATGCGTTTTCATTGAAACGATTCAAATTATGATAGGACTAAAGATGTTGTACATGCAAACACTGTGCTTGCCAAAGTTTGGAATTAGCTTTAATCAGATTGCATGAATGAGAGCTTGGCGACTTGTTGCACACAGAAGGGTATGGAGGTGGAACGTCTTAAAAGGAAAGCATTGTGGCAGCTCCAAGGGAAGGGATCATTCACTTGAATTATGCAGTGTTGCAAACGAGCTACCCATTGAAAGAGTGCAACCTTTTATCATAGGCAGCGACATTGAGCAGGGAAGCACATGGGGACATGTGGGAGCAAACTATGACTGCTTGCCCTTTCATGATACTGCCAACTGTGTATGGAATAAATGTGAATTTGTTTGTCTTCGCAAACTGCATCCGTGATTTGCCTAGTGAATATGTGCACAGCTGACTAGTAAATGTTAGTGCAGAGGGCAGCCTAGAATGATTCCATCGCATCAAAGTTAAGAGCAGTTGTGATCTTCACCTCCAGGAAGGCTGTGCCTCCAGTCGAAGTGGTTCTTAGACCCACTTACAGCATGTGGCACAAATCATCGATGGTTTCCCAGATAAAGACCCTAATTAATTTCAAACGACGCAGGTATGTGCGTCCGGTGTGGGGTGTGAGCAAGTGAGTGCCGTGCAGTGTTGCCGAATCAGTCAGATCTCTCCATTACTCTTTCACATCTAAAAAGCCAAGATACAGAGAAATTCTCAATAGAAATGGCATTTGGTGCCCTTTGTGAGCAGGCAGGCGTGGGGATGGGGGGGTCAGGGCAGCTTCACAGCAAATGGTACAAAGGAGATGTCAAGATGTTGGCAACAATTGAAAACCAAAATAATCCTACAGAAATGAGTCAGAAATAAACTTTAATGAGACATACACAGTTATGCCGGGCTCCTTAAATTCTCTTATGCCTTCTCCCTAGTGCCTAGCAACCTTCAAGCACCATACAAATTATGTTGGGAAACCCTACAAAATGTCAGGTTCAGTCTTAAAGCTTTCCATCCAGATTTTATAAATTGAGAGTTCTAGGTAGGATAACTCCCCACATAGAATGTGGGCATTGTTGGCTGAGCCAGCATTTATTGCCCTCTAAGGTAGTGGTGAGCTGCCGCCTTGAACCACTGCAGTCCATGTGTTGTAGGTACACCCATGGTGCTGGTAGAAAGTAAATTCTAAAATCTTGACCCAGCAACAGTGAAGGGACAGTGATATAGTTCCATGTCAGGATGATATGTTACTTGAAGGTCGTAGTGTTCCCATGTGCCTGCTGCCCTTCTCCTTCTAGGTGGTAAAGGTCATGGGTTTGCAAGGTGCTGTCAAAGTGAATTGCTGCAGTGCATCTTATAGATGGTATACACGACTGCCATTGTGCGTCAGCGGTAGAAGGAGTGGATGTTTAAGCTGATGGATGGGGTGCTAATCAAGGAGGCTCTTTGTCCTGGATGCCATTGAGCTCCTTTGAGTGTTGCTGGAGCTGAACTCGTCCAGGCAAGTGGAGAGTATTCCATTGCACCCCTAAATTAAGCCTTGTAGATAGTGGACAGGCTTTGAGGAGTCAGGAGGTGAGTTACTCACTGCAGAATTCGCAGCGGCACAGTAGTTAGCACTGCTGCCTCACAGCGCCAGAGACCCAGGTTCAATTCCGGCCTCGGGTGACTGTTTATGTGGAGTCTGCATGTTCTCCCCATGTCTGCACGGGTTTCTTCCGGGTGCTCTGGATTCCTCCCACAGTCCAAAGATGTGCAGGTTCGGTGGATTGACCATGCTAAATTGCCCCTTAGTGTCCAAAGATGTGTAACTCGGGTGGATTAGCCATGGTAAATGCACAGAGTTACGGAGATGGAGCAGAGGGGAGGGTTGAGATTCTCTTTTGGAGGGTTTGTGCAGACTCAATGGGACGAATGCCCTCTTTCTGCACAGTATTGGATTCTATAGTTCTACATTCATGAAAAGTGCTTTATCTTTTTTCATCAAATGCATGTTAAAATTCCATATAAACGTCCAATGCATTACCTTTATCAACCCTCTCCATTACATCCCCAAAGTACTCAATCGGGTTCCTGAGAAATGATTTGTTTTTAATGAATCCATGCTGGCTGTCAATTATTAACCTACATTAGAATGAATTTTGTCCTGGCCAATGGTCTCTATAGTTTTCCAATCATGGACAGGCTTTGCTGGTTTATGCCTCTCCCCAATTTTTGAATAAAATTTGCAATCCTCCAGTTCCACAACGAGCAGACACTTCTCAGGACTTTGAAAGCATGGCCATCGGTTATGTATGAACCAAGTTGGTGACTTGCTATTCCATTGTGGTAGCACCCCAACCAAGCACAAGCTTGCTCAATATCCATAGGTGTATTTTCCACCTATGGAAAATATGCTGGAAAATACACCTATGGATATATGTGGCTGACATCTCTCCCTTCTGATGCTATGCCCAATTGTAGCATTTCCACATTTTATCAGATGAGGCTTCCTTATCAGAAGGATGCAGTTACATACTGGCCAGTCCATTAACTAACTGGGCAATTGGGGAAAATCTTTTTTATTTTAGAATCAATACTTAACATTAAAACTAGTCCATTAATCACCACGCCAGTCTCACTCCCAAGCTACAGGCAAAAAGTATTAACATAATGGATCAGTTTGAGTTACTGCTCATTCAGATCCTCTGCACTCTCTCCCCACTGATGTCACATCAGGCCTCTTCACTGGTGGCCAATCATATTTTGGAACACTTTGCGAGACCCTGATTGCATCAGCTGAGCTTGAAGGCACATTGTTGAGCTTTTCAGAACTGTTATTGAACAGCAGATAGATCCTTTGGAGTATTTTGTGAGTTATCTAATATAAACAAAGCAAGGAACAACATGGGGGAGCAGTGCACTGGAAAAACAAAATGTTCATTCACTTATCCAGCTGGCAAAATGCACTGCCTGCTCCAGCACTTGAGTCTAAAAGTCAGGAAGACCCCCAATTTGATCTCTGGTCAGGACTGACTTCCCAGTCGTTAACCAAGGTAGCAGTAAAAGGACTATAAGGTGCCTCAGTGCCCAGGTTGAGAAAGAACAGTGAATCGTACAGCAATATGATTCCCTGGTCCGAAGTCACCTTCTGGTACCACACACAAGTAATCAACCATTGATGTACAAGTATATAAATGATGAACTGGCAGGTTCTTTGACCATAAGCCCCACCCTATCCTTCCTTGCCTAACAGTCACACATAGGAATTTTCAGCAGAGGGTGAACTGGCCACTTACTTCCCTCATCAGCACTTAAGTCAATGGTAAAAGCCCATTGCAAACAGTTAACATTGTGCAGACCAGAAATTGGACTTGTAGTCTCCCTAGCCTATGCAGCACAAAACCATGCAGTCACTGCCTTTACTGAGCCCATGGACAGACCCTCATTCCTGTTACCTGGATGACTTTACCAACAGCTGTGTGTGTAGCACTTAAGTTTCAATTTCTGAGCAAGACAGAGGTTGCAAACCTTAAATGAGGCAGTAATTGCGTGGGTGGCACTGCTGCCTCACAGCGCCAGGAACTCAGGTTTGATTCCCAGCTTGGGAGACCATGTGGAGTCTGCACATTCCCCCTATGTCTGCGTGGGTTTCCTCTGGGAGCTCCAGTTTCCTCCCACAGTCCAAAAGACTGGTTAGGTGCAGTGGCCGTGCTAAATTCTCCCTTAGTGTATCTGAACAGGTGCCAGAGTGTGGCGACTAGGGGATTTCACAGTAACTTCATTGCAGTGTTAATGCCTACTTGTGACACTAATAAATAAACTTAAACAACTGGGACACAATAATTGGCCTTTCATTATGGAATGTGTGGAAAAGAAAAAATAAATAAATCAGCCACGTTATTGCAATCCAGAAACTCCTGCTGAAAAGTGCGCTTATGCACATGGAGCAGGGGAAACGGTGGGCTGTATGGCCCACCTCATCGTCAAATGGTCAATGTCTAGGCTGATGCATTGAGAATAATTCCTTGGGCAATGAGCATCTACAGAACCGTAGAGCAGCAAGAATCAAGGCAATGGGAAGACACAATGATGAAAAAATTTGGGAAACGGCTTCACCCACAGTGCAGAGCTCTCAGCCCAATGCCACTTCCCTCAGTATTCTGATGGCATGATGTTGGTGGATTCTGGAGGTTTAACATGTTGCTGCAATGGCAGGGATATTGGCCTGTGAGTCATGTCAAAAACAGCAAAATATGTCTGGCATAGACCCAGCAGAGGCCAGAAATGGATCAGAGAGATGGCAACTGAACTTAGTCTAGGGCAGCCAAGCCCTGGGTTTGAACTGCTTCTCTGGAGACCCTCTAAACAAGCAGCATCAGCGCCTTCCCCCAACAGCATGCCACATAACAGCAGCAACGCTCACGCCTCCCGATTCAAGAAAGTGAACTCCAATCCTTTTCGCAACTCCTCCCACTCCATCCCAGATTGCAAGGACACACACACCCAAAGAAAAAGAGCTGCTGTCACCCGGAATTGCAGCCGTTCAGATGAGAATTCTCTAGTCCTCCCCGCCCTTGCCAATAATTGAGCACAGTTTTAACCGTTTGGATATAAATTGGATAGTTGCGGGTTGTGTCCTGGTGTGGTTCTCTCTCTCTCCCAACCAGCCTTGCCTGTGCAAATGGGGGGGGGACTGAGATCCCCATTCTAACACACTGGGATAGTGAAGGCGGCTCTGAGAGCTTGCTCAATGTGTCTGTGTGTGTGTGTGATGTGCTGCATCTTGGCTGCAGACACACTTTCCCCACTTACCCGCTTATGTCTTTGTTGCCATGTACAAAGAGCTAGTGGCTGCGCTGCTGATATTAACTCGCACAGGGGGAAACATAAAGCCCCGCTGGTCATACTCTCGGCATCGGGACGCTGTCGGTGGTATATTTAACCATCAGCAAAGAAATCCTTCCTGAATAACACTGGCATGTTCTGCAGAAGAAGCAGGACTAGCGTCTTCTCTCTCTCTCTGTCTCTCTCAGCCTCTCCTTCCTTTTTTTTCTGATCAATAGAAGCAGCTCAGATCCTGCACAGAGCTGGGCATTCATACAACCAATGGGATCGTTCAAAGTTGCTCCGCAATCCTCAAGGGCGCTCCAGTCGAGCAGCGATGAATATTTATCAGCTGGCGAGCTGTGTGTGTGTGTGCTCTGAAACGGCCTCAGCGCTCAGACTGCACTCACTCCGACGTGGGATCTTTTGCAGTTCAGCCTTACGGGTTTTTTTTTTCCAGGGGCGAGGGAGGGAAGAGAGAAAAAAAACACAGCAAACAAGAGGCGTCCCCAAAACTGGGTGGGAGTTGAATGACTAACGCTGCTGTTTTAATCACTGCTAACGCTTGAACAGTGAGCAGATCCCTATTCGAGGTATCCAGGATACAGCAAGCAAGCACTTGCAATGACAGCACAGCATGACCTCCGAGGGGGGGGGGGGGGGGGGAGGGGAGGGGGGTGTTCCAGCACTAACATACTGTTTTTAAAAAAATAGATAAACTTTGACTAATCAGCGAAATTCATTAAGAATTTCATTGCACCGACTTATTGGGATTTTGACGGGGCTAATTCGGTGAGAGTTGTAAAAAATTGGACTTTGTAACAGCTTTTCCTTATTAACCATGCCCAGAATTGCTGAGAATTAGTCAGAGGTTTACAGCATGGAAACAGGCCCTTTGGCCCAACTTGTCCATGCCGCCCAGTTTTTAACCACCAAGCTTTCCCAATTGCCCACATTTGGCCCATATCCCACTGTACCCATGTAACTGTCTCAATGCTTTTTAAAAGACGAAATTGTACCCGCCTCTACTACTACCTCTGGCAGCTCGCTCCAGACACTCACCACCCTCTGTGTGAAACAATTGGCCCTCTGGACCCTTTTGTATCTCTCCTCTCTCACCTTAAACCTATGCCCTCTGGTTTTAGACTCCCCTATCTTTGGGAAAAGGTGTTGACAGTTCAGTGAGACATGTATCAGTTATTTTGTCTCCATCTTGGTGGGTGCTCTAAACAAATTGGACATAGACTGGACAAAAACTGGGAGTGTGGATACAGAGGGGCATCCAGACTGTCAGACAAGAAAGCTAGAATTATAGCCAAAATGAAGGCCAAATGGCAAGTCATGGAAAAGGGCACATTGCCACAGCAACTTGGACTCCTTGGACAGGAATGGGGAGGCGGGGGGTTGCGCTTCACTGGATGGCCTGTGTGGGTCAGATCAACACCAATCCTGTATTTTCATCATCAATTATTCATTAATATCCCTATTAGTGTCTTAATTTCAAAGAAAACCAGAATACCTGAAATCTTTAGTACTTTTTTTTGTAAAATAATATATCTTTATTATTTTTCTCCCCATTCAGGTTAGTTGCAGGAGTGTCAGCACATCTCATCAGACATCCACACAGGTGCACTTTTAAACATAGTTCACTGGATAGTGATTGGAATTGGATTGGAATTGTTCTTTCTCATTCTAATCTAGAGGACACTGACTCCAGTGGCAACTCCCTCAATGTTGGGGACCAAATCTGGGTCCCATCCAATGTCAAAAACAAAATACCATGGATGCTGGAAATCTGAAATGCAAACAGAAAATGTTGGAAATACTCAGCAGGTCAGATCCAGTTCTGACGAAGGTCACATCTAGACCTGAACCACTGGTGTTATTATCGCGAGACTGTTAATCCAGAAATTTAGCTCATGTTCTGGGGACCTGAGTTTGAATCCCGCCACAGCAGATGGTGGAATTTGAATTCAATTAAAAAATGTCTGGAATTAAGAATCTACTGATGACCGTGAAACCATTGCCAATTGTCAGAATACCCATCTGGTTCACTCATGTCCTTTAGGGGAAGGAAATCTGCTATCCTTACCTGGTCCAACCTACATGTGACTCCAGATCCACAGCAATGTGGTTGACTCTCAACTGCCCTCTGAATAAGGGCAGCTAGGGATGGGCAATAAATGCTGGCCAGCCAGTGACGCCCATATCCAACAAATGAATAAAAAAAACTAACTCTGCTTCTTCCTCCATAGATACTGCCACACCTGCTGAGTATTTCCAGAATTTTCCATTTATATTGTGTATGACAATAGTATGACTATTGTGTATGAAATGTTCTGGCTAGCTGGGCCGGAACATTTAGCAACCTGAGCTAAATGGCAGGACAAAGGCTTACCTGTGTATAATTATAGGCGTTTACATCTGCTGAATGCCTCCACCCACACTGAGTTGGCTTGCAGTCAGCACAATAGATATTGGTAGTCAAGTGTGTGCCACCAGGCTCAAGTGTTAATAACCATTTCATCAGAAGTGAACGAAAACAGTGAGTCACGTGAAGTGGAGTGCCGCAGATGGCTACACTATCCTTCCATTTCCTAATGGCGCAGTACAGCAGCTATAAGTTATCCTTTAGCTTCACCTTGTCAGTTCATCATTAGATCAGAAGGGGTTTTTTTAATGGAAGAATATTTTTTAAGTGCTTTGAGTGTAATTTAGGTTTATGGATTGAGAGATTGTTATGGATCCCACTGAAAACATACTCTGTGGAGTTGTTTGTCAATACGGTGGCCCCAGTTTTCACGTTTCTCCTTAATGAGAGCCACACGTCACTGAGAATATTGAAAGCTAAATATATATTTTTTTAAAGGATCAATAGTTTAATTGTTCTTGGTGCATTTTCATTCTTTTGCTTTTAGCAGATATACCAGAAAATTAAGAACATTGCTCAGTTGGTAAAGGCAATGATTAGCAGAGAATTGAGCGATAAGGCTTCATCTCCAACGTGTGTTGATCAAGCTGATTAATTTTGTTGACAATATCTGTAGTGTGCTAACGACGCTCCTCTGCCCAATGGCAGAGGGACGCTCCTCTGCCCAATGGCAGAGGGACGCTCCTCTGCCCAATGGCAGAGGGACGCTCCTCTGCCCAATGGCAGAGGGACGCTCCTCTGCCCAATGGCAGAGGGACGCTCCTCTGCCCAATGGCAGAGGGACGCTCCTCTGCCCAATGGCAGAGGGACGCTCCTCTGCCCAATGGCAGAGGGACGCTCCTCTGCCCAATGGCAGAGGGACGCTCCTCTGCCCAATGGCAGAGGGACGCTCCTCTGCCCAATGGCAGAGGGACGCTCCTCTGCCCAATGGCAGAGGGACGCTCCTCTGCCCAATGGCAGAGGGACGCTCCTCTGCCCAATGGCAGAGGGACGCTCCTCTGCCCAATGGCAGAGGGACGCTCCTCTGCCCAATGGCAGAGGGACGCTCCTCTGCCCAATGGCAGAGGGACGCTCCTCTGCCCAATGGCAGAGGGACGCTCCTCTGCCCAATGGCAGAGGGACGCTCCTCTGCCCAATGGCAGAGGGACGCTCCTCTGCCCAATGGCAGAGGGACGCTCCTCTGCCCAATGGCAGAGGGACGCTCCTCTGCCCAATGGCAGAGGGACGCTCCTCTGCCCAATGGCAGAGGGACGCTCCTCTGCCCAATGGCAGAGGGACGCTCCTCTGCCCAATGGCAGAGGGACGCTCCTCTGCCCAATGGCAGAGGGACGCTCCTCTGCCCAATGGCAGAGGGACGCTCCTCTGCCCAATGGCAGAGGGACGCTCCTCTGCCCAATGGCAGAGGGACGCTCCTCTGCCCAATGGCAGAGGGACGCTCCTCTGCCCAATGGCAGAGGGACGCTCCTCTGCCCAATGGCAGAGGGACGCTCCTCTGCCCAATGGCAGAGGGACGCTCCTCTGCCCAATGGCAGAGGGACGCTCCTCTGCCCAATGGCAGAGGGACGCTCCTCTGCCCAATGGCAGAGGGACGCTCCTCTGCCCAATGGCAGAGGGACGCTCCTCTGCCCAATGGCAGAGGGACGCTCCTCTGCCCAATGGCAGAGGGACGCTCCTCTGCCCAATGGCAGAGGGACGCTCCTCTGCCCAATGGCAGAGGGACGCTCCTCTGCCCAATGGCAGAGGGACGCTCCTCTGCCCAATGGCAGAGGGACGCTCCTCTGCCCAATGGCAGAGGGACGCTCCTCTGCCCAATGGCAGAGGGACGCTCCTCTGCCCAATGGCAGAGGGACGCTCCTCTGCCCAATGGCTATCCAGTGATTCCGGAATCTTGGTCACAAAATCAAAGCTGACACATTGGTGCAGTACTGGGGAAGTGCTGCATTGTCAGATCCTTCACTTTTTGGATGAGACATTAAACTGGGGCCCAGTCTGATCTCTCAGGTGGATGTAAAAGATTGTATGGCATTATTTTGAAGAGGAGCAGGGGAGCTGTCTGCACTGTTGGGGTGGCGGCACAGTGGTTAGCACTGCTGCCTCACAGCGTCAGGGACCTGGGTTCGATTCCCAGCTTGGGTCACTGTCTGTGTGGAGTCTGCACGTTCTCCCTGTGTCTGAGTGGGTTTCCTCTGGGTGCTCCGGTTTCCTCCCACAGTCTGAAAGACGTGTTGGTTAGGTGTATTGACCCGAACAGGTGCTGTAGTGTGGTGACTTGGGGAATTTCACACTAACTTCATTGCAGTGTTAATGTAAGCCTTACTTGTGACAAATAAATGAGCTTGAACTGTTCTGGACAATATTCAACCAACTTCACTTAAACAGATTATCTAGTCATTATCATATTGCTATTTCTGAGAGCTTCCTGTGCATAAAATGGCTCCTGCGTTATCTTACATTACAATAGCACCATAAAGTACTTCACAAGAACAACTATGTATTACCAAATTTCTTCAGGGCTTTGGGATGCCTTGAGATTGTAAAAAATGCAAGTCTTATTTTCTTTTGTGCTAGAACAGCTCGCGTGAAGGACAAAATCAAGTTTGGTTCTGGTTCCCCTCACAAAGGAATAACCCTCTGACCCTCACTGTACAAGCACACTTATGAAGAGACGCTGTTTGGACAAGTTGGCAGAGCATGCCAGATACATATGGTCCTTTATAATACTTCAAATAGACTATTCCGAAGAATAATCCCTGCGAGGAGAGAGAACATTATTGCACACCTTGTGAAATATAACATTTCCAACGAAACATGCACTTAATTAATAGGGGAGAGCACCTCAGATTAATCAGTTGCAACAAACAAAACTCGGGTACAACAGAAATTATTTCTGATTTTTAATTTATTTCACTTAAGCAGAACTATTCATTAAGCTGGAATAATTTGTACCACTGTGGTCTGTCTTTGTTTGGAGCTATGCTCCCGAGATGGTTTATCAACAATGGTTAATGAAGATCACATATTCCTCTATCTACCGTTTCACTTTGTTTTTTTCCATGTTCTCATTTTCTCTATTTCATCATAGGCGGCACAGTGGTTAGCATTGCTGCCTCACAGCGTCAGGGACCCAGGTTCGATTCCAGCCTTGGGTCACTGTGTGGAGTTTGCATGTTCTCCCCGTGTCTGTGTGGGTTTCCTCCCAGGTGCTTCGGTTTCCTCCCACAGTCTGAAAGACGTGCTGGTTAGGTGCATTGACCCGAACAGGCGCTGGGCTGTGGCGACTGGGGGAATTTCACAGTAACTTCATTGCAGTGTTAATGTAAGCCCACTTGTGACTAATAAGCAAACTTTACTTAACTAACTTAACAGAGATGAGGGAATTAAACTTTGGACCTCCGTCATCTGCATTGGCTCAGTTACTCATTAGATAAACTTGCTGAGCCACCCAGGGGAGAGAGCTGTGCCTCTTAATCTTGAGGAGTCACCACAGGAAGAAACAGTCTGCTGTATGTGACTATTTACTTCCAAATAACAGGACTGATGTGAGATGTGATTAGGACGGAATGTGCCTATTAGGTAATTGTGTGCAGCACAACTCAAAACTGAAGGATATTACACATGAGCTCCACTGTGGAATACTGTACTCCCTGACCATTTAGAATTCTAATTGCGATAATCATAAAACAGGTTTATCAAATTGGGAGTGAAATTCTGTTATCCTGTGATTGCAAAATATCGAATATTTGTCTTTTGTTTTAAAGCAACTGGTTTCAAATTTTCCTTCAACCATGCCTTGAGTTGCCAGAGCATTCCTTTATCTTCTCATATCTGAGCCAGTACTATACCGTTCTCTCTTAATTCTCACACCCCTCATAGCTTCTGATTTGCAAAAACGTAAAGAAGATTGAGAGATTTAATTTCTGGCCCACACAGATTAAGCCGGTATCAATCGGGGTAGTGTTTACAGTGGACGCCATTATGGAATACTTTAACTCTCTCCACCATGTGGAAGTGGGGCAGTATTAGAATGAAAGTGGAGGTGGTAGGTTTAATCTGTTGTCGTCTTTCCTGTGGCTTTCCACTAGGCAACTGAGGCATTTTCCTGAATCAGGTGAGAGTGTCATTAATCTGTGCAAATCTGTGTTCTGAGTTCACAGGACATCTGGCCATTTTAACTACCTTCTGGGTCACTAAATAGGCTCGGGCTATTTTCTTTGGGCAGAGGAAGTTGAGGGGAAGCCTAAGTGAAGTGTGTAAAATTATAAGAGGTCTCGATAGAATGGATAGGAAGGCCCTTTACCCTTTGATTGATCAGGGGACACGGATGTAGGGTAAGAGGTAAGAAGTTTAGAGGGGGTACAGAGGGAAATTCTTTCACCTTGGGGGTGGAAATCTAGAACTCACTGCCTGAAATGGTGGTAGAGGCAGAAAACCTCATAACTTAAAAAAATTACCTGGATGTGCATTTGGAGTGCCGTAACATGCAAGTGCTGGAAAGCGGGATTAGGCTGAAGCGGTGTGGGACAGTGCAGATGTGATGGGCCAAATGGTCTCTTTCTGTGCTATCGGTTTCTATGACTCTATGAATGTATGGAAAGTTCACTGTGGACACTCCCGAACAGCAGAAGGCGCATTTCCAGTCAAGTGCTAATATTACCTTTGTGGGGACGGGAGGGAGCTTGGCGTCCGTGGTAGGGAAATTGTTGGAGAAGATTCTTAGAGATAGGATCTATGCACATTTAGAACTGAATAATCTCATTAGCGATAGACAACATGGTTTTGTACGAGGGAGGTCATGCCTCACAAATTTGGTTGAGTTTTTTGAGGAGGTGACAAAAATGATTGACGAGGGAAGGGCCATGGATGTCGTCTACATGGATTTTAGTAAAGCATTTGACAAGGTCCCTCATGGCAGGCTGGTGCAAAAGGTTAATTCTCACGGGATCAAAGGTGAACTAGCTAGATGGGTACAGAACTGGCTTGGCCATAGAAGACAGAGGGTAGCAGTGGAGGGGATTTTTCTGATTGGAGGTCTGTGACTAGTGGTGTTCTGCAGGGCTCTGTACTGGGACCTCTGCTGTTTGTGATATATATAAATGATTTGGAAGAAGATGTAGCTGGTATGATTAGTAAGTTTGCGGATGACACAAAGATTGCTGGAGTTGCAGATAGCGATGAACATTGTCAGAGAATACAGCAGGATATAGATAGGCTGGAAAATTGGGCGGAGAAATGGCAGATGGAATTTAATCCAGATAAATGCGAAGTGATGCATTTTGGTAGATCTAATGCAGGGGAGAGCTACACAATAAATGGCAGAACCATCAGGAGTATAGACACACAGGGACCTGGGTGTACAAGTCCACAGATCCTTAAAGGTGGCAGTACAGGTGGAGAGGCTGGTGAAGAAGGCACATGGCATGCTTGCCTTTATTGGACGGGGCATAGAGTATAAAAGTTTGGCATATAATGTTGTTATATAGAACGTTGGTTAGGCCACATTTGGAATACTGCGTCTAGTTCTGGTCACCACACTACCAGAAGGACATGGAGGCTTTGGAGAGAGTGCAGAAAAGGTTTACCAGGATGTTGCCTGGTATGGAGGGTATTAGCTATGAGGAGAGATTGAGTAAACTAGGGTTGTTCTCCCTGGAAAGACGGAGGTTGAGTGGCAACCTAATAGAAGTTTATAAAATTATGAAGGGCATAGATAGGGTGAACAATTGGAAGCTTTCTCCCAGGTCAGAAATGACAAACACAAGGTCACAAGTTCAAGGTAAGGGGGGAAAGTTTCAATACAGATATGCGGGGGACGTATTTTACACAGAGGGTGGTGGGGGCCTGGAATGCACGACCAAGCAAGGTGGTTGAGGCAGACACGCCAGGATCATTTAAGACTTATCTAGATAGCCACATGAACAGAGGGATACAAACGGATGGTCTAGTTAGGAACACATGATCAGTGCAGGCTTGGAGGGCTGAAAGGCCTGTTCCTGTGCTGTATTGTTCTTTGTTTCTTTGTTTACATACCCTTTACTTTAGCAATTGCAACCCCACCCTTCAGGCCTACCTTTTCCCCACTGGATAGCCTGGATTTTCTCTGCAGGCTTCTGAGCCTGGCTTTGAGGCTCAAATGAGGGTCTGAAGTCCTTAATACATAGGAAACAATCACTCATTGCGAATTTCCCCAGAATAACCAAGTCATGACCAGGGCCAGATTTACATTCTAATTAAGGATGGGTGGATGGGCTTTTGAAGCTGGAATCAAAGATCTTCCGGCTTAAAGAAGTAGCAGGGTGCCATAGCAGATGTGAGGGAGAAGGTGCTTTGCAGCAGAGGTGCTCTCTCCAACATTTTTAATTTAAATTTTTTTTTTGAATGGTCTTTGCAGTCTGCTCACCATTGTGGGGAGGGAAGGGGAGGTGGGAACCTCTCTACAGATCCTCCCTGGTCTGCAGCTGGATGCTGCCTTCAGACAGCTGAACTGGGCCTCCACCCCCTGTGGCTGACTGGAAAATCCCACTCCGTCTCCTTTAATTGGCGTTAAGTGGCCGTTAATTACTTTAATCAGCCAAGAGTCCGTTGACGTGACGCATCAAGACTCACATGTGAAGAATGATCATTTGGTGCTGGAGGGCGATTGGTGGAACCCTACCCCAACGAGGAGTTGTTGAACAACAGCAAAATATTGTGGATGTTTGAAATCTAAAATAAAAACGGAAAATGCTGGAAAAACTCAAAGGTCTGGCAGCATCTGTGGAGAGAGAAACAGAGTTAACATTTCCAGTCTGCGTGACTCTTCTTCAGAGCTGTTCAGAGGAGTTGTTGTAAGTTGACTTTGACTGGCTAAGGAATGGTTGGGAAGACATTGGCCGGAACTTTCTGGCTCCTGCGTGGCAGATTTTCCAGTGGTCGAGACGGCTCACCATTGGTCACCGGCAGCATCTGCTGATATAGAATCATAGAATCACGAGTGTAGAAGGAGGCCATTCGGCCCATCGAGTCTGTACCAACTACAATTCCATCCATGCCCTATCCCTTTAGCCCCACGTATTTACCCTGCTAATCCGCCTGACATAAGGGACAATTTAGCATAGCCAATTAACCTAACCCGCACATCTTTGGACTGTGGGGAGAAACCGGAGCACCCAGAGGAAACTCATGCAGACACAAGAAGAACGTGCAACTCCACACAGACAGTCACCCGAGGCCAGAATTGAACCCGGGTCCCTGTCGCTGTGAGGTAGCAGTGCTAACCACAGTGCCACCATGCCGCCTTGGGATGGCTAGACTTGGTGATGGTATCGGTTCATCACTAACATGATTACATTGAGTCCACACGCCAAGCAGTCCTCCACATTGATCGTATCAATGGCCATTTGCGTTGCTTACCAGCCACTCTGTCGGTGACCTGCTGCAGGGGATTGCCTTCAATGTTACCGGAAGATCCCACTGGTGGGAAGGACTGAAAATCCTAGCCGTAGAAAGGTCTAAAAAATAACTGGTTCATTATAAGAATGTAACCAGATGTACCTGACTACAGGTGTTACTCAGTCTCAGCCATGAACTTTCACCTTCTAGACTCCCAGTCATATGACTCTTACAACTTCATGTGGGCAGTACTGTTTCTCAAGTCCCACATATTAAATGAATCACAAGGTGAGGAGGGAGAAAATAGGGGGTGCGCAAAATAAATAAGAGGATGTAGTCATCCTGTTAGGGAGTGCGCAGGCAGAGGAAGAGTTAACGTTCCATCTGACCTGTACAACTCCTTAAGAAACCTGTGTTTACCTTGCTGAGTTGGAGGTCAGGAACTCCAAGTCCCAACAGCCTTCAGACTTCGTGCACATGCGCATGCCGGGAGTATAGTATGCTGTGCATGTGTAGTTTGACATCTTTTACACTCTTTTGACCAAGTGTGCTTTGCAGAAGAAACGGGGCCAAAAGCAAGTCAGGTGACCGGGTGGGGCTGCCACGGCCAGCAGGTATCCCAAGTAGGGGACAAGGGAGGAGAACCAGGAGAAGTCCCAAGACATGCCTCAGACAGGGGAAAGCAGAGGATCATAGGGAGAGATTCCAAAAACAAGTCCCAAGCAAGGGACAAAGACAAGGGATGGACACAGGTCACTTTTAAGTTCAGTTAAGAGAAAGGAGCAGAGAAACAGGCTCTAAGTTAGAGAAAGGGCAGACTTTAAGTAAAGAAGGCTGCTCTTTGTTCTGCTAATTGAAGAGGGCCGTTGGAGCAAAGATGACCCTTTGGCGCAGTAGCGTTCTGCTCAGTGCGGTCAAGGATTTGTAGTTGTGCCCGTAATTTGATGCTTGGGTGCATAGCCGGGAATCCAGGGGAATGGAATCTCGGAAAGTCAGATTGAAACTCTGCAATGTAGATCATGGTTGATGCCGTCCAAGTCTGGTAATTGAAGAGGGCTCAAGAGAAACTCTGAAGGTCCAAAAAAGCAGCCGAATGTTGGCGTCACCATGTTTCAGGTCATTGGGGCAAAGGTATCCCTTTGGAGCAGAAGTGGCCTGTTTGGCAAGGCCACAGAGCTGAAATTGTGTTTGTAAGTTGATGTTTGTGTGTACTTCGGAATCCAGGGGAATATCGGAAGGCAAGACTGAAACCCTATGAAGTGGGCTGTCGTTGAGGCCATCTGTTTTCAGTGAATTTGCACGGTGGCACAGTGGTTGGCACTGCTGCCTCATAGCACCAGGGACCCAGGTTCGATTCCTGAATTGGGTCACTGCCTGTGCGTAGTCTGCACGTTCTCCCCACGTCTGCGTGGGTTTCCTCCGGGTGCTCCGGTTTCCTCCCACAAGTCCGAAAGACATGCTGGTTAGGTGCATTGGCCACGCTAAATTCTCCCTCAGTGTACCCGAACAGGTGCTGAAGTGTGGCGACTAGGGGGTTTTCACATTAACTTCATTGCAGTGTTAATGTAAGCCTACTTGTGACACTAATAAATTAAACTTTAAAATTTCAAGCGAGATCTTTGTAAGTGAAGATTGCAAACCCTAGTGAGAGACAGAGGGTGGGATTTTCCGGCCACGCTCGCCACCAAGACTGGAAAATCCAGCCTGAGGTAAATGGACCCATGCAAGATCTGACCCCGCCCACTACAATTCCCATGGCAGACGGGATGGGAAAATTCTGCCCAGAGTTTCAGTGAGATCAGTTGACTTACAACATGACTAACATCTGGGTGGGTTGTTGAGAAATCCATGGAATTGGTTTTGGTCGCAACCACCATTTATTGTGGTGTGGTGTGTTCGACCACAGTTGGTTTGTTAATTCACATGTACCTCATACCTTTCTTGAATGTTAGAGTATAAGATATATATTGTAAATTGTTTTATCTCTCTGATCTTGTATAATAAAGTTTATTTTTTGTTTGTTCAAAGTCTGTGGAATCATGTGGTTTTATTCTGTTAGTGAGCATCTTGAATCTCACACTTCAACTACTTTAAACAAAACATTATTAGTCCCTAACCAGATCTCACAAACAACTTGGGGAGATGGTGGGAGGTCTAGCAAGGATCATAACAAACTGCAACGCTGTTAGTTCTATTCCAATTTTTGTCTTAAAGATACTGCCTGTTACTTGGGATGGTTCCCCCAGCTGCCAAAAACACCACGTGTTCCTCCTCCCTCAGCATGTTGCACAGTAACCATTCCACATGTGAACCTTAATAACGAGTGTCAGTCAGCCTATTCAACCAAAACATGTACCACAGTCATGTCCAATCTTGTGCGCACACACTGTCCCATCTGTGCGCACTTCCAGCAGGTCTACTAGACAGCACCCAAGCGTGAGAACTGCAACTGAAATTTCCTTCCTTGAACCAAGGATACTTAAGCAAACTACTGACTTTTCTACAGCTATCCGAGCTTAGAACAGGACAGAACATGAACCTTTTTGTCTGTGTAGCTCCGTAGCACATTTGGTTTTTTCTGCTCAGCCAATGAGGAGGTATTCACAACCACAATTTTACAGAGTGATACGTTTTAAATATAATTACTATAATTAAAGGGAAAATTAATTCTATTGATTCTCAGACAGTTCTAAATATTGCAAATGGAGATCATAGAATCCTACAGTGCAGAAGGAGAATATCTGGCCCATCGAGTCTGCACCATCTCTCCAACAGAGCATTCTACCCAGGACCACCCCCTACCCTATGCCTGTAACGCCACCCATTTACCCCACTAATCCCCTGACCTACGCATCTTGGGATACTAAAGGACAACTGAGCATAGCCAATCCACCTAACCTGCACATCTTTGGAGTGTGGGAGGAAACCGGAGCACCCGGAGGAAACCCACGCAGACACGGGAAAAATGAGCAAACTCCACACAGACAGTGACCCAAAGGCTGGAACTGAACCCTGGAATTGACAGTCCCTGGCACTGTGAGATAGCAGTGCTAACCACTGTGCCACCCCAATGCATGCAGGTATGATATGTCCTAGTCATGACTGAACTCTGAGTAGTGCTGGAGGAGCACACCTGGTCAACATTGTTCATCCGATGCATTATTATAAAATTTTCTCTCCAGTGATGTCAAGAATGGAGATTCCTGAAACTCCACAAGTACAACCAGTACACACGTCAGGTTGAAGAGGAATGGTAGTTACGGTTAATATATATTGTGCATCTGGATGGAATCCCTGGTAATTCAGCTGGCTAAGTGTAAAGTGCAAAAACTGCTGGGAATTAACAGTAGGTTTGAGAAGCATCTGATAGAAAAAGATCAAATACCGCAGATTACCGCAGAAATTCGAAGTATATACAGATAGAGCCAGATTTTCGCCCCCAGGTTCCCGACTTTGTGAAACCTGTCTTAAAAGATAGCCACTTGCAGATCAGACTTTTAGTCAGGGCGAGGGAGTGGTGGTGGTGGGGGGAGGGAGGGGGGTGGGAGTGGCAGGTTTAAAAAGGAGTCAGAATGGGAGACTCTGGAACGAGTGCGGAGGCTTCCGGCTGTGAAGGTTGGCTGGACGCAAAACCTGCCTTTGTGTTCTGGCATTGTGATTACATTAAAAAAACAAAACCAGTCGCTGCAGCTCTTACCCCCACCCCCTCACATTCCCTATGTGCCATCCGCACCAACTTATGTCAACCCACACCTACCCACCCCCATAGCCTGTCTACCCCCTCTGCTAACTGTGAACTCATGCCAATCCAGCACTCCCTCGTACCCCCATGCCAACTTACACCACCCCATACCCCCCATCCACCATCTTTGCTTTACATGCCCTCCATGTCAACTCACCTAGGATCTTTGACACTTCCTGGACAGCTTTGACAGTTCATGGACAGTTTAACAGTTCCAATGAGATTGTGCGTAAAAAGATCATGATCATGTCTAATTCTAACAATCCCAAAGAGTGTCTTACCTGTCCCAAAGGTGTCTCGGGACCCTATCCAAAGAGGTACCTTACCTCCCCTGAAGGGTACCCTGGCTATCCAAAGAATCCACCAATTTCAGACCTCCACCTGCCTGGTCTGCTCTGTGCACTCATGGATATATGCAGCTAGGGCTCAAAAATCAAAAGTCAGTGGCAACAGCTGTGTCCACAAATCTCGTCCGTGTGAATTCCAACCTGACTCATCCTGCCCCCACGAAAATGGGAAATGCTGGGTTTGGGGAAGTGAGATTTGCAAATTTCATCCATTTCTGGGATTTTCACCACAAGTGAGAAGCTCTCTGTCCTGGTGAAAATTCGGGCATATAATGCTGTAAATACTCAAGAAGGCCAGGCAGCATCTGTGGAGAGAGAAACAAAATCAACTTTTCATGCCAGTGACTTTTTATCAGAACATTGAGAGAGAAAGGTGGCATATACCTCAGAGCTCTGCCCTTCCAAACACAGTTCTCCTTTCCTCTGTTAGTGCACAAGCTAATGGCTGCATTAAAATACCCTGGAAGGGACTTTCAGTGAAATGCAAATGCGCTATCAGAGGAAATTAAACTTCTTGATCAGAACAGGATTGGATTGAAAAGCCTGCCTCAAACATGAATATGCCTTTCTCCTCACAGCCTCACTGACGCCCTATGCATTTTACCACATTCTATTTTTATTTCATATTTCCAGAAATCTTGTTTTTACATTTTATCTTTGGAAATTGTGTGCTTCAATCCTCATAACCACACTGTTTGGAACCTAAGTTGGTTTCGTAATTCCTTTACAAAATAAAAAGACACAAATACTGTTCATTTATCATTTAATGATGGACGCAAAATATAACCACTGACTAATGCGGGTCTTGTCCTGCAGCCAGTTCAATATTGTGTAAACATTTACTTTGAAGACTTGTTGTCTTCTTTAAAACCAGCTTCCCGTATTATACTAACAATACAGAGATGACTTGATTTATTGGTTTATTAAGTGGTTGACCAGTTGTTTTTATACAAAGAAGCCTTGGCAAATATGCAACATCTACAGTATAACTTTAAAATAGATAATGGTGAAAGAAAGGGCAGGTAGATCAAGACATATAGATTACACCCATCCATGCTTGGATTTTAAAAGCAGCAGGAAAAGTCTGCGGGAGATGAAAAGTCCCATCGTTTAAAAAAGCTCAGAACAGAAAACTAATTTCAACAAAATAAGGACGATGGGAGGAAGAAAAACATGTCAGACATATTTGCAGCTTAAAAGAACACAGGAATTTAGAGATGGATAGACCTTAGTAGTAAACTGAACTGTTCAGACAGTGATCAATCTCTTTGAGAGACCCAAGTGATAGAAGGGTCACCTATCATGCAATCACCTTCTCCTAACCTTGAATGATTTCCCTCACACTTGCCTGTATTCAAATTTCAGAGATCTCAAACTTTATGGAAATGTATCTCCCAAATAATAGGTTTGTTCTGAACATCCTCAGCGTGCTAATGTGCAGGGCACACACTGCACCAGGGAGAAATATCACACACAAGCATTGAATTGCATAGGATTCACAGCACAGCAACAAGCCATTCAGCCAAGATTTACACTCCACTTGAGTTTCTTCCCATCCTTCCTTATCTCACCTTCTCAACATAACCCTCCATTCCCTTCTCCTTTATATACTTCAACCTGGAAGTTCGCCTTCAAGTCACACCATCCTGCCTTGGAAATATACCATTGTTTCATCACTGTCACTGGGTCAAAATCCTGGAACTCCCTCCCTAACTGCACTGTGAGTGTACCTACACTGCAGGGACTGCAGTGTTTCAGCAAGGCAGCTCACCACCCCTTTTCTCAAGAGCAATAAATGCTGGCCCAGCCAGAGACACCCACATCCCATGAATGAATTTTTAAAAAACTTTCCTTTAAATGCTTCTATACAGTTTTTCAACCATTCCTTGTGTTGGCATGTTTCACATTCTCACCTCTCTCTGGCAAAAGAAGTTTCTTTAAATTCCCTATTTGATTACATGGTCGCTACGCCATCAAAACCTTTCCTAATTTTAAAGATCTCTATTAGGCCATTCCTCAGCCTTTCCATATTTTCCGAACAGGTACAATGTTAGGAAATTGTTGTTGCACAACGATTGGGAAACATGCCCTGAGTTAAAAAAAGAAAATAAATGCGTGACTAAATCAGTTCTCCATTCTACAAAGTGTGTTGTTAGTCATGGTCAAAAGTGTTCCTCTGCTCCCATGCTGATTGCTGACAAGTTCAGAGTTCTCCAACAGATCTGTAAAGATGTCTTTGACCTGTAGCATGTGCCCATCTACATGAAGGCTAGAAAGCTGGTCAAGTGTGCTGCATTGATTAAATGCCTTAATAAAATGTAGAACGGATACAAACACAGAAGGAGGCTATTCGACCCATCCAATCCATACTGGCTCTCTACAAGAGCAAGTCACCTAGTCCCCTGCCTTTTTCCCGTAGTCCAGCAAAGGTTTCTCTTCAGATAATTAACTCTCTTTTCAAACCCCAGCTTCTCCAGTCTAACTGAAAGTCTTCATTCTTGGAACCATGCTCATTAATCTTTTCTGCACCCTGGATGCCACTTGTCAGGATGGGTTCAGCTCCAACGACACTCAAAAACTTCGCCACCATCCGGGACAAAGTAGCCCGCTTGATTGGCACTCCATCCGCCATCTTCAACATCCACTCCCTCCATCACCAATGTACAGTGGCAGCAGCGTGTATCACCTACAAGATATGCTGCAGTAACTCACCAAGACTCCATCAACAGCGCCTTCCAAACCGGCAACTACTCCCACTTCGCTTCTCGGCCTTTTGGCGAAGATCAAGTGTAGTATGGATCGGCTGCACTTGGTTGAGGTCATTAGGTTACACTGAAGCTTCATATGTTTCATATGAAGCAATTTTTAAAAGCGGCATCTCGGCCTTTTGGCTAAGATGCAAATGAGCTCCAGTCTTGGAGGAGGAACCTCCCCCTTCTCCAATCAGCTTGGCTCATGTAGATCGGGCCCAGGACAGGGTGGTTTGGTCGCTCGCCCTGTCTTGTCGGCCTGGATCGGAAATGTCTCAACTTGTTGAGACTCTGAATTGGATTTGATTTGATTGAATTGGAAAAGTATTTTAAAAAAACTACTCCCACTTAGATTGGACAAGGGCATGCCAACACCTCCAGCTTAATGCAAGGAAGTGAACGATGCTCTGTGTCTCCGGGACAGCGATAAAGTGGCTGCTGTAGATGGTGTTCATGATGAATTCCTGACGGCCGGTTAGCTGAGGGCAGGGCAAACAGCACAGATCTTGGACAATAGCACTCGGAACTACCAATTTACTTTGGAGCTGCCTCTCCTGAGGCTATTGATTGGGATTCTATTTAATGCACACAAAGCCTTGGTGTTCTGGTAAACAGTTTTGATTTCTATCCACAAGAATGGCAATCCTAATGAGCTTAAAAACTATAAGGAATGTCACTAATAATCAGATGCTTTTTGAGTTGTCTTGACACACAGGGTGGGATTTTACGAGATTTTTTCTAAGTTTCCAGCTAGTCTGAAAATGGGAGCGTTCCAGATTCATTTTTTGGGCGGGTTTTCACGCCCAATCTTATGCACTCTGTCTCTGAAAAGATGGGCTAGTCTGTTTCTAGCCAGAGAGGCTGTGGGCGGAGCTTAACCCGCCAGACAGCCTGCAGAGGGAGGTATTGCATGTGTGCAGACCTCTGATGCTGCACATGCACCTTAACAGTGGCAGGGATCTGACAGACAGGAAGAGAGCTGTCAGGCCCCTGCTACTGCAGGCAGCCTCAGTTAGCTACCCCCCTCCACAATCGCAGGGCCCCCGGCTCGAGATGCAGTCCCCACCACACCAACCCTCCCCCCCCCCCGCCCCACCCCCCAGACCGATCACGGCCCCCGTTCCCTCCCCCGCCGATCAAGGGCAGAATGGCAGCGGGCGCCCCTCCCCCCCTTGGCCTGTCCCTATTGGCCCCACCCCATTGGCCCTGCCCATTTCCTGCCCCATTAACCCTGTCCTATTGTGCCCGCCCCCTGGCACTGCCCAGTGGGCATTGCCCAGGTGTCAGGCTGGCATTACCCAGGTGCCAGAGTCTGGCACTGCCCAAGGGGCACCCCCACCCTGCACTCGGCCTCCCGGGGGGGCCTCAATGGCCTCCGGTTCCACCGGCGAGGCCAACATGGCTGTTCCCCATTCATGGGGAGCAGGTGTTTTCCTCGCTGGAGAGGACCTCTCCCAGCAATGCCAAAAAGGCAAGTGAGTCCCGACGATTGAGTGCCAGGCTCGCTAAACACATTGAAATCCACATTTAAATAAATTAATCATCCTCTCACCCATTTCCAGCTGTACGCGCCAGAAATCCAGGCGTCGTAAAATCTTGACGGGTGCGAAAACGACCGCCATTCGCACTAACCACTTTACGCCCGATTTTACGACATTTTCCCGCCATAAAACAGGTGTAAAGAGGTCGTAAAATTCCGGCCACAGAGTCAGAGGGTGGGATTTTCCGGCCATGCTCACCCTGAGGCTGGAAATTCCTGCCTGAGGTCAATGGACGTTTGCATGGTCCGCCCCCACCCGCTATGATTCCTGTGACGAGCGGGATAGGAAAATTCTGTCCATAGAGTCATGCAGTGCAGAAAGGTCCTTCGGCCCATAGAGTCCGCATCAATCATAACTACCACTAAAGGCGCGCTAATCCCATTTTGCTGCACTTGTCTCATATCCTTGAATGTTATGATATTTCAAGTGCTCATCCAAATATTTTTTAAAGGTTGTAAGGTTTTCAGCCTCCACTATCTTCCCAGGCAGTGCATTCCAGATTCCTACCACCCTCTGAATGAAAAACATTTTTCTCAAATCCCCTCTTAATCTCCTGCCTTTTACCCTAAAACTATGCCCCCCTCACGATTGACCCCTCAACCAAGGGGAACTGCTGCTCCCTATTCACCCTGTCCATACCCCTCATAATCTTATACACCTCAATCATGTCCCCCCTCAGCCTTCTCTGCTCTAAAGAAAACAATCCAAGCCTATCTAGTCCCTCCTTATAGCTCAAATGCTCCGTCCCAGGCAACAACCTGGTGAACCTCCTCTGTACCCCCTCTAGTGCCATCACATCCTTCCTATAGTGAGGTGACCAGAACTGCACACAGTACTCCAGCTGTGGCCTAACCAATGCTCTGTACAATTCCAACATCACTTCCTTGCTTTTATACTCTATACCACAACTGATGAAAGCAAGTGTCCCACACGTCAGGGGAGGATTGCAAAACAATTTGAAAGGAACAGGCAGAGATTTGCCCTCATAAGGAATATATAAGAAAGGTTGCAGCTTTAAATTAGATCACAGAATTCCAGATAAATGCATTCCATTTCAGTGCATTCATTGGTTTTGGAAATGCGAGTGCCTCATGTAGTTCTCATGAAGAAGGTACAAGCTATGTGAGTACAAAGCCAAATCTCAGATTTTATTTCCAATGTGTAATCCAGTGCCAAGATTTATGTAAGGGTAGACAAGAGACTCAGTGAACCTAACACTTGTTGTCCACCGTCACTCATTTCGGGTGTCACCAAGGCATGTTCATCATGTGAAAGGAAGCAAATTTATATTTTTCTTATTTTATATCTGAAACCCCTCTTTTAGGCACATTAGAATTAGGAAACAGAGTAGGCTGTTTGGCCCCTCAAGCCTGCTCTGCCCTTCAATAAGATCATGGCTGATCTGATCGTGGTCTCAGCTACACTTTCCTGCCTGCCCCTCATGACCCTTGATTCCCTTGTAGGTCCTGCCTAATTAATCCTAATCTGTCTAACCGTACCCCTCTATCACTTCTCTTGTAAGAAGTCACAGCCAAAGAACTTCCATATCCTTGGACATGTACAAATATACCTAATAATGGATAACATGGTAAGTAGTCTCACAACACCAGGTTAAAGTCCAACAGGTTTATTTGGCAGCACGAGCTTTCGGAGCACTGCTCCTTCATCAGGTGAGTGATGAAAGAGCAGCGCTCCTTCACCTGATGAAGGAGCAGAGCTTTTGACTTTTGGATTTTGACTTTGTGCAATAATGTAAAATGGCCATCAGTGAACTGACAGCCCATTTTACATTTCCATTGTGGAAGCAAAAATTGAATTTGTGAAATGGGCTGTTGATTCGCTATCACCTGTTTCACACAAGTCAAATTCTCCCACATTGAATTTTCTTGTGCTTTCTTCAACATGGATCACTGAGTCTATTAGTCCAAGCTCAGCTTCCTGCTTAGTTGTCTAACTGATAGAGGCTAGTACATTGAATGAGGTGAGGAGAAACGGACTCCACATGGGCAGATGCTTGCCCCACTGACTAGATCCACTGGATTGTTACCAGAAATGAGTGGTTACAATTATGAAGCAAGATGAGAAGTTAGTGCACTTTTTATAAAAAATCTGAGAACAAGAAGGAAACTGTAACAAAAACAGAAAACGCCGGAGAAACTCAGCAGGTCTGACAGTATCTGTGGAGAAAGAATAGAGCCAATGTTTCGAGTCAGGATGACCCTTTGTCAGAGCTGGGTCTTAACATGGACACTGTTGGAGATGAGGGTGACTGTTTCAATCCTATGCCGAGGTCAAAGTTGCCTGGGGCAAGAGGGTGTCTGAGATCTGATGGAAGTAGCACTTTTTCCCACCCACCTTGTGTTAATTAGATGCCTATTTAGGTAATTAAATGCCACCCTACTGATCCAACAAACCCCCGTTGGGTAATAGTTGGAGGGTACCAGCAGGGATTGTTGGATTTGGCTACTAAGTATTTTTGTCCCAATATCGATCGTTGCTGTTGTTGCAAGCTTCTCTTGTTGAGCAAAATTGTCCAACTTAATCGACCAGCACCAGAAAACATTAGTAGGAAGTTACATGTATGCCCCATTTACCATTCTTTGACGTCTCATGAAATTGAGCTGTCAGTAGTTAAACTGGCTATACTGGTTTTCACTGAGAAACAAAAAAAATACACAGATGTTGGAACAAAGTGTAGCTTCACAGAACCATAAATAGTTCCCATATTTTTAGGTTTAGTTGTCATTATTAATGTGAACTGCAAACAGTAATGGAGCTGTGTGTTGTTCATTTTAATTACTTTACTAAGTGTTTCAAGCTGCACTTTTGTTGGCATGTTTGATGCATAATAGAATCCCTACAGTACAGAAGAAGGCCTTTTGGCCCATTGAGTCTGTACTGACCACAATCCCACCCAGGCCCTATTCCCGTAACCCCACACAGCTACCCTGCTAATCCCCCTGACACTAGGGTCAATTTAGCATGGCCAATCTACCTAACCCGCACATCTTTGGACTGTGGGAGGAAACCGGGGCAGCCGGAGGAAACCCACACAGACACGGGGAGAACATGCAGACTCCACACAGAGAATGACCCGAGGCCGGAATTGAACCCAGGTTCCTGGCGCTGTGAGGCAGCAGTGCTAACCACTGTGCCACCGTGCCACCCCCTTTTAAACAGACTCTGCAAAAACAGATAATGTAAATATTGCCACAGTCTCAGAGGACCATAGACTGCTCTCCCCTTTGAAAGAGAGCTGACTGGTGGTGATTTAACCAAAGGGGTCACTACATCTCATGTGAGGGGCAAGGTTAAGAAGGCATGGACTTCATGAATAACCTCAGCCAGTATGGGAATTGAACCCATGTTGTTGGCATTACTCCATATCACAAACCAGCCATCCTGCCAACTGAGCTCAACAGCCCCCAACTTTAACAACAGCTCAATTGAATGTAGGAAAAGAAGTAGCACCAGACAGCAAAAGCAGCAGCACTTAGCTACCAGAGGCCTGAAAAGTGCTTAATGGCAAATTCCAAATAGAATGTAATGGAATTCAAACCTTGCGTTCCATTTTATTGAAATTTAGGCATTTAACCCAGACATGACAGGCAGGTATGACAAAAATCATGACATAGGAGGTATGATGAAGGGAGATGGAGAAAAGATTTATCATGAGGCCGTGACTTAGTGGTTTTGTCACTGGACTTGTAATCCAGAGACCCAGAGCAATAGTCTGGAGATTTGGGTTCAAATCCCACCTGAATTCAATAAAGATCTGTTGAAATTAAAAATCTAATGATCACCTTGAAACTATTGTCGATTAAACCCATCTGGTTCACCAAGAAAATCTGCCACCCTTACATGGTCTGGCCTACATGTGACTCCAGACCCACAGCAATGTGGCTGACTCTTAAATGCTTTCTGAACTGGCCTAACAAATCATTCAATTCAAGGGCAATTAGGGATGGACAATAAATGCTGGGCCACATCCAATGAAGTATAAAAAACTACATAAATAGATAGATGGGCAGATAAGTCACATTAATTGCAGTTAGGATGATATGCAGTGTATTTACAATGGTATAAATCTATTCATTACTGGATATCATTTAATGAATATGGAGAATAATAGATCAAAATACAATGACCAAAGATGACAAAATGTCTATCATATGCAGAAAAATAACAAAATGAAAATTCGAGAACAAACAACTTGTATTTATATAGCCTTCCAATGGGATAAAATATCCCAAGATGCTTTCTGGAAATGTTATCAAACAAAATTCGACATTGAATCACATAAGGAAGTATAAAGTCTGATTACTCAAAGCTGGATCAAAAATGTTAGTTTTAAGGAGTGGGAAAAAGAGGATGGGAGGCAGAGGAATGTAGGGAGGGAATTCCAGAGTTTAGGGCCTTGGCAGCTGAAGGCACAGGCACCAATAGTGGAGCAACCAAAATTGGGGATGTTCTAGAGGCCAGAATTGGCGGAGCACAGAATGTTGTAACGCTGCTGAAGATTATAGAGCTAGAGCTAGGGAGTGGTGAGGCCATGAAGGGATTTTGAAAACAAGGATGAATATTTTAACATTGAGGCATTGATTAACCAGAAGTCAATATAAGATGAGTGAGCACAGGAGAATGGACACGAGTTAGGACATGGGCAGCATAGTTTTGAATGATCTCAAGGAGAGTAGAATGTGGGAGGCCAGTCAGGGGTGTATTTGAATAGTTAAATCTAGAGGAAAATAAAGGCATGTGTGAGCAGCTGGGAAGATGAGGCAAAGGGGGAGCCAGCCAATGTCACGCTAGTGGAAGTAGGAAGTTTTAGTGGTGGTGCCTATATGTGGTGAGAAGTTCATCTCAGGGTCAGATATAAAGCCAGGGTTGAAAACTGTCTGGTTCAGCCTCGTGAGAAGGACAGAGTCTGAAGTGAGACAACAAATCTGTGATGGGGGCCAAGGTCAATGTCTGTCCAATACTTAGTTGGAAGAGATTTCTGCCCTTTCAGTAGTGGATGTCGAATTAGCTGTCTGACAGTTTTGAGACAGTGGAAAAGGGGACGAGAGGTGGTAATGAGATAGAAATAGGAATTGCAGCGTGCATGTGGATACCGATGCTGTGCTTTAGGATGGTGTCACCAAGGGGTGGCATGTCAATGAAAGATAAGAGGGGCCAAGGAAAGGTCACAGTTTGAACTCAATCATAGTTTTAGTTCAGGAATAATTTAAGTTAAAGACTCTCACACATCAGTGGGTAAGATTGCTTATGTATCTAACGTATACAGATAAGAAAGACACATTACAACAGCTATTACCATTTCACCCATACACACTTACAATAAAACAAATTATCCAATCATTATCACAATGTTGTTTATGGGAGCTTGCTGCATCCAAATTGGCTACCCCATTCCCTAATTTACAACAGTGCCATAGTTTTGCAGCACAGGAAGAGGCCTTTCAATCCATCATTTTTGCACCAGCCATCAAGCACCTATCTATTCTGATACCATTTTCCAGCACTTCGTCCATTACCTTGTATGCTATGGCATTTCAAGTGCTCATCTAAATGCTTCTTAAATGTTGTGAGGGTTTCCGTCCCTACCACTCTGGGTGTGGCAGTGAGTTCAGGCAGTGAGTTCCAGATTCCCACCACCCTCTGGCTGAAAATCCTTTTCCTCAAATCCCCTCTATTCTCCTGCCCTAACTCTATGCCTCTTGATTATTGACCCCTCTACTAAGGAGAAAAGTTTCTTCCTATCTACCCTATCTATATGTCCCTCATAATTTTGTACACCTCGATCAGGTCCCCCCTCAGCCTTCTCTGCTCCAAAGAAAACAACCCCAGCCTATTCAGCCTCTCTTCATGGCTGAAATGCTCCAGCCCAGGCAAGTGAATCTTCTCTGCACCTTCTCTAGTGCAATCACTAGTGACTACATTTCAAAAGTACCTCATTGTTTTTGAAGTGTTTTGGAGCACCCTGTAGTCATGAAAGGCTATATAAATGCAAGTCTTTATTTCTTTAAATAACACTCCATTTTCATCTACCAACATCCACATGTAGGAGTCTCAGTACAAAGTCATTTACCCATTGTTATGATTGGGTGAGTTGGAGTGAATTGGCTCCCTTTATTCAGCTCCCTCGTTTGGTTTTTTAATTTCTTTTCCTCATAGAATCCTTTCCCAATCCAAATGTATTTACTTTTTAATAAGGGGCCAATCAAACAAGATTTCTTGAGTCAAAGAAGGAGTAAGTTTATTAGTCATTGACTGAAAAAAAAGTAAAAGACGCAATGACACACATTCAGATCTCAAAAGTAGGAAAGGTTAGAATCCAAATAAAAGTTAACCAAATATATGGTAAAGTCCTTTGCTTGTCCTTAAAGTGTAGATTGTTGAACATTATGGCCATTTGAAGGTAACTCGTTTCCTTTAAGATTTTGGAGTTAAATTGAAGTTCAAGTAACTGCACTTTGGTGGAGTCAACAAGAGATTCCTTACTGCCCCCTTCAGCAATGTTTCAAAATGTCTGTTTCTGGCTTGGCAAAACCAATTCTTAAACCTCCTGTCTGAATTTTCCAAGAAGAAATATGATTAACATGTCTCGCAGTCATTGTTACTGAAGAGGAAATCACATCCCAGATGGACACATTTTAAGATACTACAAACCAACAGAGATAGGATTACTTCATCCTCAACCAAGAGTTTTGATATCTGTTGAGTATTTGGCTGGTTAGCAGTTCCCATTTTCTTGACTGTAGTACAATTGACTAAAATGCAGCACTTTGCCTTTTAATGCCTTCTTTTGAAGAGTCCCTTTTTAAAGTGGACCTTGACACCCCCTGGGTGTGAAATTCCATGCTACGTGTCAGAGCAGGTTTGTGGTGCAATCTATATTGGAACTTCCCAGAAAAGTGGTCAACTTACAACTAGACATCAGGTGACTCAAGGTAGACATTTTGGTCAGGTTTTTCAAAGCAGTTTTTTCTGCATTAAAAACAGATCCTCTTTAAAGTTTATATGTCTTTCGTTAGCTGGTCGATATAGATTGCTGTCACTCAGTTACAATTTCCTATCATCGTGACGCCTTGTCTATAGTACAATTGTGTGAGCACATGGTTGAAATTCATTAACTAATGTCTGAGAGTCATAGGGACCCTAGAATGTACAGTACTTGGAATGATCATTGCAATCCATCAATCCAGTCCTACTCTTTAGTTATCCTTAAAGGGTGTCTTTACTTTATAAGGAATGTTGTTTCAATTGTCCGACATGTCATTTTGTGTGCAACCAAACTTTGAGCATTCCTATCTGTTGATTAAGTTTTTGTGAATGACTTGGTTGCTACAGATAGTAAAGCTAAAAAATGACATTGCTTTTGTTTGTGAGTTAGACAGCACTATAAATGAGGCAATATATTGCTGCTGGAGGCAGAGAGTAACACTTGGTGAGATGCTAACTGACTGCCTCCAATGCAACTTTCCTCTAATTCCATCATTTAACTTTGGCTGGGGGCAGATTCCCAGTCTGCCACATTCACATTGTGGGTATCCGCAGACTTTCCCTCAATCCTGGGGAACGATTTCATGAACCCTTCTGAAAGGTATAGCATCCTGCATTTCAGTCACTTCTAAACCTCAATTTCTTATTGCTTTGCTGATAAGTTGCATTTTCCCTTGTTAATTCCGGATTCTTTGTGCATGAAAAATATCACCGTGTACTCGTGGGAGTCTCATATTGTGTCTCCGACACTCAGATTTGTAAATGTTTAGCAAAGAAGCAAGCTGTTACCAAAACAATTATTTCCTAGACAAACGTGTTAAATGTGGAGTAAAGTACAATGCATGTTATTCTGAATCATTTCTTTATGAACACAAATAACAGATAAAAATAATTTAAATCAAGCCAGGAAGAGTGTATTTCCATGCACATTCAACATTTAATAGCCTATAATCATTTTTACAGAATCACACAGTAGAGGCCCTTCAGTCCATCAAGTCTGCATCGACATGTGAGAAACATCTAACCTATCTACCTAATACAATTTAACAGCATTTGGCCCATAGCCCTGAATGTTATGATGTGCCAAGTGCTCATCCAGATACTTTCTAAAGGATGTGAAGCACCCCGCCTCCACCACCCTCCCAGGCAGCGCATTCCAGACCGTCACCACCCTCTGGGTGAAAAAGATTTTCCTCACATCCCCCCTTAACCTCCTGCCCCATCACCTTGAATTTGTGTCTGCCCTCGTGACTGACCCTTCAATTAAGGGGAACAACTGCTCCCTATCCACTCTGTCCATGCTCCTCATAATCTAGAACACCTCGATCAGGTCGCCCCTCAACCTTCTATGCTCCAATGAAAACAACCCAAGCCTACCCAACCTCTCTTCATAACTTAAATGTTCCATCCCAGGCAACACCCTGGTGAATCTCCTCTGCACCCTCTCCAGTGCAATCACATCCTTCCAATAATGTGGCGACCAGAACTGCACACAGTACTCGAGCTGTGACCTCACCAAAGTTCTACACAATTCCAACATCCCTGCTTTTGAAATCTATGCCTTAGATGATAAGGGCAAGGATTCCATATGCCTTTTTCACCACTCCATTAACATGCCCTTCCGCCTTCAAAGATCAATAGACAAACACGCCAAGGTCCCTTCGTTCCTCAGAACTTCCTCGTGTAATGCTGTTCATTGAATACTTCCTTGTCAAATTACTCCTTCCAACACAAAAACAGAAAAATGCTGGAAAATCTCAGCAGGTCTGACAGCATCTGTGGAGAGAGAGTAGAGCCAACGTTTCGAGATTCCCAATAAAAAGAGCAAATGGATTATATGCATTTGATGTAGACATCTGGTAGACAAACAAAAGAAAACCAAGATGGCAATTGAAGGAAACACTTGGACAGCAACTGAGTATAAATGAGAGAGGCCATAGTAGAATTTTAAGAGTTTTGTCACCATTCTGTTTTTCCTCCAAGTTTTCCCCCTGCTTCCTCTGAAGGCGACTGCAACAATCCTCCTGTGCAAACACAGGTGAACTTTTTCTCATTTGAATCGACAGTGATTCTTCGGGTTAGTTGACCTGGCATTACACCTGGATCCTCAGCCAACATCAAACCAAAGGCCAAGGGTGACATTTTCCCGCCGCATTCGCCCCAAAGCCGGGAAAACTCACCTGAGGTCAATGGATCTTGGCGTGGTCTGCCCCCCGCCTGCTACGATTCCCATGGCAGACGGGACGGAAAAATTCCGCACCAAATATTAACCCTTCCTGACTGGATGGAAACTGAACGGTTATATTCAACTGGGTGATTTATGTGCCAATGCTCCACCCGACTCCTGCTTGAATTTTCACCGGATTTCTGAATATTTGTAAAGGACGCCAGCCCAAAACCAATGGGATTCTTCTTCAAATGTGCAGAGGACATCATTTTACCCACCTGCTACCCAAACGTCTGCTCCCTCTGGTCAACCGGCTGTCACTTTCCATCAGTTTTGGGTGGACAGTTGATGGGCCCGAAGCTACCAAAGCTGAGCATGTTTGGCTCTCAGCCCGTCTCTTGCCGATCCTAGTCCTGCCTCCCATTAAAAACCTCATACGTACTTTCCAGCAGGATTCATTGATTAGTGGCCAGCAGTGAGAAAACTGTTTGATTATTCCCTGCCACAGCCCGGGGATGTTCCGGCACATTATAGAACGTTTTAATTCTTGTCCCATTTGAAATTAACTGATTCAGCACAGTCTGAGATCATTGGGGGGATATTCCGCTTCTGTTTTCGCCAGGTGGGATCAGCGACGGGAGCAGAAAATCTTGAGATGTCCAAATCATGTTTCACGCCTTCATAAAAGCGTGCCGCATTAGTCCCCGCTCCTCACCAGTGAGGGGAACATCATTTCTATACATTTACTTTACATTTTCAGACCTCTGTGCCTGTATCATCCCTCTCTGTAGGAAAGACCATTCCAGCCGCCGTGAGGGCAGACTGGCATGAATTGCAATGGTCTCCCATGGTGTGCACCTGGCAAAAGGAGAGCAGGTGATTGCATTGCTCGGGAGAGGTTGGGGGGGTGGGGGAGGGAGGGTGGAAGAAGGTCATGCCCGGGCACTGCCAGAGGGTTGTTGGGGATGTTGGGGATGATTGATGGTTCCATTGGAGAGGAGTAGGCCGGGGGGGGGGGGGGGGGGGGGGGTGTGGGGGGAAGGTATTATGACAATTTTGTATTGGATGTAATGTGACCAATGGGAACAAGATGTAAGGGTCAGCTGACCCAGTAAACCATGGAACCAATTACAGAGTGATGTCTGACCAGCTGATTGACGATAAATTAGAACCTGTGTAGAATTGTGGAGAGCTTGGAGTGGCCCAGGGCAAGGCCCCAAGTTTGGAGTAATGATGTTTCTTTATTAAACCCTTTTTTTGATTTATAAGTTGGAGTAAGTTTTGTTCTATTTTTATTGTCTGCATTTGAAAAGTTACTTCTAATGAATCAGGGGGTTCCATATGAACGTTTGTACACTGGGGTGGTATTTAGAAATGGTGCCCCGATTTTTAATAAACTAAGTTGCTGGTGAGCCTGCCCTGCCAGTGGGATGTTGTGCCTCTCACCAATTTTTTTTCGATGTTCCCAACTACACAGCGGGGAAAGGCAACGTTGGTGCCAGAATCTTCAACGTTGCTTTTCCTGCCCGCTATCGGCCTTTGCTGATATTTGGCAAAAGTCCGCCGCCATATCTTCCTAATGGCTCAGTTACATACTGGTCAGCACTAATTGAACTTCCAAAGAGGCCAATTTGTGGATTATTTAAATAACCATCACAAAAATGGTATTACTTCCTGGTTAACTACAATTCTAATGTTTTGGGTATTAATGATGCTAATGATATGACTTTGGACAACTCACAGATTGTTTCGATTTGCTTAGATTTATTATTGAGTGCATATTTTCCTAAAACTGAAGACCATCCAGGAATCTGGCATCTCCCTAAATTACACTACAATGTTCAGTGTATTTACACACTGAACTTCTGGAAAGCTGCTAGATTTATAGTATTTTCAATTAAGAGACTGCAACATTGGATATATACTTGAAAAGGAAAAATTCACCGGGCTATTGGGGAAGTGCAGGAGATTGGGATTAATTAGACAGTTCTCTGGACAGATGGCATGGGCTGAATGGTCTCCTTCTGTGATGTAACATTCTATGATATGTTCATACTCCATTCAAATAATTATAATTGATTTATTTGGAAAAAAGTAATGATTGCAAAAATAAAACTGAGAAAAAAGTTCATTCGGCTACCTACCTTAAGGTTGCAAGAACAGTCTCCCCAGTCATACAAAGTCTTTAGATTCTTACATTAAAGATTGCTTAGTCCACAAAAGCAAAATCTCATTGATTTAGAGATATACAGCACGGAAACAGGCGTTTAGGCACAACTCGTCCATGCCAACCAGGTTTCCTGAACTCTACTAGTCCCATTTGCCTGTATTTGGCCCATATCCCTCTAAACATTTCCCATCCATGTACCTGTCCAGACGTATTTTAAATGTTGTAATTGTCCCGGCCTTTACCACCTCTTCTGGCAGCTCATTCCATACACACACCACCCTCTGTGTGAAAAAGTTGACCCTCAGGTCCCTTTTAAATTTTTTCCCTCTCACCTTAAACCTATGCCTTCTAATTTTGGACTCCCCTACCCTGGGGAAAAGACCTTGGTTATTCACCTGATCTAAGCCCCTCATGATTTTATAAATCTCTCTAAGGTCACCCCTCATCCTCCTACACTCCAAGGAAAAAAAGTCCCAGCCTATCCAGCCTCTCCTTATAATTCAAACCTTCAGTTCTTGTAACATCCTTGTAAATCTTTTTTGCACCCTTTCAGTTTAATAACATCCTTCCCATAGCAGAACGACCAGAATTGAATGCAGTATTCCAAATGTGGCCTTATCAATGTCTTGTACAGTTGTAACATAGGCCTGAATTTTATCTCCCCGGTAATCGGAGCTAGCGAGAGGCGGACAATGGAAAGGTCTGTTGACCTTGGGTGGGATTTTACGGTTTCGGGATGAGCAAGGCTGTAAAATCCCGCCCATAATGTCCCAATTCCTATACTCAATGCTCTGACCGATGAAGGCAAGATGTGCCAAACGCCTTCTTCACCACCCTATCTACCTGTGACGCCACTTTCAAGGAATTATGTACCTGCACCCCTAAGGCTGTTTGTTCAACAACACTCCCCAGGGCCCTACCATTAACTGTGTACATCTTACCCCAAAATGGAACACCTCGCATTTATCTGAATTAAACTCCATCTGCCATTCCATGGCCCACTTGTCGGACTTGTCGGACTTCCTGCTGAGTACCTTCCAAAGAGTTCCATTTTTTTTCTTCTTGTACTTACTGATCCACCGTGTTTCACTGTGAACTTTACACCTGCAACAGAAGCATAAATTAGTGTATGCAAGTGCTGAGCCACAAGACTCTGTCCTCAGCAATTTAATTAGTCAGCTTTTAACGGTGTCCTGAGATGTTGTCTGAAATAAATTTAATCAGATGACAGCCGTGCTTAGAGTTGAGATGAAAAAGGATATGTATTTCCTAGTGCTAGCTTGGCAAGGACTTGTGTGTCTTCGGCCAAGTTTAATATGCAAAACTCTCATCAATATTTGATGGTTTCATAAAGAGATTTCATGGGACTGAGTTGTGAAGGAGGGAGGCAGGCAAAAAAAATCAGATGGTGTTAGTGGAGCCAGCATGAAAGCAAGAAAATTTCAAAAATTTGTTTTGATACAAAGAAAATAATTTAAAAAGGCATTTGGTTCCCATGTGACCCCTGATTAAAGCCCACCCGTCTCCTGCATCTCCTAATTCTAGTATGGGCATCAACATCCTTTCAGTGCCTCATTCAAAGTAATCATTACTTATGTTAGCCTAATCCACTTTACTTTACCATTACTTATGTTAGCCTAATTACTTGTGTTAGCCTAGCCATGCGTCAGCAGGTCACTCGACCTTGGAGGGCATCACAGCCAATTTTATTTTCTAATAATGGCGCAAAAACTCTAGAATTATAGAATCCCTACAATGCAGAAGGAGGCCATTCATCAACAATAATCCCACCCAGGCCCTATCCCCGGGGTAACCCTGCTAATTCTCATGACAGTAAGATTTAGCATGGCCAATCCACCTAACCAGCACATCTTTGGAGTGTGGGAGGAAACCGGAGCACCTGGAGGAAACCCAAGCAGACATGGGGAGAACATGCAAACTCCACACAGACAGTGACCCAAGCCGGGAATTGAACCCGGGTCCCTGGCGCTGTGAAGCAGCAGTGCTAACCACTGTGCCACCGTGCTGCCACAGCTCTAGGAAGATGTGAACAGATTAAATTACTTGATCAGCCAATGAAAGCTGAGTTATCCAGCTAGACGTACTTAAAGTTGTACATAAATAAAGCCCAATGTTGAGCTAAATTGTTATTCAAATCAGAACACTGTAAAGAATGTAAGGGCATATTCACAGAGGCTCCATTCTTGGCACAGAGCCTCACTGAGAGAGGCCATGTGTCAGGGATAGAATTTAACACCAAAGTTCAATTGCGCAATCCATACTCTTACCTAGTCCAAGAGCAGATCCTCACAGAGTTTACCCTTTCAGTTCCAGTTCAGTTAGCAGTGCCTTTGCCTGGGAGTCAGAAAGTTGTGAGTTTAAGTTCCTCTCTAGGATTTAGGCACAAAACCTGAGGCTGATACTCAAATGCAGCACGAGGGAGTCATTTGGATGAGACATTAAACTTAGCTCCTGTCTGCCACCTCAGGTGGATGTATTGATCCCATGGGACTATATTGAAGAAGAACAGGGCTGGTGGCCTGGCCAATATTTAACCCACAGTCAACGTCACAATAAATAGATTATCTGTTCATTGTTGCATTGCTGTTTGTGTGAGCTTGGAATATGCAACTTTGCTGCCACATAGGGGCTGGATTAGGTTACAGAGAAAGGGAGGTTACAGAGATTGGTGGCAAGGGGGAATGGAGGAGGCTCAAGTGCCTAATTAGCCTACTCCTGCTCCTATTTCCTACATTAATGTATGTCCTACATTACAACAGCAACTACACCTCAAAGATACTTCATTGGTGCAAAATGCTTTGGGATGTCTTGTGGTCATGTAAGACGCTATATGAATGCAAATTGTTTTTTTTAAATCAATCCTTTATCAATCGAGGCATAGATTACAAAAGCAGGGAAGTCATGTTGGAGTTGTATAGAACTTTGGTGAGGCCACAGCTGGAGTACTGTGTGCAGTTCTGGTTGCCACATTATAGGAAGGATGTGATTGCATTGGAGGGGGTGTAGAGGAGATTCACCAGTATGCTGCCTGGGATGGACCATTTAAGTTATGAAGAGAGGTTGGATAGACTTGGGTTGTTTTCATTGGAGCAGAGAAGACTGAGGGGCATGGACAGAGTGTGCGAGAAGCAGCTGTTCCCATTAGTTGAAGGGTCAATCACGAGGGGACATAAGTTCAAGGTGAGGGGTAGGAGGTTTTGAGGGGATGTGAGGAAAAAAATGTTATCCAGAGGATGGTGATGGTCTGGAATGCACTGCCTGGGAGGGTGGTGGAGGCGGGTTGCCTCACATCCTTTAAAAAGTACATGGATGAGCACTTGGCACGTCATAACATTGAAGGCTGTGGGCCAAGTGCTGGTAAATGGGATTAGGTGGGAGTCAGGTGTTTCACACATGTTGGTGCTGACTTGATTGGCCAAAGGGCCTCTTTTGTACTGTATGATCTTATGATTCTTTAGTTTGAGACCAGCTACACTAAATTCATCAGCTCTATAGTATTATAGTCCACACTTACACCGGAATTCTATCACCCCACCGACCACGGGAATCGAAGCGGGGGAGAAGCAGACAATGGGAAGGTTCATTGACCTTGGGCAGGATTTTCCAGTCTCAGATCGAGTGAGGCTGTAAAATCCTGCCCTTAATGTTCAAGCATATACTCACTCTAGAAAGAGTCACCAGAGAGTGAACAGGAATAGGAATCTTGTGTAAATTTTCCTTTCTCCATTTTACTGGCGCACTAAGTTGAAATGTTGTGCCCATTGGTTCCACCGACTGAAATCAGGGGCTGTATTACTGAGACGAGCAACCTGAAAAGATGACACTTATGTCGTGTATCACAACCTCCTGCCCCCAATCCCAGCTCTGTTGGTCTTAGTGAGAGTGAGACGAGGGTGACAAGTGGTTGCCCGCACCATTAATCACAGCCATTGAGGTGATTAAGCACTTCTTAACACCTTGCCTTCCAAGATAACAACATTTTCACATGGGGTGGGTGGCTGTTGGGAGCTGTGTAAAAGTTGGGAATGGCTTCAGTTTATCAGGAATTGAGCTGGCAGCATGAAAAATGTTTTATTTGATTGGAAAAAGTGCATATTTTGAAGAAAACATATTGTGCAGCAATGGAATTTTAATAACATTAATATTTCCTCCCTATCTTGGGTTCCAGATCTCCGTCTGGCCTAGCCAACTTGAAGTTGCAGATGTTTTAATGTTTTTTTAAATTACACCTCACCACAGCAGAGTTCACCGAGCTGTGCCGGAATACAGTCCGCTTCTTTAGTGCTCCGCCTCCATTCTTGCCTCTTTCCCTCCCTCCTCCAGCCACTAATTGGCCAACACTTTATCAATTAACCCCTCACCTTCACCAAAATCAGAAGCTCTCACCTGCTTCCTGTCAAGGGTGCGTTCATGACACAAAAATGAACCCGCCTCACAAATCCTGCCCCCTCACCCAAAATCAGTCCCGAGGTAGTTCAATAACAATGCCACTGCATGCCACCTTTAAAAAATATCATAAGACCATAGAGTTATGATCAGGCACTTAGGGGTCAAGTGGCTCCCCTTCTTCCCATCTCCTTGTTTGACTTCAACAGAGATTCTTGTTTGAAAAGGATACACTTGCCAATTAAGTAAGTACTTAACTTTTTCCATGTTGTGATGACAAAATAGCCAATGGCAGGTTTTCTTGTGTTTAACAAAGAAAGGGGTTGGTTTAATTTTACTTACACCAATCTAAGTAGAATCCATAGAATCCCTACAGCACAGAAGGAGGCCATTCAGCTCATTGAGTCTGCACCAACTCTCCAACAGAGCACCCTTACCCAAGCCCTATCCGCATGGCCCCACATATTTACCCTGCTAATTCCCCTAACCTACACATCTTTGGGCACTAAGGGGCAATTTACCATGGCCAATCCGCACATCTTTGGACTGTGAGAGGAAACTGGAGCACCCGGAGGAAACCCAGGCAGACATGGGAGAACGTGCAAATTCCACACAGACAGTCACCCACCCAAAGCTGGAATTGAACCGGGTCCCTGGCGCTGTGAGGCAGCAGTGCTAACCACTGTGCCACCATGCTACCCAGTAAAATAATAAAATACGCACTGACTTTCAGACATATACGAACAAATATAGATTAGAGTGAGAAAGGATTGGTTGGCCATAAAAAGAAAGGAGTATACTCTGTAGTTTAGTGACTGGGCTAGCTTCAGGTTGAATTTAATGGTCTTCATGCTTCTGATTTAAAGATGTATATAACTGAGTCAGTTGTTCTTCAGGAGATGGTAGTAATGGTTGTATTCTTATAAAATCTCTGTCTGCAGCAGGGCATTCCGAGATGATCATAGTGAGCAGGGCTCAAAGTTTACTAGGTGCAAACGGCTCCAAGTAGAGAAGATCTCCAAGAAGATCGCGCATATTGACACAGACATCAAGTCACATCATGTTTGCCAGGTGGGTTAGAGAAACAAGGAGACAGGAAGGATCCCCACTTAGATTTTCTGCATAAGCTACTTGTCCTCAGTTCTGCTGAGAAAACATGTACGTAAAACATATACAGGGTAGGCTTGTCATGTGGCCTTCCTTCTCCAATGGCTCTTGTGCATGTATGCTAAAGATGACTTGATTAGCTCATCTCTGAAAGCTAACTTAGCCAGGGTTCCATTGTCCAGGTGACTAGTCTCCAATAGTTGAATATCTCAGCTGACTGAGTTCTTCACACTCCACTGAAGTCATTGGCCCAGATTTTCATCCCTGGTTCAGGTTCGGTGAGTCAGGAGATGCTTGCCCCGGTGAAACCGGCCTTTAAAAATGACCGTCTGTAGTTGGGGTTTTCAGTCAGGGAGGCCTGAAAAACAAGTCAGGGCGGGTGAGCCCAGAAGCAATCCGTAGGTTGCTGGGTGTGAGGCAGGCTGGGTATAAGGCCTGCCTCTGTGCTCCAGCACTGTGTTGAAATAAATAAAAACAAATGGATCAGAATCATCCCTCCAGCTCCCATCCCTCACCCCTTGTGATCCATCCATGCCGATTCATCACCATGGCCCCTCACACCCCTATGCCAACTTAGTGCCCCTTTACATACACCATACCCTCTATGCCAACTTAGTGCAAAATCATGCCAACCCATGCCCCCATCCACCACCTTTTGCCCTTACCCCTCAATTCCAACTCATCCGGTGTCCTTGGACAGTTCCTTAACAACTTCAACACTTCCTGGGTTGCTTTAACAGGTTTGAGACTCCCTGGATAGCTTTTACAGATTTGACAGCTGGACAGCTCCAGAACATTTCCTTGACAGCTCGACAGCTTTTTTACAGCTTGATAGTTCCAATGAATTTGTGTGTAAAAGAATGCATAATCATTTTCACTTTCACATTAAAGGGTTCCTTATCTCTCCTTTTTGAGAAAGGAAACTTTACCTTTCTCAAAACTGTCTCGGGGGGCCTGATCTTACCATTGCGTCACGCTTGTTTTCGGGCGCAAATTTGGTAAAGTCGGGTGTGAGGCGATTAGCGCGATCCACGCCCCCCCGTCAGCGCAGATGCCCACTTTACCAAGGCCCGAGAATGGCCGCGCAACGGCAATTTAAATGCATTTGCATGCATTTAAATTGAACTAATGGGCTGCCTGCCCAGCTTTACCAGCATTTCCCCCTTTACCATCGCGTTCGCCCGTCCAGATTCGCCGCAAAATAGACATGCTCGGCAAAGGTCTGTTTTGGGCGCTCCAGCTTCTGAAGAGGTAGGTTCAGAGCTTTCAGCGGCTCTTTAACTCAGATCAGTGGTGGGGGTAAAGAGAGGCGGGTCAGACGTATCTCTGGTGGGGGGGGAGGGAGGCCAGATGTTTTTTTGGCCGGGGGGGGGGGCCCGATGGCTCTCTGGTCGGGGGGGTGGGGGGGAAGGAGGGAGGCGGGTCAGATATATCTCTAGTGGGCCAGAAGGGGGGGAGGGAGGGAGATCCAATCATTCTCTGGTTGGGTGGGGGGGGGGGGGGGGAGGGAGGCCAGATGGATCTCAGGTGGGGGGGCAGGGGCAGAGGGGGTCCGCTGCCACACTGCGGGCGATCGGTGGGGGGGAAGGGGGGCAGGGAGTCGCGATCGGTCTGGGTAGCGGGGGGGTGGATAAGGGGAATAGTTATGTTGTGGGGGGTGGGACGATATCTGTGGGGGCCATTGCTCCCACTTTTTGTTCCCGGGCCACTTTATCCGCTTTTTGCAGCCCGGGAACGATGTGACAGGGGCGCGTTTTTCAATTTTTTTTTCAGTGCGCATGCGCAGTTCAAAGCTCCGATCGGACCTGCAGCGTTTCGGGCGCGATAAGTCCCGCGCACAGCGCGATTCAAACTCGCAATTTTTTTTTCAGGCTAAGTGCGTATGGGGGTGCCTGAAAGCAGATTTCCAAGTCAGATCTGAATTGCGCCCAGATTCAGCACTTAGAATCAAAATGGTAAAATCAGGTCCGGGATCTTGTTCAAAGGGGCAGCTTATCCTTCCAAAGGGGTACCTTGCTTATCCAAACACATCCACTAAATTGGACCTCCCTTTACCCCCTATTCTAATCTGCACACCCCAGATTCACTCCTGTTCTTCCAAATTCCTACTCCAGTGGAGGCAGCCGGTGATTTAAATGGTTAGCTGTCTCTGCAAATTATGCATGTGTGAATCCCAGCCCAACTCCAGTCCCACCCCAACGGAGATGGGAAATGGCAGGGATTCAGGGATGAGACCCAGCACTTTCTGCAAATCCAGGATTTTCAGAGGGACCCTCCATTGTACCAAAAATCTGAGCCATTGTCGTTGATGGGTTTTTTAGATAGAATGACTCCACTCCAATGAGGAGAGGACACAGCAATGCAAATTAGGGTTAGCCATCTTGGGCAGTGAGTTCAAGTCACTTTAGTCTCTGTGTTTTAAAAAGTTTGTTTTTAAAAGCTCAGTTCAGGTTTCCAACTAGTGGATTAAAAATCATTATTTGACATTGTTTTAATTCATGGGACATGGGCGCCGCTGGCTGGACAGCATTTATTGCCCATCCCTAGTTGTCTGAGATCAATTGAGAGTCAACCACATTGCTGTGGCTCTAGAGTCACATATAGGTCAGACCAGGTAAGGATGGCAGATTTCCTTCCCTAAAGGATATTAGTGAAGCAGATGGGTTTTTCTGACAATCGACAGTAGTTTCATTGGTTATCAATAGATTCTTAATTCCAGATATTTTGTTTATGGAACTCAAATTCCATAATCTGCCGTGGCGGTATTCGAACACAGGTCCCCAGAATATTAGCTGAGTTTCTGGATTAATAGTCTAGCAGTAATACTACGAGGCCATCACCTCCCCAGGGTGATGTGCATTAAGCACACCTTCATGACACAGGTTTACCCCTTAATTCTCATAAGACGGTGATTCCTGTTTTATTCTCCCCAATGATTACCTTCAGAAACTGTAAGCTGACTTAGTGGTACGACTTTAAGTAAATTGTAAGTATATGTTGGATATTTTATACTGGTTAATGGAAAATTGGTAAGGTATTTTAAAGACGGAAAGAGAGTCATAACTCAAGCTCCATCGATGGAACAGTTAAAAAGTGAGGTTATAATGGACTTTTCTTGAAATACCCCTTCACAATGTGATTAGTACTTTTACTGATATGGGCATCAGTAATTTACAGGTCAATCAATTTAATCACCAAAGTTAAATTACACAGCCAGCGTGACATGGATATTTCAAAGTTGCGTGTTCCAGCAGGTCATCGATAATGGAGTTCTTCAGTAAGAGTGGCTTCAGCCCATATCAGTCAAGTGCTTATGTTGTTGCCTTCTTAGCATGGTATCGGCGTCATTTAAGTATTTTATTCTATTTTATGCTTCTTGGCCGGCAGAAATGTAATGACGTATGTGCTATTTTATCTAGTGCTAATTTCCAATAACAAAAGTTTATTGTGTATATCTCCTTTGGTTTAAATGCTTGCTCTACCAATCCACAAACTGCGTTACAAATATTATTAAATTTAGCCATAACAAAACAAGTTTCATTTTTTCCAAAAATATAACTGATTCTTAAAATTTCTAAAGGTATATTACATAACAGATTAAATTTAAAATTACATAAAGTGCAAAACAGATCAGTTTCTCTCAATACACGATGTGGCACTCTGAAATACCTCACTACACTTTACAGGTTATATTTGCACTTGTTTCATATCAAACATACAGCCCAAGGAATTTTACTTGGCTTCCAGCCCTTCAGTATGTAATGGTGGGAGGGCCTTATACAGTGGTCTTTCGCCACTGAGACTGTGTGGTGGCTGCCCCAAGCTTTAGTCCTGTATATTGGAACATGCCAGCTTGCAACAATCAGCCATCAATAGCTCTTTACACTAAATGACAGCAGAATAAAGAGCATCTATCACCAGACTGATGGTCCTTCAGTTTATGTTTATCATGGTTGGCTTCCATGGAAACAGCTAGTAATGCACAGAGTACTTTAGAGCACTATAGAGGTGCTAGGGATAAACCCTAACAAAAATCACTGCATCTATTTCCAGACCTTTATCCTTTAAATTTAAGTTTACAAGTAAGCTTACATTAACACTGCAATGAAGTTACTGTGAAAATCTCCTAGTTGGCACATTCTGGTGTCTGTTCCGGTTCATTGAAGGAGAATTTAGCATGGCCAATGCACCTAACCCTCTCGTCTTTTGGACTGTGGGAGGAAACCGGAGCACCTGGAGGAAACCTACACAGACACAGGAAGAACATGCAGACTCCGCACAGACAGTGAATCCAAACCCCGGTGCTGTGAGGCAGCAGTGCTAACCACTGTGCCAAAAGACACACTCCATAAGGAGGTGGACAATGGTCTCCTCCCCACCGCAGTCGCCTCCAGGGTAGCATGTAGACGGAATGAGACTCCAGGCGTGCAGCAAGGATCTGACAGAAGGAGCCCTTCTCACCATCAGCCAAGCAATGTCTGGGTTCGAAAATTCTGGAAATGAGGTCTTTTGCCAAATGACAGTTTGCTCAGGGAACCATTCAAACAGGATCCACCATTTCCTTTTCCCAAAGGGCCTTGAGTTTCGTCAGACCACTGTCTGACAGAACCCTGGTCAATGACACTTTTCTGCACAAACCTTTCCATGATGGTGGTGCAGCATGGTCCAACTAACTGGAGCATTCCACGACAATGTGGCCAAAATACTTCACAACACCAGGGACAAAGAGAACCTCAACAACTAGTGTGGCTTGATGTTTGTGTATCAAAGATCAACATAAAGCTCTATATGCAGCCACATACAAAGGTGGTAATTTTAAGTTTATTTTTGTAAACCTTTTTCCATTCTCGTTATATTTTCTCACCCCTCCCTTTTGGACATCTCTCCTCACATGCACCATCCGGGTCAAGAGAAATAATTGGCATGAACTTTGCTTTGAAATGACTCAGAGCAGATCACCTTGTGCTTTTTCTGTCATTGATGCTTCTGGGAAAAAGTCTCAAGTCTCTCAAGAGTTCTCTTTGGTGCTAAAACTGAGATTGGGAACTCAGAACAATACATATCAAACCTCCATCATCCATCCCATTTTCTCATTTCTGCTCTGAATGTGTGGCTTCCTTTTAGCCACTTACATATTTCCTTTCCAGTGTTTAAATCAAATCTGCAGAAAAGAAAGACTTTCATTTATATAATGTTTTTCACAACCGCCAGACATCTGAAAGTGCTTTATAGCCAAGGAAGCACTTTTACCATGTAGCCACTGTCGTCATGCAGTTAACACAGCAGTCAATTTGCCCACAGCAAACTCTCACCAACAGCAATGTGATAATCCCTTGCTGTAGGTTGATTGAGGGATAAATATTGGCCAGGACATTGGGGATAACCTGCTGCTCTTCTTCAAAAAAATCTCATGGGATCTTTTGCATTCACCAGCAGAGGCAGATGGGATTTTGGTTTAATATCCCACCTGACAGGCGGCACCTCCAACAATGCAGCACAATCCCAGTACCACAATGGGACTTGAGTCCAGAACCTTGTGATGCAGAGCCAAGAGTGTTACCAACTGAGCCACAGAAAAAAGTAATTATTCAACATTGATGACAAGTGATCTTCAGATAGATCTTCAGTTAATAACTAATAAAAACAGATAATGCTGGAAACAGCTAATAACTGTACTACCTGCTGCAAAATTGAGACATTAGCTGGAAGTCTCCGGCCGATCACGCCGACGGGATTCTCCGGTCCTGCCGGCAGTGCACCCCCGCCTGTGGGTTTCCCGCCAGCCCGGGGTGACATCAATGAGAATTCCGATCGACAGCGGTGGGACCAGAGAATCCCACCACTAGCAAACAACATGCCACCTCCCACTGGTGGGAAACACCTGGCTGGGAGGCTGGAGAATCTCTCTCATCATAGGAGACTATAGAACTGCTGGACTAGAAAGAAGTGCAATCAGCCAGAATGCTTTGTCTTGACCATTACTCAGTAATACCATGCCTCCACCCACCCACAACTCTCAAACGCATACGTGCAAAATGGAGTTGCATAAATGTCAGATCAGAGCAGGACCGAAGTTCTGGTGCTGCTCACGTGGTCAAATAGCCTGGCAATATTAGCGGACTAGAATTGAGCATGAAGAATGGGCACTTGGTCAAGGCACTGGAGGGTGGCCTGGCACCCATGGGACTGAATTCTCGTACAATCAGTCACCTTGGGAGATGATAGTGGAGTGAGTGTAGGGGCAAACATATTAAACAAGGGAAATAAAGTGGACAAATAGCTGAGTGCTGTTTTCTGAGTCTCAGGATGTATTTTAAAATTCCTTTCCTGTTGCACTCTTTCTTACGTCTCAGCATGGTCCAACTTCCCTTTTAGGTCTTGTTTAGATAATTGGGAGTAGAGGACTTTGGGCCAATCCATGAATCCATCACCGAGTGCCTGCTGGCATTGGATACAGATCCTCTTTTGTTTGGCTGCCGTTTTGATATCTCGTGCAGCAGATGTCTCTTTTGTGATAAAAACACAAGTTGCGTGTGTCTCTCCATGTCAGCCTTCAGCGCTGATATCCAGTTGCAGTTGATCTTCCCTTCCAGAACACTTAGCTTGTTCCAAAACACAGCCAGGGAAGTTCCAATGAAATTCAGCCTATCATCAGGAAACAGATTGTTAAAAATATAAATTATCTGACCTAGGAGGATGACCCAAGTATAATGAAGAGCTCACTGAAACTCTCTATTTTGCCAGAGAGTAACATGTCCAGGTCGAGGCAAAATGCAAAATAAGTACACATCATCTGGCTATTTTACAAAATTATTTCTGTCTCTGTTTTTCAAAATGTACAATTGCTGGGCTGACATAACGGCTGTGGTTTTGTGCCTGCAATCACCACTGCAAACATCAACATGGGTATTAAATCTCACAAGAGTCAAAAAATGCGAATCTTGCAAGCAAGGTCTCACTTTCATATTTTCCCCGCCTCTCACCAGTGACGTAACGAGATAGTAAGATTAGAAATATCTCATTAGAGGGCATTCCCACCGTAACCGTCCCGATTGCATATTCGAGCCATGCCAGCTTGGCAGTTTACAACTGTGCTTTATAAAAACGTGAAGCTGGTGACCTGACCTCAAAGGGGGAGTTCGGAGGTGAGCGCACAGGTTGCTGCTCCCCATCAAGTAGTCCATCAGAGAAAGGGCACAGGAGAGCCCAGGGAGCCAGATAAGAGGGTCGCAGGAACAGAGGGTGTTGCTCGCACTGGGGGGGTGTTGAGTGTAGGTCCGGGGTAGAGGTGGGGAGAGAGGGGTTGAGTGGAGGCCTGAGAAGGAATCCTGGGGGGGGGGGTTGCTGGAACCAGCAGGGGGGCAGGCACCAAGGCAGCACAGACTAAGTTCCCATGCGGGGGTGCAAGACAGTCTTGGGATGGGGGGTGGGTGCTGCCACTGTCATGATAAGATAGAAGCAGGGAAGTTGTTTCCACTGGCAGGTGAAACTAGAACTAGGGAACATGGCCTCAAAATAAGGGGAAGCAAATTTAGGACTGAGTTGAGAAGGAACGTCTTCACACAAAGGGTTGTGAATCTGTGGAATTCCCTGCCCAGTGAAGCAGTTGAGGCTATCGCATTGAATGTTTTTAAGGCAAGGATAGATAAATTTTTGAACAGTAAAGGAATTAAGGGTTATGGTGACCAGGAGGGTAAGTGGAGCTGAGTACATGAAAAGATCAGCCATGATCTTATTGAATGGCAGAGCAGGCTCGAGGGGCCAGAAGGCCTACTCCTGCTCCTAGCTCTTATGTTATGACTTTGAGAAGTGGATATAGTCTGGCCCCATAAGAGGGCAAGGACATTTTCAATGAGAGGGCAACAAAGCCACTAACAGATCTCACCCACCCTGAGGCTGGAATCCACAGCTGACGGACCTGTGCAATCTTGAGGGGCCCTGGCACTGGGAAGCTTTGCTGCATGGTTGGTAGGTACTGCTTACTGACCACAGCTACGATTTCAAGCCACCATGTGGAGGAGCTCCCCCTCCACGAAACTGACCTGGCAACTGAGGGTACCTCAAGATGGGATCATCCTCTCTCTCCCTTACCCACAATGTCAAGCTGCATCTCCTTCTGTGCTGAAGGGTCTCTTATGGGCTCTTCAATTTCAAGATGTAGCCCGCTGTTCCTAATTGAACGGTGAGCTCACCCTCTGGCCACTAATTACCCAATCAAGGAAACATCAGTATTGGCTGACTGCTCCTGACACAGTGTGGGGTTAGGAATCACATTTGACCCCAACCCAAAATGCAAAACTTTGCCCCATGTTTCTGGATTCAGATGAGATCAGGCTATCCTGTTACATGAAAAATGGTCACTAGGATGGGGTAATGGAGGGTAGGCCTCACATTATTCATCACATTATAGATTTCAGTCTTCTTGAAACCGAATCTTTGGTATGCCTTCACAAAGGTGTCAAGTTTGGCTTGATATTCTCTTCTGAGTGGAGATGGCGATGTCATCCGCATACTCAAGTTCCACAGGAGATGTCAATGTCATTTTCTTCTTGGATTTCAATCAGTTGACATTGAAAAGGTTTCCATTCATTCTGTAAACAATGTCTACTCCACGGAGAAGCTTATTCTTGACAAGGTGAACGATGGTGGTGATGAAGATGAAGAAAAGGGTGGGGCCAATGATTCTTCCCTGCTTGACTCCAGTCTTGACCTTATAAAGGTTTCTGTCTTATTTCTGTCGGTGAGGACTGTCGTCGCCATCTTGTCGAAAAGTCAAAAGCTTTGGCCAGAGCAATGAAGGCCATGGAGAGTGGTTGATGTTGCTTCTGGCATTTCTCTTGAAGTTGTCAAGCAGTGAAAATCATGTCCACTGTTCCATGGTTTGGTTGGAAGCCACACTACCTGTCCAGAAGGAATACTTCAGAGACGGGGAGAAGGCAGCTAGCGAGGATTCGGGCGACAATCTTCCCGGCGGTGGAGAGTAGGGAGACCTTCTCCAGGGCAAGATCCGGCATCTCCCCCCATCATGATCAATGAAGAGACCCTCCCAAACATGGAACATTTCCCTTATCTGGGGAGCTACCTCTCATCTAAGGCTGATATTGATGCAGAGATCCAACTTCGTATCCAATCTGCGAACGCCTAAGGATGAGAGCCTTTGATCACCATGACATTCGTGCTGACACCAAGTTCCTCGTGTACAAGGCAGTCTCCTCCCAACTCTTCTTTGTGGCTCAGAAACTTGGATTATGTCCCGACAATACCTCAATGCCCTGGAGAGGTAGCATCAACACTGTCTGAGACGGATTATCTGCTTCAGCTGGGAGAACAGACATGCTAACATCAATGTCCTTGAAGGAGCCACCATCATCGAGGCCATGGTCATCCGAAACCAAATCCGCTGGACCAGCCATGTACTTAGGATGTCAGAGTCCTGGCTGCAAAAGCAAATCTTCTTTGGCCAGCTCAAGGAAGGCTCTTCAATAAGAGGAGGACAAAGGAAGTGTTTCTAAGACATCCTGAAAGCTTACCTCAAGAAATGCAACATAGATGTCAAAACCTGGGAGATCCTTGCTCAGAAGAGACCTCCTTGGAGCAACCTCCCGATTGAAGGGACACAATTCTTCGAGGACATGCAAGAGGAGGCCTGGAGAAGAAGCCTGAGAAAGGAATACCCGTGATCCAGAGTCCAAGGACCAAACCCGCTTCTTGGAGACACTGCCAAGTTGAAGATGCAGCTCAAGGATCAGGTTCATCAGCCACAGAACCCGTGACCAGTAACATGGAAGTTCTTCGGCGGAGAATCTTACTTGTTAGCAAGTGATCGTCAAAGAAGAAGATTTTATAGAGAGGGGAAAAAGAGGAAAACCAGGAGAGCAAGGAATATATTTTATGTATCAGAAGAAAGCAATTTTTGTAATTACTTTGTTTTGGGGAAGTTTTAATTCTATTCACTCGCTACTCTGTCCCATGAGGTGCAAGTATAAACTATTAAAAGGCTGTTAAATTTAAGATTAACCTTCACCAGCAACAGCACATATATCAAATCTAAGAGCATGATTCAATTCCCTGCCACAACCTTATCCATCACCTACTAGCTTTGATTAGGCAAAAAGTGTCAACTGTCATGGCGCATTTGGAGGAAAGGTTTCCATTCTTGCTTACTTGTAGTGGCCCCATCGCAGCAAGTGTGTGAACACTGGGTGAGGATAGCATCAGAATTTCTGTGACGCTCCCCAGATTAAAAGCTTTCCAATAATCACTAATAGAAAACGGACACTTAGCCAAGATAACAGAGACCAATCAGTGTCTGTAGAAATGTAACCCAGCAAGGAGTCATTGCCTCATGAGAGGGAACAATGGGAAATAATTGGCAAAAACAAAAGCCAACTGTAGTAATTCAGCCAAATGCCCAAATGTGAGCAAGAATGGAAACCTTTCCGACAAATGTGCCATGACAGTTGACACCTTTTGCCTAGTCCAAGCTAGTAGGTAATGGATAGAGTTGTGGCAGGGAATTGATTCATACCCTTAGTTTTGATATACCAACACTCTTTATTGTGCACCAAAGGAAAAGGCGACGCCAGCAGCTTACAGTCAGGTAATCTTCACCTCGGGACCTACAAGGCCAGTCAGGGAAAAGTTACAGGCTTAAAAACCCCTGCTGGCTGCTTCCAATTGGGTAAGCCTCTGCTTGCTCAATAAGGTAACTCGTACTTCACAAAGCCCACAGGTAGATCTATTGATAATTCCGCGTGGCACTCGTGGTCATAATGTCCCTCCCTCCTTAGGTTCATGTCTCTCCAAGCATCCTCACTGTGAGGAGGTCCTTTCCGTTATTTGGCGCATGGGTGGAGATCCATTGAAGGTGGTGTAAACAGAACAGGGGGCCTTCTGTTTCAGCAGGAGCATAGGAGGGTGATCGAAGCAGGTTCCTCCTCAGGTTCTGCTTCAACCTGGAGGCCCATTTCTTCAGCCTCCATTTCCAAGTCCATACCTTCGATATCCTGAGGGGCCAATGCAGAGTCAGCTTCAAGCTGTGGGCTGGCACTGGCAGCAGCTGAGCTCATGGCTGGTGGCGGGCACAGTTCAGGTAAGGACTCTGGCGCTGAGGTAGTCTAAGTGCTTCTTTACAGTTTTACTGTGAACTTTGGCCTTGTATTTTGACTTTATTCCAGCCATGATCATAATGAATGGCGGAGCAGGCTCGAAGAGCGGAATGGCCTCCTCCTACTCCTATTTTCAATGTAAGATACAAGTCCTGTTTCCTCCATAATGATCCCAGGGACCCATCTGGGACAATCCCTGAAGTTCCTTACATGAACCAGATCGCCCGTTGCAAAAATTATTTCTGTCCTCATGGAATCAAAGTTTTTTTTGGTTTTCCTGTTGGGTCTTGACCTTCCTTGACAAGTTTGGGAAAAATAGGCTCAATCTGGTATGAAGCTGACGTACCACTAACAGCTCAAGAACATTTGAAAAGTACAGCAGACGTTCAGTCTCTCCATTACCGACAAACAGTGGAAGCAATGCGTACCATCTACTCGATCCACTGCAGCAACTCATCAAGGGTCCTTAGGCAGCAAACTCCAAACCCATGACAGCCACCATCTAGAAGGACAAAAGCAGCAGTTACCTTGGAACACCAAGGTTCCCCTCCACGTCGCTCATCATCCTTACTTGAAATCATATTAATGTTCCTTCACTGTCACTGGGTCAATCCTAGAACTCCCTCCCTAACAGCACTGGGGGTGTACCTACACAATGTGGAGATGCCGGCGTTGGACTGGGGTAAACACAGTAAGAAGTTTAACAACACCAGGTTAAAGTCCAACAGGTTTATTTGGTAGCAAAAGCCACACTTTTGCTACCAAATAAACCTGTTGGACTTTAACCTGGTGTTGTTAAACTTCTTACGGTGTACCTACACCTCAGGGACTGCAGCGGTTCAAGAAGGCAGCTCACCACCACCTTCTCAAGGACAACTAAGAATGGGCAATAAATGCTGGCCTGGCCAATGATGCCCATATCCCGTAAATGAATAAAACAAAATAAGTACATACTGCAATGCACGAAGTGCTCCTGCTGCAATAGATGGAGGTGTCCGCCGAGCAGAAAATGGCACAATTTGAGACTAGTTCTGTATATAGTAGGGTAAGTGCACACTGCACTGAAACACATGGACAATGATTGTGGTACCACATGCCACATTAATTGCTCTCCACAAGCTGGGCAGTCTGAAATGAGCAAAAAATACAGCATTAGTGCAGCACCCACAAATATCAAACTGCCTGTTATCAGATTAACATTACTTATTCAGTTGTGGGGAAGGAGGTCAGTAAATCAGAACCTTGTCTCCCAGGGAAATGTTATAGTTCGGATCATTAATTCATGGCAGTTCCTTATTCATTCTTGAGCTACAGATTTGTGAATGAAGAGGCTATATTGATAACTTTGGTGATGATGTGAGTTATGGCTTTGGTAATAATAGACCCCAATACCATAAACCATTTTCTCAAACTGAAAGTGAAAATATTTCAGGATAGATATTACTCTGCATGAGGAAGAGGAGGGAATGATTGTTTTTGTGTTGTGAGGATGAAAATGGATGTTTCCTCTCGTCTTAGGTCACGAAGGTCAGGAAAATAGAGAGGTAGCCTATTTTATAAAGGGGGGAGAATTCAGAAACCTGAAGCACAAAGGAACTTGGGAGTCCTCGTTCAGGATTCTCTCAAGGTTAACTTGCAGTGAGTTAGGAAGGCAAATGCAATGTTAGCATTCATTTCGAGAGGACTAGAATACAAAAGCAGGGATGTACTGCTGAGGCTTTATAAGGCTCTGGTCAGACCACATTTGGAGTATTGTGAGCAATTTTGGACCCTGTATCTAAGGAAGGATGTACTGGCCTTGGAGAGGGTCCAGAGAAGGTTCACGAGAATGATCCCGGGAATGAAAGGCTTGACGTATAAGGAGCATTTGAAGAGTCTGGGTCTGTACTCGATAGAGTATTGAAGAATGAGGGGGAGATCTCATTGAAACTTACAGAATACTGAAAGGCCTGGATAGAGTGGACGTGGGGAAGATGTTTCCATTAGTAGGAGAAACTAGGATCGGAGGGCACAGCCTCACTGTAAAGGGATGACCCTTTAGAACCGAGATGAAGAGGAATTTCTTCAGCCAGAGGGCGGTGAATCTATGGAATTCATTGCCACAGAAGGCTGTGAAGTCCAGGTCACTGAGTGTATTTAAGACAGAGATAGATAGGTTCTTGATTGTTAAGGGGATCAAAGGTTATGGGGGAAAAGCGAGAGTATGGGGTTGAGAAACTTAGTAAGAAGTTTGACAACACCAGGTTAAAGTCCAACAGGTTTATTTGGTAGCAAAAGCCACACAAGCTTTCGGAGCCTTAAGCCCCTTCCTCAGGTAAGTGGGAATTCTGTTCACAAACAGGGCATATAAAGACACAAACTCAATTTACAGAATAATGGTTGGAATGCGAATACTTACAGCTAATCAAGTCTTTAAGACACAAACAATGTGAGTGGAGAGAGCATCAAGACAGATTAAAGAGATGTGTATTGTCTCCAGACAGTGAGACTCTGCAGGTCCAGGCAAGCTGTGGGGATTACAGATAGTGTGACATGAACCCAATATCCCGGTTGAGGCCGTCCTCATGTGTGCGGAACTTGGCTATCAGTTTCTGCTCAGCGACTCTGCGCCGTCACGATTGAAAGGCGAGCAGATTCGATGGGCCGAATGGCCTAATTCTACTCCTATATCTTATGGTGATCTCATGAAGGAATAACTCATCTGCCTGCAACCTGCACAATCATCCTGCTTCCCCCCTGCCTCCCCCCACCCACCATATTCAATCCCAAGACTCAGTGCTCCTTCTGACCACTTTGGGACACTTCAATCTGATTTTGTGCCATCAGATAAAATAGGTTAATTTGACTGAGATCAGCTGTTACTTGTTTAGTAGCTTCTTCTAGCTTGTTTACAAGTGCGTTCCCACACAAAGTCAGCTATAGGCACAGCATGAGTACAAACTAACAGAAGAAAACAGTAGACGGAATAATGACATATTATGAGGCAGACTAAATACAACATAGTACAAGGGTTACACTGGATCTAATACATTTGCACCATGAGTTAGAGAATCAATATGATCAATATTAATACCACGAGTTACAGAATCAATATGCAGCTAGTGAAACGGCAACATAACATTTTGTATAGTTCCATTCCAAATCCCTGTGCATTCCCAATTTTAATCAGTTGCAAAGGATCCAAGCAAAAATTATTTTGAACATTGTCTACCCTGTAATGCAGAACAAAACTGAAGGAACTTGGCACCAACTTGGAAATTTCAATCAGAGGCCCCTGTTATGGCTGTTATGGAAATGGGAGTCTCATAACATTGAAATAATGAATGCTCTTATGCAGTTGTAGTAAAGGCACATTGTAGGAACAGTGTAGAGAGAGCTTTATACTATATCTAAATGATGTTACACTTGACTAGGGAGTGCTTGTTCCTGGCACTGGGTGTGAGAAGTGGAAAAGTGGTCCATTCTTTAAAATGATGAATACAATTAACATCTCCCCCATCCCCCCACCCGCCTCAAACCCAACCTAGCCCTTTGCTACCAAAGGACGGAAGTTGAGCCAACTGTGCAGGAATGATATTGGCAATACGATACCTTAAAGCTTTCATTTTCATTTTACAGCCTCTAAGCTGTGAAGCAGTGTACTGTTGCTGGCCGTTCGGCCTTCTGCTGCAATGCGATATTGAAAGCATTGTTCAGGGCTATGTGCATGAGCCAGGACAACAGACACCTGAGTAAGCGCTTTAATTTCCATTTGCACTGATGGGCCTGCAGACTGTCCACATCAACACTTATGACCATTACCTTCTCTGATTTGTCTTGGACCAAACTTGGAATTTTAAAAGCTTTTAGATTCATTCCATTGCCTAATATGGACTGTGCCCTCATTGTAAAGTTTTTAGAATTTCAGATATTCTTTCAACATTGATGTGGCTTTATTTAGTTTCACTTATTTAAAAACAAGGCTCGAACAAATTCCTGTGTAACAAAAATATCTATTTCTTTCAGGCTGGTATCATGTTTCAGCTGCTTGCGAATTTGTGTACAGTATCTGAGGCCCTGGGTCACATACAATGAATCTGAGCTAAATCCAGACTGCTGGTACTTTCCAGACCTCTTCAGATTCCAGTTGGTTCCAGAGTTGCCAACCCACTAGGATTGTCCTTGAGATTCCAGGAACTGAAGATTCAGCTACTGGACACAGCTACGAGCAACCAGGAAGAAATGTCAAATGTCGATTTTTTAAACTTTCTTTGAATACTCTTTTATATCAGTTATAAAAATGTTGGGAGACTGGAAAAGGCTGCTTGACTGTTGGAGGTGGGCGGTCACATCATGAAACCTCCAGGAACAAATCCAAGCAGTTGGCAACCATACTGAGGCCTGATAATGAGAACACCATTTATCAAGTTAACATCACACATTCAGTTTCTTTTGCCAGTCTCAACTTTGAGGAAGTATCATAAAGTCCTCCTATCAACGGGGGTCTTTGTATTGGCAGACTGAGCATTGCAGCATGTTTAAGGAATTTGACTATATATATATAGCACAACGGGACATTGCGCTGACCATTGTGGGCCTCCAAGATTTTTTTCTTTTAATCAACTCATGTATGTCCTGGATAGGTATCTCCTTGTTCATTTTCTACTTTTCTCTCCTGAAGGTGCTAATGATTTACTCAGGTATACCTCCATACATGTTAGCCATCAGTCAGTACCTGACCCAGGCAACGTGCTTTATATGTGCAGGACAAAGAGCCAGCTAGCCAGGAGGCAAAAAGAGCTACCTGAGATCTATATGTTCAGCATCATAATCACTTCACTGTGGTATCTACTGTCAGATGCCTTATGAAAGGTGCAATTCCATCAACCTGTCTAAAATAATTACAACTTTGTGTTACCTTTGGCATTTTCAATTCTCCCAGGTCAGTATACTGCGGCAGAATGTACCTGCAGTGATATTGAAAGCATCATCCGGCAACATGTTGGGGTTAAAAGAAATGGCAGTCTCATCACGCAGCTGCCCCACAGAGGGAGTAAATTCCCACCGGATTGGAGACATCGGAATTATACAAATGAGCTTACCAACCGTTTATGCCACGCTCCCGCTGCAGCGAAGTCGGAGAATTTGGCACCCAGCCAAATCTCCGTTCACTGCAGCGAGATGGGAAAATCCTGCCGGCATGAAGCGGTAACATTTTGGCCAGAAACTCTATTTTGTTACATAACTTCTGTGTCTAATCTGGATGTTGGCTGCCATGCCGGGTTCTGTCATTTTTCTCAAGCTCCATTGGTCCACCATCTAATTGACAAGACACTCGACAATAGGGCATAAGGTTTGATACATTCCAGTCATCAGCTAAAACGTGTCACAGATTCCAACCAATTTAAATGCACATGACTATTATCGTGGGTGCCACCGTGCTAAATCCAGCCTCTATTTGTTCCCAGCACTTTGGTTCCTGGACTTCATCTATGCTCCATTTTCCATCTCGGGTTCATCTACTGAGACCTTCCATGGCCTATTTCTAAATTCTGTGATGTATCTGAGAAAATCATTGATTAGCTGGATCTGTTTTCTATCTTCTGCTGGGGTCACGGCATCAGTTATACTTTCTCACTTGGTGATAATGCTCCAAAATTCTATATGTAGTGTAATGGGTTAATAGTACAGATATGCTAACGAGTGATGTAGACTATGATGTATCTGTGATATCAGCAGTCATGTGCTAGAGAGACAGCACTGAGGGAAGATGTGCCCACTCGGTAACCCACCTTGTATGGACTGTACATACTGTATCTAAGCTTGTTTTGAGTAACTCCCTGAACCAGGCTGCAGTCTCTCTCCATAAGATGCACGACCTAGCATGTCCATTGAATGCTACAGAATTTTCCAGCCCCCCTGCAGCAGCTTTAATGGTAGGCAGGAGGGAACAATGCAGCAGGAGCTGAAAAATCTATTTCCCACCGGTGTGAAATAACAGTGGGAATGTGCGCACCCACCTGTCATGGCGGGTCACCATTCCTGCCAGAGGCTGGGTGAAATTGTCTTGCATCTTGTTAACGGGATGCAGATTAAGGTCCAACTGGGGGGTGTAGTATTGAGACAGGGAGGAGACGAATATACAGGTGTAGTGGGTGTAGAGGCCTTGAGTGGGGCAGAGAAAGTTGGGGGTTGTCAGGGAAGAGAGAGATGCTGCAGGGATCATGGAATGGATGAGGTGGTAGGGAGTGGGAGGTGGAAAGGGCCTTGCTGGAGTGCATGTGTGAATGACAATGGGAACTGTGCAGGTGTGAATGAGCATGGCGTGATGTGCAGATGTGAATAGGCATGGGGAGTGTGCAGGTGTGAATGGACATGGGCATGGGGTGGGCATGGGGTGTGCAGGTGTGAATGGACATGGTGCGGTGTGTAGGTGTGAATGAGTATGAGGGGAATGAAGGGAAAGGGATTTAGAGGGAAGGGTCCGCGGTGTCAACTGATGAATCCTGGAGCGTATGCAGAGGGAATTGGTGATAGGAAGGGATAGTAAGGGTTAATGGGGACAGTGTGAGCCAGTAGGGTGGGAGGGTAAGGATTCAATGACAATGAGTGAACGGGCGGTGTGGTTACTGGAGGAGACTTGGAAGGAGGAATGGATTCTTGGGTCAGCAGAATGAGGTGGGGGCAGATCTATTGTCACAAGGATGGCCCCTCAGGAAGGTAGTGGATGTTGATATTCACCTGCTAAGGACAGAGGGTGATGAAAGTGTAAGAGATGCATGCTCCTGACTTTAGGATTTTATTTCGGACAAACCTATACGGACATTTTATGCTGGACCATAAATGTGTTTATCACTCCTAATAGAAGAACTTTATACTAGTGTAATGACACTGCACAACACTCAAAACCATAACTTATTAATAAAAGTCTCTACTGAAAAGCCACAGGCAAAACCCCATGTTTCTGCCCAAACCTCAACTCAAACCCCCTCAGGACTTAGTTGCTACCCTTAAACTATCCATAAAACTCAGCCCCAATATCCCTCGGATCTGGCTGATACTCACAATTCCCCAGTTAGTTGTTCCAGTTTGAGCAATAGGTCTGTGAATCAAGTTGACCGTTGCTGATTCTTCTTGGTAACTGTAGTGCCAGACCTGACTGTCTTGGCCTTTTTATTGCAAACTTTATCAAAAATATCAAAGTATATTTGCTGGGGGAATTTTGTTTGGATGGTCATTGCTTAGGCAGGACACTAGGAATAATGATCCTGCTCTTCTTCAAAATAGTGCCATCGTACCTGAGCAGGCAGATAGGGCCTCAGTTTAGTGTCTCATCCCAACGACAGCACAAGCAAAGTGCAGCACTCAGTCCTGACTCTCCCCTGCTGCTGCACTGGAATGAAAGCCTAAATTTTATATTCAAGCCTGGAGTGGGACTTGAACCCAGAACTTTGTGACTCAGAGGCAAGAGTGCCACCAACATTGCCACAGCTGACACGAGAAGAGATAGAAGAACTCCTGGCATTATTTATTACAATAGGACTCCCAACACAGGAATCTGACAGGTTTGGGGAGATAGGGAGTACAAGGGGAGGAAAAGAAAGGGATACAAGGGTGCCTCAGGTATTCTTCTACTGTATAAGTAACAAGTAAAAGCATAAAGCTTCTTTAACAGCAATAATGAGGAATATTGTTGCACCCCATTGAGTGTTGTGCTCAGAGAACAATACGCAACCATTCAGCCGACACAACATTCTTACAACCTACTCAGTGACTACACAGATTCCTTACATGATTCCTTTCCAAGACTTTAGAAACTGGTGCAATAAATCCATATGTCACCTCATTGCTACAGCACACTGCTGATGTCACATTCAGCCTTGCCCGACAATACAATTTCCTTTGTATTTGCTTTGACTTCTGTGTCACTCAGTAACTTCTGTAATGAATGCAGTCTGGGACCTTACACTATTTTCACTTGTGGGATTGGTCAACATTGCTGGTAGCTCTTATAATGGACATATAACTGATGCAATAAAGAAAACACACCAACAATTGGGATCTTTGTCCATAATTGTACTACCAATGCAGTTCACAAGATAATATTAACTACATATGTAATGTGCGCATTATCACCAAGGGCAACAGCGTGATTGAATCCAGTTTGGCATCAGTGGACCAAGCAAAAGATAGAAAATAGACGCAGCTGTCCCAATGCAGCCCTGGGTAAATAACTCACAAATTATAGAACTAAGCCTTTGAAGATTCCAATTTCAATCCCTGGTCTATTCCAAGATAGCTTCCTCAGCCAAGTTGGAGGTAGGAGTGGTCCGACTGATTCGCTCCCATTCTGATAGCATTGAACCATGCTGGGGTATGACTTCACAGGCAATGGCTATCTATCGTCTCATCCAAGTAGACACCCACCTTTAAACCTAAACAATAAGACATGGAATCATCATACTCAACCTCCATCTCATGCATACTTTTGGATAGCGATCAAGAGTGGGAAGTCTGCCTAATTCATTTCCTGCCTAAACCAGGAGGTCAAGTTTAAAACTCCTACTGCCACTCTTTTTGAGATAATCTACCTCAGAAAAGCGACTGATTGAACCTGAAACCTTCATGATTTGTATGGTTCAATTCGACTGTATAACCAGTCCCTAAAGAGGGAATGCTTGGAGTTTATTTGCTTATATCAACTTTCCAAACACTTATGACATGCAGTAAAAGCCACTAAGCATACAAAGCTTACACACTTTCACAGTATATCAAATCTTCTGTCACTTAGAAACAGAAAGTGCTGGAAACACCCAGGTCAGGCAGCATCTGTGAGGAGATTAGATGAGTTAGTGTTTCAGAGGTGGACCTTTCATCCAAACTGATGAATGTTTCCAGCATTTTCAGTTTTTCAGATTTCCAGCATCTGCAGTTTTTTTCCTTGTCACTCAAGATAACTGCACGTGGACAAGTTAACAAAGCATTTTCAGCTCCAATCTCATTCTGCTTTCTGATTTTGTCAAGTATAACATTCCAGACAACACTCTCCACCTGCTTGCTACTGGGAATAAACTTCATATGATCTGGAGTTTCTCCAAGGTTGCACCCAGACAGATATGCAAACTCTATGGTTTTAAAGATTGTAGAATGTATGCATGAATTACACACACACACACATCATTACACTCAATTATCTTCGATCTTGTATGTCTGTCTATTAGACCCATTGTCTGAATATGTCCCATCCATGTGCCCATCTCTCAAATGTGAGGATCCTCCAATTATGCCTATTCGCGGGGAGGGACATGGAATTTGCATCTGGATTTTCAGGCACACAGGTCATCTGAAGCAAGCACAGATCAGTTGACCAGCAGAGAATAGAAACTGTTATCACCCCCTGTTAATGCAGGGAAGCATTTAAGTTTCAACAGTGGCCACACTCCAAAGCGTGATAATCAAAGACAGGAGGCACAAAGAAACTCTGAGGGAAGTCAGCTCTGCTCTCCCAGAACATCTTGGGGCCAGTATTGGAGGTCACAACATCTGGAACATCAGTTATGTTGGAGGAGCCTGTACCCAATTTGCAGGCAGCCCAGCCAGTGGGTGCAGCCTTGCCTGACATTCCAGGTTATGAATGAGTAGCTGACAGTGCACCCTTTGTGCGTCATAGAGGATGCCATTGGATGACTGACCAAAATGAGAAGCCTCGGTCCATATGCTGCAGAGTCTCAATAGAGGAACTGAAGTTGATTGTGACCTTTAATTATAACAGACCTGAATCCTTCCATAGAGGAACTTGTGCAGGATGAGTCAAGAGACAGCGAAGGGTCCATCCATAATTAGCCATAGTCCACAAGGAGCCATTGGCATTTCTTTCTGTTCAGTGCAATTCTGTGCACTCCACTGCTGTCATTCCTTCTTCCATCTAGTTTCTGACGCTGGCCACCAATCCAGTTCTCCACCAATCTGGCGTGTTCCTTCCTGGCATTTCAACTTCTATTGTCGCCAACACCAGACTCTCACCAAACCTTTTCCAGTGATCTTGTCTTCTCAGTGTTCATTCCTTCACTTCAGTTAAAAGCCCAGGAGATGCAGGGACTCTGATTTTCCTGCGGACAAATTCATTAGTGCTTCACTAGTCTGTCCAGCTGTTTCTAAGGACCTGTTGCCACAGCCACATTTCAAAAACTGTAATCCCCTTATCCATCAGCCTTATTGAGGATCCAGCTCTCACAGCTATACAACACAATGTTCCACATCAGGGATTTTGCAAGTTGTATTTTCAAATGCAGGTCAATGTTGGATGTTCTCCACGCTTCATTCACCTGACGAATTGTCTAGCGGGTAATAGTTAGCCTTGTCTTGATGCCAGTGTTGCTATCCCCATTTAAGGTCACTTATGATCACATAAATTAAAACAGATCCACATTTGCAGTGATTGCAGACTGAATCGTCGCACTGCTCTCACCGTGAATTACCATTGAGTATGTCTTATTCTTGTTAATGCTCAGTTCAAATCTCTGACTTGACTTGCTCAGCTCTTCAACTAATATGCATAATTCTTGCTTTCCTTTGGCCATTAGGGTAGTGCCATCAGCATAACTGATGCTCAAGATGTTGTGACCACTAATCCTGGCCCCAAGATGTTCTGGGAAATGAGAGTTGACTTCTCTCACAATCTTTTCTCCTATGGCATTGAAGTAGTGAAGAGTAGCATTTGTCATGTGTTCTGTGGAGTTCATTAATATTGGGATGGCTGCAGTGGGACAACGGCAACTTCTGTAGAATTCTGCAAACGCAAGGATGCTAGAGCGCAGTTCCTTGACCAGGCCATCGCCCAATGAACCACCCACTTGCAGACATCCCAACCAGAAAACGATTGATCGTACTAAATTTTATACCAAGAATGTCAAAATGCACATGGTTAAGGACAGAACTCTCCTTTAAAATATGTAATCCCTTCTTATCATTTTAAAAATCCTTCCATTATCATGCCATAAGAAATATTTTTAAATATTGTGCTCAGTTTAATTTAAATGTAAAACTATGGAAAATATGAAAGAGCATGTGCAGAAATATAACTAAACAAAAAGATCAAACCTTGTAACAGCTGTAAACAAGAACTGAAATCATGTAAATATTTGAATTGTGCGCAAAATTTTGATAAGTCAAAAATTCAAAGATTTAACATTTTCAGCAATGAATTTTTTCAAATATTAGAGACAAAAATGGGATGATAGCCTGAAAGCTTCTCCACTTCTGATGACAAGAGAGGAGAAAATCTCCCAACAAATTCTTCCTACTCCATCCAAACACTACTTGGCTCCCACGTCAAGAAGAGCGCTTCAGCTTGTAGCCTACAAGCTATTCTAGATGGGCTTTAAACTTGGGAGATGGTACTGAGATACCATAAATAATCCGTGTCGGAACGGGGATGCTGCTGCCTGTGTCCCAGCATTGAGATTCGGAGCTGCCTCATGCAGCTTGCTGGGGAACTGGTGGGCCATTCATTCTGGCGGCAAATTTCATAGAATCATCATAGAAACCCTACAGTGCAGAAGGAGGCCATTCGGCCCATCGAGTCTGCACCGACCACAATCCCACCCAGGCCCTACCCCCACATATTTTACCCGCTAATCCCTCTAACCTACGCATCTCAGGACTCTAAGGGGCAATTTTTAACCTGGCCAATCAACCTAACCCGCACATCTTTGGACTGTGGGAGGAAACCGGAGCACCCGGAGGAAACCCACGCAGACACGAGGAGAATGTGTGGAGAGTGTGGAGTTTGATTTTGATGTTGGCATCCTTCAGGGTACTCACTAGATTCAGCAAAGATAAAGGGGCCAGAGCTTCCACCAGGAACATTTGAGGTCAGCTGAGTTTTGTCATGATCAAGGACATTGAAGGTCGCAGGGTGGCAGTCGCCAAATTCCTTTATGGGCGGTGGAAGTACATTACTGCTTCCTTGAGGCCCACATAAATAATTTGACATTTGGCTTTGCTGGGCCTCATTGCCTGCAGGGCAAGCTCTGATTAGTTCCTACCTAAAATCGTAATTGGGATAGTACATTCTGGGACCTGGACTGCCATATTAAAAAGGAACTATCACCTGGACTAGGCAGCTAAAATCCAAAGGTGCCTGTTTAACATGGTGCTAGCTGAATTGCCACTTCAATGAAATGATGAGAAAACTGACCCCATTCTGAAGTCGTTCCCATCCTGTTAATGCCATATAAAGGGGAGTGAAAATTGACCTTGAAGTTTCAGCCTCCACCAGTTGAGGGTCCTACCTTCTACATTATGGTCTCTTGATAGAGGAACCTGCTGGACAGCCAAAAACAACATTCAATGTTGGATTAATGGTTCTTGTAGCTGTATTGTTGCCTGTGCAATGTTGCCGATTATCACAGACTCAATGGGGCTGGACTTCCAAGGTTCTCTTTGTTGCTGCTGATGGAGCCTGAGGTCATCATGCCCCTTTGAAGCAACTTTTCATGCCTGCAGCCGTCAAGTCAGGTTCCACTGTCTTGCCAATCCATGGTAGCCTTCATTGCCTCTCCTGAAAGAAGGCTGCATCCTCCACCTCCTCTGAGTCTTTCTCCATTGCCCACAATTGGATTCAGATATCAAAAGAGCTCACTCAAATTACATCTCAATAACTTTTAGATGATAAGTTTCACTCATTATTGTATAATCTAAATACTTGAGTATTGGAGTGAGTTTGTTGAATTTTCGGAAGGTACAATAGTCTTGACAAACTTAATGAAGGACAACTTTGACAACATTTTTGACATAAAATCTGTGATATTATCAAATTTTTGAAAAATAATTAACTAGGGAGTTTCAATCTAATGCATTTATACAATCTTACTTCCAGTAGCCCTAGCATATTTAGTCCTGATGTGATTCTAAACTTATTTGAAATGAATGTATGCCCCCTAGCTGCAAAATGAATGCTGAAACTATAAAGAATTTAATTAAGCATAGAATCATTGAATCCCTACAGTGCAGGAGGCCATTTAGCCCATCAAGCCTGCACCGACAACAATCCCACCCAGGCCCTATTCCCGTAACTCTCACATATTTACCATTCTAATCCCCCGACATAAGGGGCAATTTAGCATGGCCAATCCACCTAACCTGCATATCTTTGGAGTGTGGGAGGAAACCCAAGCACCCGGAGGAAACACACGCAAACACAGGGAGAACATGCAAACTCCACATAGACAGTCACCGGAGGCTGGAATTGAATCTAGGTCTCTGGCACTGCGAGGCAGAAGTGCTAACCACTGTGCCACCATGCTGCCCGAAGAAAATGGAGGCCATACAGCCCAACTAGCAACTGTCCAATTCCCAATAAACAACTGTCCCTGGGGCGGCACGGTAGCACAGTGGTTAGCACTTCTGCTTCACAGCTCCAGGGACCTGGGTTCGATTCCCGGCTTGGGTCACTGTCTGTGTGGAGTTTGCACATTCTCCTCGTGTCTGCATGGGTTTCCTCCAGGTGCTCCGGTTTCCTCCCACAGTCCAAAAGATGTGCGGGTTAGGTTGATTGGCCAGGTTAAAAATTGCCCCTTAGAGTCCTGAGATGCGTCGGTTAGAGGGATTAGCGGGTAAAATATGTGGGAGTAGAGCCTGGGTGGGATTGTGGTCGGTGCAGACTCGATGGGCCGAATGGCCTCTTTCTGCACTGTAGGATTTCTATGAAAATCTATGAGAGTTTTGTCTTTGATTTGATTTGATTTATTATTGTCACATGTATTAGGATACAGTGAAAAGTATTGTTTCTTGCATGCTATATAAAGCATACCATACATAGAGAAGGAAAGGAGTGTGTGCAGAATGCAGTATTACAGTCATAGCTAGGATGGAGAGAAAGATCAACTTAATATCAGGTAGGTCCATGCAAAGGTCTGATGGCAGCATGGAAGAAGCTGTTCTTGAATCGGTTGGTATGTGACCTCAGGCTTTTGTATCTTTTTCCCGACAGAAGAAGGTGGAAGGGAGTATGTCCGGGGTGCGTGGGTTATGCTGGCTGCTTTTCCAAGGCAGCAGGAAATGTAGACCCATTGTAGTTTTTTGCGGTCTTGGACAGAGCAGGAACCAAATCAAGCTGTGATACAACCAGAAAGGATGATTTCTATGATGCATCCGTAAAAGTTGGTGAAAGTCGTAGCGGACAAGCTAAATTTCCATCACCTCCTGAGAAAGTAGAGACATTGCTGGGCTTTCTTAACTATAGCGTCAGCATGGATGGACCAGGACAGGTTGTTGATGATCTGGACACATAGAAACCTGAAGCTTTCGACCATTTCCACTTCATCTCCATTGGGGCATGTCCTCCACTGCGCTTCTTGAAGTCAATGACTATCTCCTTCGTTTTACTGACATTGAGGGAGACTTTATTGTCGTCGCACCAGTTCACCAGATTCTCTATCTCTTTCCTGTACTCCATCTCATATTTTCAGATCTGACCCACTACAGTGGTGTCATCAGCAAACTTTAAAATCGAGTTGGAGGGGAATTTGGCCAGTCATAGGTGTATAAGGTGTAAAGTAAGAGGCTGAGGACACAGCATTGTGCGGCACCAATGTTGAGGATAATCATGGAGAAAGTGTTGTCCCCTATCGTTACTGATTACAGTCTCTGAGTTAGGAAATCTAGGATCCAGTCGTAGAGGGAGGAGCCGAGCCCTAGGCCACAGAGTTTGGAGAAGAGTTTTGTAGGAATAATGGTGTTGAAGGCTGAGCTGCAGTCAATGAATAGGAGTTTGACATAAGTGTCCAGGTGGTACAGGGTTAAGTGCAGGGCCAGGGAGATGGCGTCTGCTGTGGACCTGTTACGGTCTCTACGACTTTACAATTCAATTGATTGATCAATGCCATTAATCTGTATGAGGCTTGTTTTCTGCCATCAGTCCTGGACCGATTTTTTACTGGTTTGTATCAATATCCCCATATCCTGCAGCTTTTTGTTTGACTTCAAATTTTTCTTCCAATTTTTTTCCTTATTTTATCCCAGAGTCTTTTCTCCCATGCTCTGATGAGTCTAAATGTCAATGTTTAGTCCACTTTCAATCTTTTCCAATGTTAGTTCGACAGTCATTACAGCACAAAGATCCTCTAAGAATGAAACAAGTTACAGTTATGAAATGCCTTTAATGCAATGAAACATCCCAAGGTGCTTCACAGGAGCATTATCAAACCAAATTTGTCACCAAGCCACATTGTGCCCGTGGGGTGGCACAATGGTTAGCACTGCTGCCTCACAGCGCCAGGGACCAGGGTTCGATTCCCAGCGTGGGTCACTGTCTGTGTGGAGTTTGCACATTCTTCCCGTGTCTGCGTGGGTTTCCTCTGGGTGCTCCGGTTTCCTCCCACAGTCCAAAGATGTGCGGGTTAGGTTAATTGGCCATGCTAAATTGCCCATAAGTGCCTGGTGGATTAGTAAGGTAAATAAGTAGGGTCATGGGGATAGAGCCTGGGTGGCATTGTGGTCGGTGTAGACTTGATGGGCCAAATGGCCTACTTCTGCACGTTACGATTCTATGATATTCTATGATTCTATGAATTACAGAAAGTAGAATGTGGGAGGCAAGCCAAGAGTTGTTAAAATAGTCAAGCCCAGAGGTATCAAAGGCATACATAAGGGTTTCAGCAGCTGATAAACCAATGCAGGGGAGGAATTGGGTGAAGTTACGGAGATGGAACAATGGAACAGATTACCTGAGTGGTGTTGTGAATGTTGTTGGGAGCTTATCTCGGTGTCAGCTATAACTTTGTGCAACTGATTGGGTCTTGAATGAGTTTAAATCTCAGCCCAAGGTTGTTAAGAGTCAAGTTCAGCCTCAGACATTTGCCAGGGAGAATAGCAGAATGAGTGACTAGGGAACGGAGTTTGTGGTGTAAAACAGTAGAATTTTGAAGTACGGATCAGGCCCAACAGCTTTTGTAGATGGAAAGACAGGTTTATATTTCAGATGCAGACATTTGTCGGAACTCCATTCCTTCAATTTTATCTTCCAATCGAAGAGCGTGGCAACTGCCAGTAATGCATCCACCAGAGTATTAGGATCAGTGAATAATCCCAGGCAAAAAGTAGGTGAGGGTGGGATGGGAGTCACAGTGTGGGTGTTGGTGGCTGGAGGTTTCAGGGAAGAAAGAAGAAAGGGCAGAAGTGGTTGTCATCAGGCCCTCCTGTTCCTGATACTTAATCCCTTGGTCAGTTACTGAGTGCCTTTAAATGTGGGACAACCCCCACCACCACCGCCCCCCCCCTCCCCCCCCCCCCCCAGAGCCAGCAAGTGTGGTGAATGCCCCCTCTGCCGCAATTGAGCACCAGCAGCATCGGGATGATGCCTTTAAGTGGGCATTAATTGCCTATTTAAGGGACTCTATTAGTGTCAGACAAGAAATTGGGGGCAGCGGCAGGCATGCAGAAGGGTCCCAGCCTCACACCCTCTAGCCTGATTAAATGGCCTCCTGCCTCCAAACCTTCCTTGGGGAGGGCATTAAATTCCGACTATTAAATGATTATAGCACAAAAGAGGTCATCATGGCCATGCTGGGCATTCTAAACTGATTTAGAATTAGTAAGGAAAAAGGATGTGGAAAATGGCCGCTTTGTGAGGTGCTGAAGACTTCCATTGCCTTTGGAACCATACTCAAACAACAATCAGTGTCTCCAGGAGAAGATTTGGTTCTCAGTGGTTCCATCCTGTACGGTAGACAACGCACAAAATTAAAGCCAATGGTGAAATTCAAGCACAAAAGTTTCAGAAAGACATTATCAACCATGTTCATGAGAAAGGCTAGATAAATGAAAGCAGCTGGAAAAAATGGATCAAAGAAATGTGGAATTTGAGATCAGCAAAGAAAACGGTTTGCTGATCTGGGACATGTTCAAATCCCACCTTGTCGATGATGTAGTTCGTGATGTGAGATCAACCAACAATAACATGGCAGTTGTTCCTGGTGGTCTTTGGACAGTTGTTCAGCCCTTCAATGCATGGACAAATAAACTACTCAAAACAGTATCCAAAAGATGTGGAACAATTGGGTGTTGAACGACAAAAAAAAAATCACTAAAGATGGAAATAGATCCTGTGCAGATCAGCTGGCGGGAGTATTCACAGACATCTTCAACCTCTCTTTACAACAATCTGAGGTCCCTATCTGCTTCAAGAAGACAACCATCATCCCGGTACCTAAGAAAAACCAAGCAGCGTGCCTTAATGACTATCAGCCGGTGGCTCTGACATCCATCATTATGAAGTGCTTCAAAAGGCTAGTCATGGCACAAATCAATTCCAGCCTCCCGGACTACCTGGATCCACTACAGTTTGCCTATCGCCGCAACAGGTCCACAGCAGACACCATTTCCCTGGCCCTGCACTCAACCCTGGAACACCTAAATAACAAAGACACCTATGTCAGACTCCTATTTATTGACTACAGCTCAGCCTTCAACACTATTATTCCCACGAACCTCATCTCCAAACTCCGTGGCCTGGGCCTCGGTACCTCCCTCTGTGAGTGGATCCTGAACTTCCTAACTCACAGACCACAATCGGTAAGGATAGGCAACAACACCCCCTCCACTATCATCCTCAACACCAGTGCCCCACAAGGCTCTGTTCACAGCCCCCTACTATACTGCCTATACATCTATGACTGTGTGGCCAAATTCCCCTCCAATTCGATCTTCAAGTTTGCTGATGTCACCACCATAGTGGGTCGGATCTCAAACAATGACGAGACAGAGTATAGGAATGAGATAGAGAATCTGGTGAACTGGTGCGGCAACAATAATCTCTCCCTCAATGTCAACAAAACGAAGGAGATTGTCATGGATTTCAGGAAGCGTAAAGGAGAACATGCCCCTGTCTACATCAATGGAGATGAAGTAGAAGGGGTCGAGAGCTTCACGTTTTTGGGTGTCCAGATCACCAACAACCTTCCTGGTACCCCCATGCCAATACTATAGTTAAGAAAGCTCACCAACGCCTCTATTTTCTCAGAAGACTAAGGAAATTTGGCATGTCAGCTACGACTCTCACCAACCTTTACAGATGCACCATAGAAAGCATTATTTCTGGTTGTATCACAGCTTGGTCTGGCTCCTGTTCTGCCCAAGACCGCAAGAAACTACAAAAGGTCGTGAATGTAGCCCAATCCATCACGCAAACCAGACTCCCATCCATTGACTCTGTCCACACTTCCCGCTGCCTCGGCAAAGCAGCCAGCATAATTAAGGACTCCACGCACCCTGGACATTCTCTCTTCCACCTTCTTCCTTCGGAATAAAGATACAAAAGTCTTAGGTCACCCACCAACTGACTCAAGAACAGCTTCTTCCCTGCTGCTGTCAGACTTTTGAATGGACTTACCTTGCATTAAGTTGATCTTTCTCTACACTCTAGCTATGACTGTAACACTACATTCTGCACTCTCTCGTTTCCTTCTCTATGACCGGTATGTTTTGTCTGTATAGCGTGCAAGAAACAATACTTTTCACTGTATACTAATACGTGACAATAATAAATCAAATCAAATCAAATCAAATATGCAAGCACCCTCACTAGCAACATTATGTTAATAACTTTAAAATGCATGAAATGAACTTGATCTCAATATTGTCAAAAAAGCGTTTCTAAAATGTAGGATGTTGAATGGACTCAACAGTAACAAGGATGACTACTGGTGGAATGATGATGCTGAAGTTAACAGTACTTTAATGACAACAACGATGATGATGAAGATGATGACTAGGAAGATCCATATGATGATGTTGTTTGATGATTTGTTTGATGATTCATAATGATCAGAGTGATTTTGAAGGATTTCAACTAAAGTGCTATCGTTAATTCTTTATGGTATAAACTTTGATTGTGTTGCATGAAATGTATAGTTTGTAATGTTATAAAGTGACCCTTAGGACCAAGCAGATAGTTCATAAGCATTGTGCTCTCAGCACCTTGTTGGATGGCCATGATACATGGGCGACTAATGAAAGAGATTCAATCATTTCCATCTTCGCTGTCTGCAGCATATTATGGGTGTATTCTGCCAGGAAAAAATTAGCAATCCTCTCTAAGGCAGTACTCCCAGGTGTGTTGACACTAATAATATTGAATTATGCAAGTTATTTTTGCATTGGTCTTGTGCTGTTCACTCCCAGTTTGGGTTTCCTGCAGCCATCAACAACAACACGGTACATTCAACATACTTTGTTTCTTTAAGACTGATGGTCAGAATTCTCCATTTAGTACCAGGCCTTACTGTATCTTTCCCAATAACTGCGGTTGCAGCACGATCCTTCTTTTGATATCATAATGCAAAGTCATAATAATGCTACTTCCTATATTTCCCCAGCCAAATATTCATTACTATGTACTCAGATTCAATCTGTGATAGATTCACAGAGAGACCACTTGCAATATCCAAATGTAATGAGAAGACAGTAGCACCCTTGGGTTCTGGCCTGCAAAATTTAACTATTTAGTAATCAGAATGTATCAGGTTTATTGATGCCAAAGATGGCACTGGAGCGAGGCAACTTCTTGCAAGCTGTGCCCAGCATGCTTTCTAATTCTATCTTTTACTCTCATCCTATGCTTCTAAAACTTCATTATCTTTCTCTACATCTTAGCTATGACTGTAACACTACATTCTGCACACGCTCATTTCCTTCTCTATGAACGGTATGTTTTGTCTGTATTGCACGCAAAAAGCAATATTTTTCACTGTGTGCTAATACATGTGACAATAATAAATCAAATCAAAAATCATCCCTGACTCGAGTAAATAACCTGATAACAGCAAGGTGGCAGATGAGTCACTACAATTGGCATCAGTGCCCTGAACTAAAGTATAAAGTTAAAAAATCATTTCTAAAATCTTCCAATCTTCGTAACATCCAATGGCTCTTTGCTGAGTACATGTTTTGCCTTAATCAGGTGAAGAGGGGTCAAACAGTTCCTCTCTTTTCCCTCTCCTTGTTTGAACGCAAAAGATTTTTTCATTTTGCAAAGGATATTCCTGCCAATTTAATGAATACTTAACTATTTATGTGCTGTGATCATAAAAGAACCAATCAAACAGGTTTTCTTGAGATTAACAAAGAAAGGGGTTAGCTTGATTATACTTAAACTGATCTAAGTAAACTGCTAAAAAATTCTCCAACTTTCTCACACACACTGATAGATTATAGAGTGGGGAAGGATAGGTTGGCCAAAATCGAGTTCTTAAGATATCAAAAGGGATATAGTCCGCAGTTTAGTAACTCGGCTGGCTTCCATTGGATGAAGCTTCAGAATTAAAGCTGTAGCTGGCTGATTTGGTTGTTCTTCTGGAGACGGTAGTGTTGGGCTGAATTTATTTTAAGAAGTTTGTTTGCAGGATGAAGATCCCTGGATGGGTTCAGTCAGCAAACAGGGCTCAAAGCTTGCCAATTGAGTGGACAGAGAGGGGGGCAGGAGGGATACCACTTGAGAATTCACTCTTAGTTTCTCAGCTGCTTGTCCTCAGTTCTGCTGAGAGAACACGTACTTAAAACATACAAAGGGTTGGCTTGTCATGTGACCTTCCTTCTTCTCCTGTCAGGGGGTTCCAAATAAGATTATTGTCTGTGTATTCCATGGGTGATTTGATTGGCTCATGTCCGGAAAGCTATATTAGCCACGCCCCCATTGTCTAAGTGATTAATGATCTGCCTCAAACAGTTGAATACTTCAGGTAATTTCCTTATAATGCCTTGCTAATCAAACAGGTTACGTGGGTCTTTCACATTCCTCAGGAGATCATCATCTTTGGTGAGTTTACAGACTTGCTGTCTCCATTCAATTGGTTTGCTTCTTTGATGTTTCACCTGTTAATGTAGTTATTATTTTTATTCCCTTGAAGGAGCCAGGCAGAGTGGTTCAAAATGGTTTAATTAATCTATAGCTATATGATTCTGAATCAGGTCAGTAAGGCCAATCAGAGAACAGAATTCAAAAATACACAAACAGTTATAGTTTATAATTTGATTACAAGTAATTAACACATACCAATCAAGGTACAGGGGTTATCTTTATTCATTCACAGTTATTGATTAAGGTTACATCATACATAAGGTAGAGATATTAAAACCAATTACAATCACCTCACGCTTGCTTAATTATAATATCCAATCAACATGAGGTTTAATTACATCAAGGTTATTGTTCAAACTACCTTTTGACACCCCAGCTGTGTCTGAATTTTAGTTCACAAATCAATCCTCTCATGTCCAAATATGTGGTTTAATGGCCTCTCCCAGCCTGAGACACAAACAATCCCACACCATAGTATCCTATTCCCTACAGAAGTGGGGGTGTGGGGATGGCCTTGGCGAGATATTCGTCTTCATCAATGACATGTTGAAGGCTCCGGAGGAGATGCCGTAGCTTCTCCGCTCCGGGGAAGTACTGGACGATGAAGGGTACTCTGTCCACCGTGTCCCGTGTTTGTCTTCTGAGGAGGTCGGTGCAGTTTTTCGCTGTGGCGCGTCGGAACTGTCGATCGATGAGTCGAGTGCCATATCCTGTTCTTATGAGGGCATCTTTCAGCGTCTGGAGGTGTCTGTTGCGATCCTCCTCATCCGAGCAGATCCTGTGTATACGGAGGGCTTGTCCGTAGGGGATGGCTTCTTTAACGTGTTTAGGGTGGAAGCTGGAGAAGTGGAGCATCGTGAGGTTATCCGTGGGCTTGCGGTACAGTGAGCTGCTGAGGTGACCGTCCTTAATGGAGATGCGTGTGTCCAAGAATGCAACCGATTCCGGAGAGTAGTCCATGGTGAGTCTGATGGTGGGATGGAACTTGTTGATGTCACCATATAGTTGTTTCAGTGATTGTTCACCATGAGTCCAAAGGAAGAAAATGCCATCGTTGTATCTAGTGTATAGCATCGGTTAAAGGCCCTGTGGGGTGAAGAAGTCTTGTTCGAACCTGTGCATGAAGATGTTGGTATATTGAGGTGCAAATTTGGTCCCCATGGCTGTTCCGTGTGTCTGGATGAAGAACTGGTTGTTGAAGGTGAAGACATTGTGGTCCAGGATGAAGCAGATGAGTTGTAACATTGCATCTGGAAACTGGCAGTTGTCGGCGTTGAGTCCTGAGGCCGTTGCAGCAATGCCATCATCGTGGGGGATGCTGGTGTAGAGTGCCGAGACATCCATTGTGACGAGGAGTGCTCCTGGTTCAACTGCTCCATGTGTGCTGAGTTTCTGTAGGAAGTCTGTAGTGTCGCGACAAAAGCTGGGGGTTCTTTGTACAATGGGTTTCAGGATGCCCTCGACATAGCCGGAGAGGTTCTCGCACAGGGTCCCATTGCCTGATACGATGGGACGGCCGGGTGTGTTTGCCTTGTGTATCTTCGGGAGGCAGTAGAGATCTCCAACGCGGGGAGTACGTGGGATGAGAGCACGGAGGGTGCTCTGAAGGTCCGGATCAAAGGTCTTGATCAGAGTGTTGAGTTGACGGGTGTGTTCTTTGGTCGGATCTGTGGGTAACTGTCTGTAGTGTTCCTCGTTGTTCAGTTGTCGGTACACTTCTTTGCAGTAATCCGTTCTGTTAGAACATAGAACATTACAGCGCAGTACAGGCCCTTCGGCCCTCCATGTTGCGCCGACCAGTGGAACCAATCTAAAGCCCCTCTAATCTACACTATTCCCATATCATCCATATGTTTATCCAATAACCATTTGAATGCTCTTAATGTTGACGAGTCCACTACTGCTGCAGACAGGGCATTCCACGCCCTTACTACTCTCTGAGTAAAGAACCTACCTCTAACATCTGTCCTATATCTATCACCCCTCAATTTAAAGCTATGTCCCCTCATGCTAGCCATCACCATCCGAGGAAAAAGGCTCTCACTATCCACCCTATCTAATCCTCTGATCATCTTGTATACCTCTATTAAGTCACCTCTTAAACTTCTCTCTAACAAAAACAATCTCAAGCCCCTCAGCCTTTCCTCATACGATTTTCCCACCATACCAGGCAACATCCTGGTAAATCTCCTCTGCACCCTTTCCAACACTTCCACATCTTTCCTATAATACGGCGACCAGAACTGTACGCAATACTCCAAATGCGGCCGCACCAGAGTTTTGTACAGTTGCAGCATGACCTCCTGGCTCCGAAACTCAATCCCTCTACCAATAAAAGCTAACACACCGTACGCCTTCTTAACAACCCTATCAACTTGGGTGCCAACTTTCAGGGATCTATGCACATGGACACCCAGATCCCTCTGTTCATCCACACTATCAAGTATCTTACCATTAGCCCAGTACTCTGTATTCCTGTTACTCCTTCCAAAGTGAATCACCTCACACTTTTCCGCATTAAACTCCATTTGCCACCCCTTAGCCCAGCTCTGCAGCTTATCTATGTCCCTCTGTAACCTGCCACTTCCCTCCGCACTGTCTACAACTCCACCGACTTTAGTGTCATCCGCAAATTTACTAATCCATCCTTCCACGCCCTCATCCAGGTCATTAATAAAAATGACAAACAGCAGTGGCCCCAAAACAGATCCTTGCGGTACACCACTAGTAACTGAACTCCACGATGAATATTTCCCATTAACCACCACCCTCTGTTTTCTTACAGCTAGCCAATTCCTGATCCAAACCACGAAATCACCCTCAATCCCATGTGTCCGTATTTTCTGCAATAGCTTACCATGGGGAACCTTATCAAACACTTTGCTGAAATCCATATACACCACATCAACCGCTTTACCCTCATCCAACTCTTTGGTCACCTTCTCAAAGAACTCAATAAGGTTTGTGAGGCACGACCTACCTTTCACAAAACCGTGCTGACTATCCCGAATCAAATTATTTCTTTCTAGGTGATTATAAATCCTATCTCTTATAATCCTTTCCAATACTTTGCCCACAACAGAAGTAAGGCTCACCGGTCTATAATTACCAGGGTTGTCCCTACTCCCCTTCTTGAACAAGGGGACAACGTTTGCTATCCTCCAGTCTTCTGGCACTGTTCCTGTAGACAATGACGACACAAAGATCAAAGTCAAAGGCTCTGCAATCTCCTCTCTAGCCTCCCAGAGAATCCTAGGATAAATCCCATCCGGCCCAGGGGACTTATCTATTTTTACCCTTTCCAGAATTGCTAACACCTCCTCCTTATGAACATCAATCCCATCCAGTCCAACAGCCTGCATCTCAGTACTCCCCTCGACAACACTGTCCCTCTCCAGTGTGAATACTGACGAAAAATATTCATTTAGTGCCTCTCCTATCTCTTCAGACTCCACGCACAACTTCCCACTACTGTCCTTGATTGGCCCTAATCTTACCCTAGTCATTCTTTTACTCCTGACATACATATAGAAAGCTTTAGGGTTTTCCTTGATCCTACCTGCCAAAGACTTCTCATGTCCCCTCCTGGCTCTTATTAACTCTTTCTTTAGGTCCTTCCTGGCTAACTTGTAACTCTCAAGTGCCCGAACTGAGCCTTCACGTCTCATCTTAACATAAGTCTCCTTCTTCCTCTTCACAAGAGATTCAACCTCCTTAGTAAACCACGGTTCCCTCACACATCTGCTTCCTCCCTGCCTGACAGGTACATATTTATCAAGGACGCATAGTAGCTGTTCCTTGAACAAGTTCCACATTACAATTGTGCCCATCCCCTGCAGTTTTCTTCCCCAACCTATGCCAGCTAAATCTCGCCTAATCGCATCATAATTTCCTTTCCCCCCAGCTATAACTCTTGCCCTTTGGTATATACCTATCCCCTTCCATTGCTAAGGTAAACGTAATCGAATTGTGGTCACTGTCACCAAAGTGCTCACTTACCTCCAAATCTAACACCTGGCCTGGTTCATTACCCAGTACCAAATCCAATGTGGCCTCGCCTCTTGTTGGTCTATCTACATACTGCATCAGGAAGTCTTCCTGCACACATTGGACAAAAACCGACCCCTCTAAAGTACTCGAACTACAGCTTTTCCAGTCAATATTTGTAAAGTTAAAGTCCCCCAGTACAACTACCCTGTTACTTTCGCTCCTGTCCAGAATCATCTTTGCAATCTTTTCCTCTGGAACTTTTCGGAGGTCTATAAAAAACTTCCAACAGGGTGACCTCTCCTTTCCTGTTTCTAACCTCAGCCCAAACTACCTCAGTAGACGAGTCCTCATCAAATGTCCTTTCTGCCACCGTAATACTGTCCTTGAGTAACAATGCGACACCTCCCCCTCTTTTACCACCTTCCCTGCACTTACTGAAACATCTAAACCCCTGAACCTGCAACAACCATTCCTGTCCCTGCTCTATCCACGTCTCCGAAATGGCCACAACATCGAAATCCCAGGTACCAACCCATGCTGCAAGCTCACCCACCTTATTCCGGATGCTCCTGGCGTTGAAGTATACACACTTCAAACCGTCTTCCTGCCTGCCAGTACACTCCTGCGACTCTGAAACCTCATCCATGACCTCACTACTCTCAACCTCCTGTACACCGGAGCTACAATTCAGGTACCCACCCCCCCTGTTGAATTAGTTTAAACCCTCAGTATGACGATGGCCCCTCCTTTGTCTGCTGGTTTGATGACAATGTTGCGGTTGGTCTTGAGAGCGTGGATGGCGTTGCGTTGTGCTTGGGTGATGTTCGGTGCTGTCTTGTGAGTGCGGCTGATGAATTTGGTGTTGACGCACCTCCTGGTGGCTTGGGCGTACATGTGAAGTCAAGGGCAGCGGCCTTCCGGAGGAGTCCAATTCGACTCTTTCCTCTTCGGTTGCACTGCGGATCTCTCTGTCGGCTGTTCCGGTTCATTGGCTGTCTCATTGTGTTCGCTGTTGGCCTCTTGGGGTTTCTGGAAGAACTCCCGCAGCCTGGAACGGAGAAGCTACGGCATCTCCTCCGGAGCCTTCAACATGTCATTGATGAAGACGAACATCTCGCCAAGGCCATCCCCACACCCCCACTTTTTGCCTTCAAACAACCGCACAACCTCAAACAGACCATTGTCCGCAGCAAACTACCCAGCCTTCAGGAGAACAGTGACCGCGACACCACACAACCCTGCCACAGCAACCTCTGCAAGACGTGCCGGATCATCGACACGGATGCCGTCATCTCACGTGAGAACACCATCTACCAGGTACACGGTACCTACTCTTGCAACTCGGCCAATGTTGTCTACCTGATACGCTGCAGGAAAGGATGTCCCGAGGCATGGTACATTGGGGAAACCATGCAGACGCTACGACAACGGATGAATGAACACCGCTCGACAATCACCAGGCAAGACTGTTCTCTTCCTGTGGGGGAGCACTTCAGCGGTCACGGGCATTCGGCCTCTGATCTTCGGGTAAGCGTTCTCCAAGGCGGCCTTCACGACACACGACAGCGCAGAGACGCTGAGCAGAAACTGATAGCCAAGTTCCGCACACATGAGGACGGCCTAAACAGGGATGTTGGGTTTATGTCACACTATCACTAACCTCCACAGCTTGCCTCCTGGACTTGCAGAATATCACTGGCTTTCCTGTCTGGAGACAATACACATCTCTTTAACCTCTGTTTAATGCTCCCTCCACTCACATTGTCTGTATCTTTAAGACCTGGTTGGCTGTAGAGATTCGCATTCTAATCAGTATTCTGTAACTTGTTTTTGTGTCTCTGTATGCCCTGTTTGAGAGCAGATTTCCACTCCATCTGACGAAGGAGCAGCGCTCCGAAAGCTAATGGCATTTGCTACCAAATAAACCTGTTGGACTTTAACCTGGTGTTGTTAAAACTCTTACAGACTTTTTCTTGACATAAAGCACATTTTCATGACAGTTTGAATATTGGACAAGAATAGAACTGGGTTAATACAAGGTTCAGTATCATGCCATGACTCACTGCAGCCTCACAGGTGAAGAATGGCCATCTGGGCAAGATTTTGGATTGTTGCCAGGAAGTGAGAAACTTGATTTAAAAGAAAAATTGAGAAAAATGGAAGTAAAGTTATGGCTTCATTAAGCAAAGAGTTTCAGTCAGAGCAGTAAGTTGAAAGAGTTTCACCAAGATTGCTTTTACTATTTGCATTGAAGCTCTAACTTTTGCACAGTATGATAGAAGCAGTTCTTTTTAATGGCATCAGTAGGGCTTCCCTTTGCACACGAGGCAGCATTTGAAGCCAGATATTTTGAGTGTAGTCAATGCAATGTAGACAGTCCTCTGGCTTTTCTCCATGGTGTTAGTATTTGGCTCACAGCAAGACAAGAAAACATTGCGCCTTCAACTGCTCACATGAAAGCTTGAGATCAGAAGAAAGCATCAATAGAGCTGACAGGAGAGGGAAACAGTACAACTAAAGGAACAAATATAAAACTTGGAAACTGCAGAAAGGAAATGGATGAAGAAAGAGACAGATTACCGTAAGACTAAAAGTGTGAAAGCAAATGAGTGAGAGGTAAAGGAAAGTCAAGAGAACTGAGAAAAGATAAAACGGGTAAAAAAAAAAGAGATTTTAAAAAGCGGCAAAATATAGAAGAATTACAAAAGACAGTGGAAAGTTTGGAGGCGGGATTTTCTGACCGTACTTGCCCAAAACCGGAAAATGTCGCCCAAGGTCAATGGACCTTTCCATGGTCCGCCCCTCGGGAATCATAGCGGGCAGAACGGGAAGATTCGGCCCGGGAGTGAAACTCAACCTGTGAATAATTTTAGCAAAAAGACGAGATTGATTTGTTTCACTAGAGGTATTGTCAGGAAGGTTTTCAACTCCTTTATTCTATCGGCAAACAGTTGCAGAGAAGAAATAAATGATGAAACTATCAAACATACAGTTCTGGTCATTACATTACAGGAAGAATGTGATTGCTTTAAAGTGGGTACCAGAGGATGTTTACAAGGACATCGTCAGGAATGAAGAATTTTGGCTACGAGGAAAGATTAGATTGTTTACTTTGGAACAGGGGAAGCTGAGAGATGATATAATGAAGATGTATATGACTATCAGTGGGCTAGAAAAAGTGGACAGGAAGGACTTATTTCTCTTCGCAGCAAGGTCGATAACCAAGGAGCATGCAATTAAAGTAAACATAGAAAGTAGGAGTAGGCCAATTGAGCCTGTTTCATCTTGGTTGATCATCCAACTTAGTAAGCTATTCCCGCTTTCCCTTCATAGCCTTTGATCCCTTTAGCCCCAAGAGCTATATCTAACTCCTCCTTGAAAACAATGTTTTGGCCTCAACTGCTTTCTGTGGTAGAGGATTCCATAGACTCATCATTCTTGGATGAAGAAATTTCTCCTCATCTCAGTCCAAACTGGTTTACCCCATATCCTTAGGCTGAGACTGCTGTTTCTGGACTCTCCCACCATCGGGAACATCCTTCCTGCATCTACCTTTTCAAGTCCTGTTAGAATTTTATAGGTTTCTATGAGATCCCTTCTCATTCTTCCAAACTCCAGTGAATATAATCCTAACCAACTCAACCTCTCCTCATATGTCAGTCCCATCATTCCAGGAATCAGTCTGGTAAACCTTTGCCGCACACCCTCCATAGCAAGAATATAATCCCTCAGATAAGGAAGTAAAATTAGCAGAAAGATTAGAACATAGAACATTACAGCGCAGTACAGGCCCTTCGGCCCTCGATGTTTCGCCGACCAGTGAAACCAATCTAAAGCCCATCTCACCTACACTATTCCAATATCATCCATATGATTATCCAATGATTGGAGAGGAATGGGGGAAAAAATTATTTTCACCAGAGAATCTGCTTTCAAGGGTGGTCGAGGCAGAAACCCTCATCACATTGAAAAAATATTTGAATGTGCACTTGAGGTGCCAAAGTTTACAGGATTACAAACCAAGAACAAGGAAATGGGGATTAGGCTGGATTGCTCTTCTTTGACCAGCAGAGAAATGATGGACCGAATGACCTCTTTCTATTCCATAAGTTTTCTATGTTTCTATGGTCTGTTGACCATTGATGTGCCACTGGTTCATATACCTGGGCTGGAATTCTGCCATCGCACCCACCGCTGGAATTCTAGTGGGGGGGGGGGGGGCGCGGACAATGTGAAATCTCCGTTTTTCAGGCGAGCGCGGCCGGAGAATCCCGCCTTCGGTGTCCAGAAAACATCATTCAACTGTTGATCACCTAAATCTCAGAAGTTCCTCAATAGCAATAATGGACATATGCAGGATAGCAGCCATGTACCAGCCTACTGTTCCTGATCTCCAAGTCAAATATCACAAATCAAGGTTACTCATCATCAGATTCTTAAGAGAGCAGCTTTGGAAAAAAAATATCTACTATAGAATGAATTGCTCCCACAGTGATTTTCCTTTTTCCAATAAATACCCCTCATAGCTGGAAGCTGAAACTTATAATGAGTAGAGGGAGCACTGAAGGACATCCATCCTGTTGTGTGGCTGAGTGCTGACCATCTCTTATATGTCACCAATGTAACATTTATTAGGTTTTTGGCTATCATTGCAAAAAAGATAAATACCAAATGCACCACATCCCATTTAGCATGGTCCTGAAAATCTGTGTCCAGATTGAAGTTGCATCCACAGTAGGTACTGACATTAATTAGAAATTGTGCCACAAATTACCTTGTATTTTCAAACTAATACATTCAAGGTGGCCTCTTAAACTGTGCAAAGCCATAACACACTTATAGAATATCAAAAGCTATATCTTACTAGTTAGGCCATGTACCCAGAGTTTAGTGCCTACCATAATTTGATTACAGAGAGACAAGCATTGGCTGCTGAAAATCTAACAGGTAAAACCACTAGGGTACAGCAGGTGTTCATGTTGCAGTCAGTAGGATGGTGGCATAAGAGCATAAAGAATAGGAACAGGAGTAGGCCATTCAGTCCTTCCAACCTGGACAATCATTTAATAAGATACTGGCTGATCTTATAGAATCATGGAATCCCTACAGTGCTGAAGGAGGCCATTCGGCCCATCAAGCCTGCACCATCAACAATCCTACCCAGGCCCTATCCCCATAACCCCACGTATCACCTTGACTAAGGGGCAATTTAGCATGGCCGATCAACCTAACCAGCACGTCTTTGGGCTGTGGGAGGAAACCAGAGCACCCGGAGGAAACCCACACAGACACAGAGAGAGCGTGCACAGACAGCCACCCGAAGTCAGAATTGAACCTGAGTCCTAGTGCAGTACTAACCACTGTGCCACCGTGCTGCCTCAATTTTCTATCTCTGCCACACCTTCCTTCAGTGTCCCCTTATCTTTGGTTCACTTAGTATCCAAGAATCTGTTGATCTTGAACTCGAGTAACACATCAACACTTTTTTGGGGGACTACTCTGTATTATCACGTAAGAATTGATGACACTTGTTTTCTAGCTACTGAAGGCACAAATCCTGCTTAACAATTATCACGGTGGCTCAGTGGTCAGCACTGCTGCCTCACAGCACCAGGCACCCAGGTTCAATTCCAGCCATGGGTCCCTGTCTGTGTGGAGTTTGCACGTTCTCCCCGTGTCTGCGTGAGTTTCCTCCAGGTGCTCCGGTTTCCTCCCACACTCCAAAGATGTGTGGGTTATGTTGATTGACCATGCTAAATTCCCCCTTAATGTCAGGGGAACTACCAGGATAAATACGTAGGGTTACAGGGATAGGGCCTGGGTGGGATTGTTGTCGATGCAGGCTCAATGGGCTGAATGGTCACCTCCTGAACTGTAGGAATTCTATGATTCTATATGAGAGCTGATGAATTGGATTCAAGAAAACAACATTTACTTATTGTACAGAACAGCACAGAACTGTACATCTCATTGTTTAAGTGTTGATTTTGATCTTTAATTCCTTCCTTCATGGTTGAGCATCCATTTTTCTTCTACCTTGCTGTGAAGCGAGGTTCCGAAGCAACCTAGAGAAAATGACTGCAATCAATTGAGAACTATAATCTCAATGAGTCGTTTCATTAAAGTGAGTTTTGAAAATCATAATAGAAATAAATAAGAACATATTTGAAGTAGGAATTGGTGAAACGTCTGGATTTAGACCTGGAGTAGGAACAAGAGGGAATATTAATCTAAGAACAATCTTCGATAAGTATCTAGAAGTAAAGAAAACACATATACATACATGCTTCACAGGCTATGAAAAAGCATTCAATTGTGTTTATCCCCAAAAGCTAATAGACCTGCTGCTGAAATGTGACATTGATAATAAAGATGTGAGATTTCTCCAGAGCCTATACTGGGACCAGACAGCGAGCATCAGGTTAGAAGACAGACAATCAGACATGTTTCAAGTGAAGGGATGAGTACGTCAAGACTGTGTACTGTTGGCAAAATTATTCAATCTTGATACAGAACAAATATTCAGAGAATTGGGGGCAAAAATGTAAGAAACTTGTGGTATGCTGATGACACAGCACTACTTGCAGAATCAGAAGAAGCTCTATAAAATCTCATGGATCAGTGAAATCTAGACGTTTAGAGTATGGATTGAGTATGAACACCAAAAAGACAAAAACAAAGGAATATATTGGAAAAAAATAGAGTGAAGATTGAAGTGGATGGTGTCACACACAAGTTGATAAGTTTGTCTATTTAGGACAAACGGTAAGATGATAGATAGATGCCGAAATTCAAAGAATAATCAGAAGTAATTTTGTGAAGATGAAGGATGTGTTATTAACATGAAAACTCCAGCTAGTAACAAAGAAAAATTTTGTAAGATGCTATGTTCTGTCTACTTTCCTGTAAGTCTCACAACCCCGGACATAAATAAAGATCTGCGGAAGAAAATAGAGGCTTTTGAAATGCGGTTAAGACCAAAGAAGAGGTGCTTGAAATTGCAAGAACAAAAATAATTCTAAAAAGTGACATCCAGAAAAGAAATCAGTATTTTAACCAGTTAATTGGAGCTGGAAAGCTATAGAAATCTTCTCTAGAGGGTACTGTGGAGGGCTGCAGAAGGAAGAGTCGACCTAGGCAGCATCAGATGACGGATATCAGAGTGGCTCCAGGCAAGCTAGTGTATGTGTAAGGATGGCGCAAGACAGACGAGTGTGACATACTGGTAGGAGTAGCTACAAAGAAAAAGAGGAGGCTGTGCCCCAAGACCATTTACATTGAAGGTGCTCCAAAAATGCAACTTATTGCTGTCAGGAGGTGCAAAGGACTCTCAAAGGGCGGCACAGTGGTTAGCACTGCTTCCTCACGGTGCCAGAGACCCGGGTTCAATTCCGGCCTTGGGTAACCTGTGTGAAGTTTGCATGTTCTCCTCGTGTCCGCATGAGTTTCCTCCAGGTGCTCCAGTTTCCTCCCAGTCTAAAGGTATGTGGGTTAGGTTGATTTGACCATGCTAAATTGCCCCTTATTGTCAGGGAGATTAGCAGGGTAAATACGCGGGGTTACGGGATAGGGCTTGGGTGGGATTGTTGTCAGTGCAGGCTCAATGAGCCGAATAGCCTCTTTCTGCACTGTAGAGATTCTATGAAAAGTGGGACTATCTCCCACTCTAAAGTTTGTTAGTCACAAATAAAGCTTACACTAACACTGCAATTAAGTTGCTGTGAAATTCCCCTAGTCGCCACACTCTGGCGCCTGTTCAGGTCAATGCACCTAACCAGCACATCTTTCAGACTGTGGGAGGAAACGGGAGCACCTGGAGGAAACCCACGCAGACACGGGCAGAACATGCAAACTCTACACAGACAGTGAGCCAAGCCGTGAATCGAAAGGCGCTGTGAGGCAGCAGTGTTAACCACTGTGCCACCCTCAGCAGCTCAAGGTTGCAAACTCCATTTCCTCCAACCCACTGCCCCACTCTGCGGTGCGCATTTAACATCCCGCCACGTTTAAATGGGAATCTAATGAAATCCTGAACAATTCTTCCCTTCCAGCTGAAACGAAGCCCTTAGCCCAAAATGGGTTTAAAGGATCTCTCCTAGCCAGCAGATGTCAATGTCTGAGGAGCTCTCAGGGATTTCTTTTGTAAAAGGCTGGTTTTGCTTCCTGAGATGTGTGTCCATGACTGATTGTGAATAGAGAGAGCTGTCACATCATGTCACAGGCACAGGGCAGATTTACATTTTAACCTAACGGCGGGTGGGCTGGAATATATTAAAAAAAAGACCTACAGAAAATAACCCAACCTCCCTCCCTTCCCCCCATAACACACATTTGCAACAACCACATCATTTCTTCCCAATTAAACGAAACCAGGTACTTAAAGTTGATCTGAGAACGGGACAAAGAGAGAGAGAGAGGGGGGAGGAGGAAGAAAAAAAGCAACGCACTTTGTGCTGCATGATTTCGGAGGAGGAAGGGAAAGGCGGAAGTTTGAAGCTTCAATTATTTAGAATATATATATAAATATATATATAGATAAAAGAGGCAGATGTGAGGCGGGTCCACGTGGTTTGTTTCAGACACAGATCTATTGTTCAGATCAATAAAAAGGCAGAGTCTAGAAAGGGGGGGGGGGGAGAAAGGAGACAAATCTTTAAGGGTTTAAAAAAGCCCAGTGGGGGGGGGGCAAAAAAGAGATATAATTTAGTGACTTTCAATCAAGTTGGTGGATATTTAATCACCTGGATTTGTGCGTGGAAAGGAGGGATTAATTTGGCTTAAAAGAGGAGCATTTTCTTACTTTTTCCCCCCTTTTCCCTCCCCAAAAACCCCAAGGTTTTGTGTGTGTCTCTCTCTTCCCCCCCCCCCCCCTTTGCTGCTGCCTCCTCTTCTTGCTGTTTGTCGGCTTCTCTTTCCCCCCCCTCTCCGCCCGAAAGACGAGATGCCTCGCAAGAAGGTGGACAAGAAGAAAATGAAAGGTGGGAGGAAAAGGGAGAGGGACTTCAGCGACGAAGAGGAGCTGGAACTGGAGCATCCCGGCAAGAAGATGGGCAAGCCCGTCCTGCAGACCGTCAACGAGCCGGAGGAGACCAAGGAAAAGATAGTAAGAAAGCTCGGGGCTTTTTTTCTTTTTGGTGGTGGTCGGTGAGAGGGGACAACTTTTCTCTCTTTATTTCCCCCTTTATTTTGAGGGGAATCTTATTTCTTTTTGTTTTGGAGGGGGGAGGTCTTAATTTTGGTTAAATCCAACTTAGGGGGGAAAAAATTCCCTCAGAACTGAAAGAAATAAAACAAGTTGAACCGTCTGGGGAGAGGAGAGGTTTCAAAGCAAAAAAAAGTCCTCCCTTATTTTCCCCCCTCTCTTCTCTCCAGTTTGAAAAGTTTTATTTCCAAAACACACACACGTTTTAAACTTTAAAAGTCCCAACTTATCTCCGGGATTCATTTTTTTTTTGGTCCACAAAAAAAACAAAACATTGCGAGGAGGCCTGAACAAAGAGAAAGCCGGGCCCGCACAGCAGAGCGACACCCTTCTCCAAATGATTTATTTCGGCTTATTCGAGTTGCCTTTTTGTTTTGCTTCTTAATTTGGGGAGGGTTTTATTTGTTGTTTAGGGGGGGTGGTGGGGAAGGGGCTTCTGTCACTATTTATCCAACTGGCGGTTTACTTTTTAAATTTTAAAAGGGACGGTTTTATTTTAAAAAGAGGCTTCAATCAGTTTTACCTCAGCTTTTTTTTTCTATCTTGAGTGACTTTTTTTTTAAAAATCCATGTTCGTTTATTAGGGTTATGGTGTTGTCAGCTTCATTTCTTTAGTGTTTTTAAATATTACATTTTGATTTATTTTGTCAGTTTTCTTGAGTGATTTTTTTTTTGTTTAAAGGGTGTTTATTTACTTATTATGAATTTATTTGTGGGTGTTTGTGAGGGGGATTTAAGTGGTTTTTATTGGTCAGGGAGATGAGTTTTTTTTGTTGTGTGGAGGGTTTGGGGCCGCGGCCCAGGCGCCGAGCCTCGAGTCCAAGCGGCGGCCGGCGACCGATTAAATGGATAATGGGTGGGTGGGGGGGGGTGGGTTTAAATCTCCTGGAGCCCTCGCCTTCCCTCGTGTGTGTTTTAAAGGAGGGGAGATTGGTTGGGGGGGATGCCAGAGAAAGGCCCTCACTCTTTCTCCCCGCCCCCGGGGGACTGAGACTCCTCGGCCGGGACTCGGGCTCCCCCCCCCGGACTAGGCCGCACGCCCAGCCCGAAGCGGCGACACTTTTTTTCCTCTTCCACCCCCACCACACACACACAGAACCGACCTCAGGAAGAGGAAAAAAAACTTAACTCATCTTCCGCCGCTTTTATTCACGCCAGTATTTACAATTCGGGTGTGTGTGTTTTTGTTTTGAATAAACTAAACTTCCCGTCATAGTCACTTTTTTACCTCGTGTTTCCTTCAGCTTCGGATGTCGCAAGTTTATTTGATTAACTCTCCGACTTTTAAAATATATATATTTTTTAAATTTTTTTGAATTTTTCCTCCGTTTCCGCCGCTCCAATTTCCCGCCATTTCTCCGGCGGCGGAGGCGGGCTCGCTGCGCATGCTCCGGCCTCGCCTGTCAATCATCTCTCTTCCCCCCGCCTCCAGTGTCCTCAGCACGGCTCCAAGCAGAGCTATTCAACTCCAGATGCTGCAAACTAGGCATAATGGAGGGATATTGGGACGTCTGCTAATTTTAAAATGCATTTTTTTGCTGCATTTTAAATAATAGTTATATACTTTTGGAATTTTCTCGAAGTCCTTGGTCAGAACTTTACTGGAGAGGCGTATCTTGCATGCATCACCATAGTCTTTTGGTCCATTGGTTATGGTCCTTTGTGAGCTGTGGCTAATTACTTTATATAGGAGCATAGGAATTAAGAGAGACAGCTCCATTTCTCATTGCCACGGGGCACTCGACGCAGAGCTTTTGATTTGATTTATTATTGTCACGTGTATTAATATACAGTGGAAAGTATTTTTCTTGCCCGCTAGACATACAAAGCATATCTTAGGTAGAGAAGGAAAGGAGTGAGTACAGAATATAGTGTTACAGTCATAGCCAGAGTGTAGAGGAACATCAGCTTAATATGCGCGAGGTCCATTCAAAAGTCTGATGGCAGCAGGGAAGAAGCTGTTCTTGAGTCAGTTGGTACATGTCTTCAGACTTTTTCTTTTTCCCGATGGAAGAAGGTGGGAGAGAGTATGTCCAGGGTTTGTAAAACCTCAGGAGGGAATATTGCAACACACGGCATTTTCCTCCGCGTGTTCCGTATTTTCTTGAACAAGCCATCTCTTTGCTGATTTACTATGGCTTGGTGTTGGCAACCCTCTGCTGCTTCGTTATAATGGCCATGAAGGTAATCGGTGGGTGATAGTTGTCTATCGGCTGTGGTTAATTTCTGCAGATGGAAGGCATGAATGGTGCACCTAAACAGAGCCATTTACTGAAACCGCAAGTGATTGAATTTGGAGATGCATGCATGTAGTCTTTCACTCTGCAAATAAATGCATGACTGAGTAAGGATGAGTCCAGTACTAACCAACATCAACTGGTTATAGGAATTAGGAGCAGAAGTAGGATGTCACGGTTTAGCTTAATCAAATCATGGCTGAACTCTCCCTGGTCTCAAATCCACCTCCCAACCTGTTCCCCTTATCCCTTTTTTTAAATTGGAAATATATCTTCTTGAAACCATTCAATGATTCAGCCTCCACCGCACTCTGGAGCAACGAGTTCCACAAATTCACCACCCTCTGTGAGAAATAGTTCCTCCTCATCTCAGTTTTAAAGCTACCGCCTCTCAACCTATACCCGTGACCTCTTGTTCACGATTGCCCCAATAAGAGGAAACATTTGATCTACGTTTACTTTATCAATCCCTTTTAAAATTTTATTTCCCTTTGATCAGATCCCCTCTCATCCTCCAGCGAGTATAAGCCCAAACCGTTTAATCTCTCCTCATCTGTCAACCCTTTCATCCCCGGAATAAATCTGGTGAACCTCCTCGGAACTGTCTCTGATGCAACCACATCTTTCCTCAAATAAGGAGACCAAAACTGGACACAATACTCTAGATGTGGTCTCACCAACACCCTATATAATACCCTTACCTTATTACTCATAATATTGCTCACATATATATATTAAAAAGTTTTATTTTATTAGTGTCACAGGCTTACATTAACACTGCAATGAAGATCCTGTGAAAATCCCCTAGTCGCCGCACTCCTGCGCCTGTTCGGGTACAGAGGGCAAATTTTAGCGTAGCCAATGCACCTTCCCAGCACATCTTTCGGAACATGGGAGGAAACCGGAGTACCCAGAGGAAACCCACACAGGCACTGGGAGAGCGTGCAGACTGCATGGACAAGCTGGGAATCGGACCTGGGTCCCTGGCGCTGTGAGGCAGCAGTGCTAAACCACTATGCCACTGTTTGGTTTTGCATGAAAAACAGCAGTATTCAAATAAAAGTAAAATATTGCACATGTTGGCAATCTAACAAGTGCTGGGAAAACTCAACAGATCTGGCTCCATCGGTGGAAAGAGAAACATAGTTAACATTTGGAGTCCACTGTGAATCTCCTATGGAACTGCAAGAGTTCCAAAGAAGAGACATATTGGATTCAATGTTAACTCTTTGTTTCTCTCTTGGCACGTCTGGCACTTTTCCCGTCGCTTTGTTTTCCCACCAGGGACACTGTTTTGTAGACGAGAGTTAATAAATTTTATATTTGTCCAAAGCATCAATGCTGAGTTGGGAGGGGGTGGAGAAGAGCAAGCTAAATTGAGTAGTAGTAGTTGGGTAAGATTAGCCCCAAGAAGGAAAGAGAAACTGTGGGCGCTCCGCAGTTTTGTGGGCCTGCAGCAGAGTGAATTGAGTCTCGAGATGTTGCAATGACAATTTCTGTATTTCAACACCGTGTGGTTATGGGAGGAGGGACTTGGGGATGCATATTTCAAGCTGAGGGTGGATCAGAGAAATCCTAGGAGCAAAGGCAGAAATCCTGGGTGGAAGACTGAAAGGTTGTTCTTTAGCTCTGCATATTCTAGCTTGCACGCTTTATATTTATTAGAAAGCATAGAATTTAAATGTGCAAGCATTTTCCAAAAGAGTTACCTCTTGGTAGTTGTGTGCTACACAGTTTCTTTTGGTAATTGAATATACCTAGCACCTGGGCTTCAACAGAATTATATTTGAAATAGAGGAAGAAACAAAAGAAGTTGCCCCTTTGATATCTTTGTCTTTGCCCAATTGTTGGACAATTAAATGGTCGGTGCCTGGGTCCCTCCAGAGTCTCGGATCCCTGGATCTGATCTCTGAAGTCCAAGGGAGCAACTTCCTTTTTTCCCATGGAGGCATGAGGATAGATACCTTCTGGTGGCAACACAAAATGACCCAGCAGGGAGGGAATCTGGTTCTGCGGTACTATTCAATTTTTTAAACTAGTATTTTAGTCTGTATAATTGGACAGTACTGTTAAACAAAATTGGAACGTCCAAAGTTCACTCTAGCTGAACTTGCTTGTTTGTGATGTTGCACTGCTGAGTCCTCGTGACTCTAGAAGCCAGTCATAAGACCAGAAGCTGCAAAAGTGGTAGCGAACTCTTATCCCTCCAAATTTCCCTGCCTTGGGTGTGGTGATTGCCCTCTGGTAACTCAGCTAATTATGGTTGATGTCTTGATGGTCAATGCTGGGGGGACTTCAAGCTTGATTCTACCTTGCGTTCACACATGGCAGCCCTTACGTACTTATTCAGGAGAGATCTAGGATGGAACTAGAGGTTTTCCTTGTTCTAAATGGCACAGAGTTAGAGGGAGTGTAGCATAGGTTTACCAGGCTGATTCCTGGGATGGCAAAGAGAGACTAAGTCGGTTGGATTGTATTGATTGGAGTTTAGAAGAGTGATGGGAGATCTCATAGAAACTTAAATTCTAACAGAGTAGATTTAGAATGTTTCTGATGGCAGGGGTGTCCAGAACTAGGGGTCATAGTTTGAGGATAAGGGGTAAACCTTTTAGGATTGAGGTGAGGAGACCCAGAGAGTGGTGAATCTGGAATTCACTATCACAGAAAGTAGTTGAGGCCAAAACATTGTCTGATTTCAACAAGAAATTAGACCTTAGCTTGTGGGTCTAAAGGGATCAAGGGATATTGCGGGGGAAGGCGAGATCAGGATATTGAGTTTGATGATCGGCCATGATCAAACTGAATGGTGGAGTGGGCTTGAAGGGCCAAATGGTCTATCGTGCTTCAAGTTCCTATGTTACCTTTTTGGAATATCAGGGTGTCTATATTGCCTTTGGAAAAATCATCGACATATGAAGGCTCTCTTATGAAGTGAATAACACACAGTACACACCACTGCAGATTTGAGTGCATCTGTGTAGCAGTGACCTTCAACATTGTTTTTTATATGCTTGTGATAATTCTGTAAAAGTGCAACAATTGGCAGCTCTTATTGTTTAAAGTTGCCTATCATGTGAGTGTAGATTTTCTTTTTGTAAATTGTATTAAGGACATTCCACTTTCAAACCTTGCATTCCAATTTGGGTACTGACAATTGTATTTTCCCTCTTAATACTTCAGCCTCATAGAGCCACACACCGCTTCACAAAAGTCGCTTGGTTATTTTGAATATTTTATGTAATTTCAAATGAGTTTTAGGGTAGGAATAAGCATTTAGCTAGGAATCTTTATAGCTTTTCAGGGTGAGATTGAATGATTCAAAGTTGACCCTCCTGTAAATGGAGGGGAGAGTTTGTCCCGAGTCCCAAGAGAGGGTGGCCAACAGAATCTGAAAAGCCTCATGTTTTTGGTATTGCTTGGCCTGAATGGTTGATCTGAGGTGTATCTCTGGAGCATTCTTTGTATTGCAGGCTGCCAGTTGTGATGAGATCGGTCTGTTGGATTTTATGGGGCATATCACAGTAGAGCCTTGGTTGGATGTGTCAGTCCTGGAGATGGCAAAAAATAGACTGGATGAAATGACCCAACCTTCCAACTTCAAGTAGGTCAAGGAAACTGGCACTCTGAGGCTTGTGCATATCTTAGCAAGAAGATACATCATCCAGTGATCACCCATAGGAAATGTATGATAAATAAAAGTACATTTCTGAGGCAATATGCCAAGATGCATGGGATCCTCTCCTGCAGACCCCTCTCCCAGGCATCATGCCAAGCCTCCATAGCCAGAGACCGGCTCCATCCATTGTCTCAACCCAGTGTCTGAAAAATCAGCTCCCAGCTCAAAAGCTCCCAATCTACCCTGACACTAGGCATCTGTCACTAATGTGGAGAATGGCATGTGATCATCCATCAGCAAGTATGGTCTAGTAGCCTAGAATAAGGCATATGCACAAATCAGTAACAACACTTGGTAGCAGGGTGGAGTAGTTTAATATGGCAAAGGATAAACCAAATTGAAAGAAAACAGTTTTTCAATATTAATGATTTTTATTTCTCACAGGATGAAGCCTGCATTGCCATTCACTAATGATGAATGTGTCGTTCCATCCTGTTACAATATATTATAAAGTAACTTCAATACAGATTCTAGAAATCTGAAATAAAAGCAAAACTTGGTTTTACAATGAGTTGGACTTGCATTTTTAATGTAGTTGCAATTTGCCAACACATTCCCCACTGTGTGTTTGCGAAAAGTGTCATTTTACTGTAGGAGTTTTCTGTATGAAATAGGCCACAGATGCACTAAATCTGCCTTGGCCCATCTAATAACTGGTCTCAGGAGATTTCAGAACCAACAGGAAATAGGCCCATTAAAGTAGTTACGTGATCTCTGGCAGTGAGGGCCAGATCATACAATGCAGGGAAATGGCAGCACTTGGCAACATCATTAAAAATAGGCTTCACATGCAGCTTATGAGCCCCTCGTCACAGTGCCATTTTGTGTTCTGATCATCTACAGCGCAAATGGATGCCTTGTAAGACGTGCCTTTGTCTTTTAGTCTGAGGGAGCTAGCCCGATCAACGGGAGCACTGACTCATGGAAGATTTTCGTTACTGTTTTGATGCTGATGCTGAAAATAAACCTACAGAAGTGGGTTGATCCATATTTAGATTTTTTTTTAACAGGGCTGTTTTTGGAAGGTGTTTTTTTTTAAAGGAGCGTGTCAGAGGTTTTGACATGCAGATGAAATCATAAGCTAAAGACTTGTGGGAAGTTCTGTTGTGCCAATTTCTAGGGCAAATCTTCTATCATTCTACGAACTAAACGTTCTTTTTGATCCTGAAACGTGGTGGGTTTGTCCGTTGGCTTTGGCACACAGAAGATTGGCATGCCAATTTATCTCAAATAGCAGCAACCAAATCACGTAACTTGCCAAAAATGGCATTTAAAAAGCTGCAAGTATCTAAACAGGAACACTATGTTGGAAACATGGTGGTTAGTCAATATCAGTAGTTACCACTCCAGGACAGAACCTTATTTCAGATTTCAGCCACGTAGGTTTCTTCTGTCCAACAAATGGCAATAACTGGAACATAAAACAAAAATGCTGGAATAACTGCAGATCTGGCAGCATATGTGGAGCGAGAGAAGCAGGGGAGGTGATGACTGAGTAGTATTATTGCTAGACTATTAATTCAGAAACTCAGCTGATGTTCTGGGGACCCGGGTTCGAATCCCGCCACGGCAGATGGTGGAATTTGAATTCAATAAAAAATATCTGGAATTAAGAATCTACTGATGACAATGAAACCATTGTCAATTGTCGGAAAAGCCCATCTGGTTCACTAATGTCCTTTTTAGGGAAGGAAATCTGCCATCCTTATCTGGTCTGGCCTACATGATCCATATTTAGATTTTTTTTTAACAGGGCTGTTTTTGGAAGGTTTTTGTTAAAGGAGCGTGTCACAGAGTTTTTGACATGCAGATGAAATCATAAGCTAAAGACTTGTGGGAAGTTCTGTTGTGCCAATTTCTAGGGCAAATCTATTACAATTCTACGAACTAAACGTTCTCTTTGACCCTGAAACGTGGTGGGTTTGTCCGTTGGCTTTGGCACACAGAAGATTGGCATGCCAATTTATCTCATAGTAGCAACCAAATCATGTAACTTGCCAAAAATGGCCACAGCAATGTGGTTGGCTCTCAACTGCCCTCCAAGGGCAACCTCGGGATGGACAATAAATGCTGGACAGCCAGCGACGCCCACGAATGAACAAAAAGAATTAATGTTTTCAGTCTCTGACCTTTCACCAGGGCTCTGTATCTTTCTTCAAAGACCTGCTGAGATGTTCTAACATTTTCTGTCTTTATTTTCGATTTCCAAGATCAGTGGTATTTTGTCTTCATACTAGCAATACTGAGTGGAGGCCTGTGTGGAACGCAAGTACCAGAATAGACCAGTTGGATTGAATGGCCTGTTTCTGTGCTGAAAATTCCATGTAATTCCATATCCTTCAAAAGCATTCTATTGTTTTTGTTGGTTTGGCTTTGCATTTCTGAGAGTGGGAGAGATGGACCGAGTGATTTGTTACTAAAACTGTCCTTGTCAAAGGTTTTGGATCTAACGGTGCTGATGTAAATAGACTGAGAAACCATGTGCTAGTTCTGATGTTTCCCCCCCACAGGCTGTATTTTAATCTTAAAACCCATCACCTCAGATCTCTGTATGAAAGAACATGGTATATGACTGTCGTCTCCTGTTTTTCCCCCTACAATTTACTGCTGTGACTGGTATTTGTGATCCCTTGTGCTCCTGAATATTTCTCTCAATGCTTTCCCACAGAAACTGGAAGGATCTAAGTGCAAAGGTCAGCTTCTTATCTGTGGAGCCACAAACTGGGACCTGATTGGCCGCAAAGAAGTTCCTAAGCAACAAGGTAGGACAGTGCACTTCGGAATGTGAAGCTATGTCTTTTTGGCAAGTCTGAACACATGGGGCAAGAAATGGAGTTAATTTGCGCCTGTGTTGTGAGCCCTTAGAATTCACATGCTGTTGGGGGTGAGAGCAGGACAGGCTGCTGGAAGAGGGAGAAGAAGGGATTCTCAGCAACAGACCAAAATCTCAATAGATGAAATGCTTGAACCTCAATAAGAACATTCTCACTGGCATCTGCCACAACATTTCATTCTCTTGCCAAAGACAAGTGGGTGGAGCAAGCACACTGGTTTGTTAGGGGTGTAGAGTGTCATTGCCACACATAACTTGCAGACATCATAGATTACCTCTGTCCTGTTCTGGAACTGAAATGTATTCCTCTCTCTCGGGGTTCAGTTGGCAGTGAATCACATAGGTTATGCCAGGTATCTGGGCAGCAGTCTTGAATCCTTTCTGTAGCAGTCTGTTGTGCTACCTGCTGTTAATCCACCATGCCAAAACCAAGAGTTGCTACTAGGTGATGAGGACCCGGCTGTTGTGCAATGAAAGAGCAGATCATTGGTATGCTGAAACAATGCTACCGTCGCCTGGACCATTCTAGAAGAGCCCTCCAGTACCTGGTAGATACTGCCCAACCTTGCTATCATGAGATGACCGCTCTTGCAGTAGCTATACAACGAGTAGCTGGGGAAAGTTTAAAGTTATTTATTAGTGTCACAGGTAGGCTTACCTGAATACTGCAATGAAGTTACTGTGAAAACCCCCTTGTCGCCACGCTCTGACGCCTGTTCGGATACACTGAGAGAATTTGGCATGGCCAATGCACCTAACCAGCACGTCTTTCGGACTGTGGGAGGAAGCTGGGGCATCCGGAGGAAACCCACGCAGACACGGGAAGAATGTGCAGATTCCGCACAGACAGTGACCCAAGCCAGGAACCGAACCAGGGTCCCTGGCGCTGCGAGGCAGCAGTGCTAACCATTGAGCCCACGAGCAGGAAAGAAGGAGGCAACCAACACAGCGTCTTTTTGCCTAGGCTGTGAAGAACTTCTCCCAAATGCAATATTAGCAACTGCAACCCCAATTTCACCATTAACAAACTGTTCTGCGCCTTCCCTTCGTCACTATCACCGCACCCGACGACCATGCAAAAATCAAAGCCTAAAACAAACATTCCAGACCAAATTTATAATTGAAATCCGACCAAAATGCATACAAAAGTTAATAATTGCCCTTGTGCATTCTCTTCATGCCTGTCTCCCTTGTTCCTTTTCCTGTCCTAGTGTTCCTATGTAGTCCAACCCCACTGACTGCAGCGTGGGGAGTGGAAGGTTGCTGATTTTTGTGGAAGAGGCTGCAGGTAACTGGAGGGAAATCTGAAATGCCTGGCTTAGGACTGCGCCATATCTGTATGGGCAGCAGCTGCCTGGGCTGGCTAACAAGCAACCACAAGAGCATTGGTGAGACTAAATCGACTACCCTTGGGCACCATCTCCGCTATCTGAATTAACCTGCTGGAGGACAGATGTGACTCTTTGCAGACGAGTCCACAACCCACGGTGACAGCAACCTGAGTCTGGATGGCAGCAAGCTGTCCCTTGAAAGACACCAATCTTTGGATAAGGTATGAGGGTTCTGTCGTTATCAGTGATTTCATCCCCACCTTTTGGGTGCGGCCTCAGCAATGGCCGTACCAATAAAAGCCAATGTGCTGCATGACAGCTCAGACGTGCAGGTTCACCTCCAGCTTCTTGCTGCTACTTCTGGTTGTGTATAAACTTTCTCTTCAGAGAGGGAAGTGTGCCACTGGGTGTTTTGGAATCTGTTTACCTGATAGGACTGTCATGCTTGAATAACCAGCAGTGCGTGCAACAGTGAGGATATGGGTGTGATACTTACAGTAGTAATCAAGCATATGGATGTCAGATATGAGCCCTGATTTGACAGATTTGTGGTAGTTCAGTGATTGGAGGTGTGGAACATTGAGCAGTGCCCGAGGTCGGTGGTACAGTTGATAGGCTATGGCATTTGAAGCTGAATCCACTGATCTTAACTACTTTTGTGAGGTCATTTGGACTACTTGTGGCATCACATCCAGGTCCTCGGCCAGGCTTCTGGCATAAACCTCCATGGCAATTTTCTGAGTGTTCTGAGCATGTGTTGAGGGCCCCCTGGACCACTGTGGATACAGGACACGTCCTCCTCTTCCCACCTCCTCAACTAGGACTGCTTGTTCAGCATCCAGAAACCTTGGGAGCTATGCTGTGATGTTTTTTCAATGTTTCCTGGGTAACTGTCTGCACCTGCTTCAAACACAATGCTAGTTTTAGATGGTGCTAGCTACTCGCGCTATTGGCCCCCTGTTGATATAGGCAGCCAGTCAATAGTGTGGTTGCTGCTGGCTGGAGGCTGAAATCATTTGAAGTGAGCAGGCAGCAAGACATTGATCGCGATGCAACATCTTGCCAGTGGGCACAGGCTAATTGTATATCTGCCTGTTTACAGGGCTGTTGAAATTGGCCCCCATCTGCCTCAAATTGCTCCTACTTGCAGTTTACTTAAATTCTAACGGTGAATGATACAAGCCTCCAATAACTACTGAATTCTAGAGCTGAGACTTGCATGAGAATCCGTTTCATTAAATTGCTTAATTTGAATTGCATCTGTATACTTATTAGTGATTTGGAGTTAAATATTACAAATTATCAAATAGAGTTGTATAGTGGTGGACTTCTCTCGACTGTTTTTATTAGATAACCATTTTATTTACAGTGTGCACATTGATTCTCAATCAGTGGTAATATGGTTGATTTTTTATTTTGAAGTGCAACTTTGGTGACCACAATGTTTACCCAAGTCTGTTAATTACTGTAATCACGGAGCCAGCAATTTTCTGTTTGTGATGGAAAAGTGAACAAAATGTCAGCCGGGCAATTATGTTGTGTTTTATTTGAATGTGTTTGGCAATGGCTTGTAGCTAAACTCGCTTTAATTGTTTCAGCTGCATATCGAAACCTGGGGCAGAATCTGTGGGGCCCAAATCGTTACGGATGTCTCTCAGGAATACGGGTACGGACGGTGTCATCAGGATCATGTGCTGCTCACAATCTCATCATTACAACAGAAGGGAAGATTTGGAGCTGGGGTGAGTAGCCAGATGTAGAACGAGAGAGATCTTGTAAAAGCGCTGTAGCTGGATTGAGCTTCTACCTTGAATCAGCTGTCAGCAACTGACTGACACTAATTTTCTTATCAAGTTTGCATTCAAACGCACTTATAGCATTTAACTACCTTTTTTAAAAGCTGAAAATGACATCCTGAAAGACTTGACTTCTTATTTGGAAGAAGGTGAATTCTTCCTTCCTCCGTCTTGCTGTTCAACCTGGCATGTGTGGAATTTGCAGCGCTGAAATGGATCATTTGACCCAAATGGTCCATACTTCTGTTCATACTCCCCACAAGCCTCCTCCCAGTCCTTTTCATCTAGCCCTGATAGCATGGCCCCCTACGCTTCTTTCTCATGCTTTCTAGTGATTGCACTAGGAAAGGTGCAGAGGAGATTCACCAAGATGTTGCCTGGGTTGGAATCTTTCAGCAATGAAGAGAGGCTGGTTAGCCTGGTGTTCCTTGGAGCCGAGAAGGCGAGAACCTGATCGAGGTGTACAACATTATGAAGGACGTAGATGGGAAGAAACTTTTCCCCTTCATAGAAGGGCCAATAAACAGGGGACGTAGATTTAAGGTAATGAGCAGGGAACATAGAGGGGACTTGAGGAAAAAACAGGGTGATGGGAATCTGGAATTCACTACCTGAAAGGGTGGTAGAGCCAGGAACCCTCACAATGTTTAAGAAACATTTAGTTGAGCACTTGAAACACCATAATGTACAAGGCTACAGACCAAGTGCTGGAAAATGGGATTAGAACGGATAAGAGTTTGGCCGGCGCAGGTGGGCTGAAGGGCTTCTTTCTATGCTGTAAAACTCGAGTCTGACTAAATTAATCAATGCTACAGTCCTCAATTATTTGCAGCGAGTTCCCTGTTCTAATCAGTCTCCGGGTAAAGAGGTTTCCCCTGAATTTCTTGTTTGACTTATTAGTGTCCATCTTGTATTTATGGCCCCTAGTTTCTTTTGGTCTCCCACAGTTCATGGACAGCCTTCCTGTTAAAGGCACTCTGACCCGGCGTTGGAAAGGAGGGGCCCCACTGTGAGCCAACTTGCCCTACATACACACTCCCTGCACCCGCCCCTCCCCTCCCCTGTGAACCCCCCTCCTACTATCACTCCCCTGTGCCTAGGTCCGTGGCAATCCTCTGCTTTGGGTAGTTGTAGGACCTGCAGCAGCCGCTGCCTCCTTGGTGGCACTGTCGAGCAATGAAAAGTGCGACTTCCACCCCCGAGGCCCTTTGACCCTGGGGAAGCCCCACCTCTACCCAGTTCAGTGCTTGATTGGCCTTCGCGAAAAGGGGGCAACATGGTACTCGCCAAACCAGCAACCGCGACCCATGCTGACTGCGTTAAATGTCGCCTACCCTGTGTACTCGAGGCTATTTTAAAAATGTTCTTTATCCTTCTTTTCCCTTCTCTTAGGTCGAGGAGAGAAAGGTCAGCTTGGACACGGTGACACAAAGCGCGGAGAGGTCCCTAAACTCATTGAGGCCCTCAAAGAGCAGACAATAGTTGCAGGAGCTTGCGGACGTAATCACAGTCTCTGTTTAACAGGTAACTACCAGAGCATGTGGGAGGCCTGAAAAGTTGTTATAACATCATAATGAGCAATGATTGTATTTTGCAGTAAAGCACGTGGCGTTATCCCTTAGGGAAGATTGCCGTATTCCAGATAAGGCTAGTATTTAATATATGCCTAAAACTTGCTCTTCTATTAGAATTTCTACGAGAAGTTTCAGTATTTAAACTCATTCGTCACCTTCAAGTTCTGGAATATTGAGGGCTTCTCTGCACCAGAATTATAAATAATTGTCTATATATAATATATCATAGAGCAAAGAAACATTACTAAGATGTCATTTAAGGTACTCTTATCTGAAAAGTAGCAACTGCATTGTATGGTGTTTAATGAGTGCAGCAACAACATACAAAGGGGATTACAGAACATTCTGAGCAGTGGCAGCTGTTTCATCCTTCCAACAAGGCCAAATTTGTTACTAGTGACAGTGAACCATTTTGCCTCTTCCCTCTGCAGTTTGCATGGTTGGATATCTTTTAAAGTTACACGGCAATTTTAAAGTTACAAGTTATAGGACTCTAGACTGCCCCTTCCAAGACACACGAGGGGTCTTGAAGTAGAATGCCCACATTCTCAAAAGTGTCTCTTGTGAGATGCTGGTCCAAGAATAGAAGACACATTGGAACAGATTTAGGCCTTGAGGTAACGGGAGGAAATTCTGTGTAACGGTCATGCTAAACATGCTTTTAATTGGGTGTTTAGATCTGTAACATTGCTCGCTAAGACGTTCAGGCGTTTTTTTTTCATCTTCTGCATGGCAAACCTCTGTCTAATCCTATTTGATTGAATTTAAATCTTGTGGGTTTTAAAATCTACCACTGGAGCTTAAAGTTGAAAGGCTTCAGCACAGAGCTCAATGATGTCCATTTTATTCGAGAGGAAATGAAGCAAAGCACTTGATGTGGGGGTCCCTTGGCTGATTGTTGCCAGATCCATGTGTTTAATTTCCTGTTCATTGAAGTGGCTGGCTGTCTTCTGGGTGCTATGGTGCAAGCTTTTCATCTATACGTTTCCCTGCAAGCAACAGTTCTGATATCTGATGTGGAACACAAAAGTCTACCGAACTTACCTATTTAGTTACCTTCTCTTGAGGTTTCAGGGCCGTGCCTGAGCATGCGTTTTTTTTTGTTCTGTGCTTCGCGTAGCTTTTAGCCTCAGAACTCTGTCGGGGTATTAATACAACTGCAGGTCAATTAGCCCAAAAGGTCCCCAGTACTTTGCTGAATCAGCCAATAGATGCTACAATTGGCCCCCGTACCCCCAGGCAATGAGATGGAAAATATTTGGCTGCTTACCAATGATTTCTGTTGAAAAGCGTACAGTGGTCAGAGTGACTTGCAGGGGCCAGGGGATAAGACCCGGGCCTTGTGGGTCTCACCGGGACCTTTGGTAATTCACTGAGCCATTAGACAGAGGGTTTCGTATGAAAAACTGCAAATGATTTGTAACTGCACGTGCAACAGCTGTTATAGCATTTTAAATAACAAATATACTAAGGGAGTTACCCTTGCAAACCTTTTTAATCTGTACTGGACAAAATGTAACATAGGAAAGTTTTCAAAATGCTTGCCAGTTGTCACTGTGTAAAATAGTATCTATCCTAATCGCATAACCTTGGATCAGAATAACGGCTGTTTAATTGTATCTGTATTCTGATTTCTTCCCTGCTGGTAGACAAGAAAAGGGAGTGATTCTGACTTGGCTGCAGTCGAATGTATTCAAAAACTAATTGCCCTGTTGCTGCAAAACAAGCTTTTGTTCTAATTTTTTTTCTCTCTGCTCCTGAAGGAGCTAATCTGTGCTATGGTATAGTTTAACTGCTATCAGTGTTTAGGTGCCTTGTCTGTAAAGCCCCAGGCATCGAAATAAAGATTAGTGGTTCAGTTGACCTCCATTTTCTCTTTTACCTGATGTCAGACAGCTTGTTGCCAGCAGAATTTACTTGATAAAACTGTCATAAGTGAGGCACTTGCCTGCTTTTCTTTCTCCCTTTCTCTCGAATGTATAGATCAATTGTCATAACTCGGCCATAAGTTTGCACGTTCGCCCCGTGTCTGTGTGGGTTTCCTTCGGGTGCTCCGGTTTCCTCCCGCAGTCCGAAAGATGCATAGGTTAGGTGGAGTGGCTAAATTGCCCCACAGTGTCCCAAGATGTGCAGATTAGGGAGATTAGCAGGGTAAATATGTGGGGTTGCAGGGAGTGGGTCTGAATAAGATGTTCTGTCGGAGAGTCGGTGCAGACTGGATGGGCTAATTGACCACCTTCTGCACTGCAGGGATTCTATGATTTATGACCAGAAGTTGAGTTGAGGGGAGGTAGATCTGATGAAAAACAACCCTAAGCAAGTCATCAGTTTCAACGCTGGAGTTCTAAATGAACAACATGAGCATGGGGAGCTCTGTAAAATTGTGCCAGTTCTTGATAAGCTGACTATATCCAGTATGTAGCTATTCATGAATGTCTGTCATGATGTTGCTTGTAATCCTGTTAATTCCCTTCATTGAAGACTGATTCTTTTTGTAATTACTAAGTTGTCTTAACTTCTAACTGTTTCTAGAAAATGGAACCGTTTTTGCCTTTGGTGAGAACAAAATGGGACAGCTTGGTCTCGGAAATCAGACTGAAGCGGAACCCTGCCCTTCGCAGGTAAACCAACCCCCAATCAACCTGACCAACTCTCTTCCTGATGAATATTATCCAGTCTCTGCCTGCTCGCTATTTCTTATTTTCTCTTTTTTTTAATGTTGGGCTTGCACTGATTCCCTAGATATTAGAAGCTCTATGGAAACTTGCTCAAGTGAACCACACTTAATGTGTTTATTGAATGTTAACAGGGCTGTTGTACTGTGACATGGCAGCCATACCTGATCTTGGCCTCTCCATGTCCACGTATGCATTTCCAAGCTGAAACTGAACCTTTCTCTTGCCTTTTACTTTAGTTGCGTGTCTTATCCTGTTCCCCTCTCTTGGATGTGGGTGTTTTATTTTGTAGTTTTTACAGGCATTGCAGTAGCAGCAACGTAGTATCTACTGAACATCTGTATTGAAATACTGCCATTTCATGTCCCATTACATTAGGTTAATGAACAGTAAAGCCAGTGGCATTAACATTTTCTGGCATTAATAGTAATATTGATGTGCTACTGGTTTAGGAGCACAAAAGCGGCTGCAGATTTTTATATATTTGAAAACATCAGTGCCCTGCACCTTGTGCTGCTAGGCAACATTATGTTCAGTATCTTTATCTTCTTTTGAATTGAAGCTGGGTTATATTGAATGGGCAGTTGGAAAAGTACAGTATCCTAAATTAATCCACAAAACAGAGGTTTTAAAGGCTTGTTGTGGCCTTCCTTCGCTTGTTTGTTAGCTTCTAAGCACATTTTCCCCCAAATATTTTTGTACTTGCTCGCAAAAGTTGTGGGGAGGGTTAAGCAAAGTTCATATATATATATTTACGTCATAGCAGCCTGTGCTACATAGTAAGCTATGATTAAGGGTGTGACTGAAGATACAGTTATTGTCAAAGCAAATTATTTTTGGGATCAAATAAAATATGTTTTGTTCCCTGATCCACAGAACAACCAGTTAGGCTATCGGGAACATAGAAAAATAAATTAATTTAGTGCGCTTTGAAACAGTGCTACAGTAAACTTCCTTTTATATACTGAGAATTGTGTTACCAACCAGTGGATCAATCAATTAGCTTGTTTATGCTCTTGTCATTTTTTTTTCAGATAATGTACAATGGCCAGCCAATTGTAAAAATTGCCTGTGGTGCAGAATTCAGTATGATTGCTGACTGCAAAGGGAACCTGTATTCATTCGGTCATCCAGAGTACGGCCAGCTTGGTATGTATGTGCATGTGTTTTTAAACATAATGGGTGGAATTTTCGAGTCCCACCCGCCACGGGAATCGTAGTTGGGTGGGACTCGGACCACGCAAAGGTCTATTGATCTCGGGTGGGATTTTCCGGCCTTGGGGCGAGCACGGCTGGAAAACTACGTCCAATATGTCTTGGCACTTGATCTTTCCTCAAATGCCATCCCCACTATTGCACACCTCAGACCACTTGTACGTTTGCACACAAAAAGCCCGCAAGTTGATTGATCATCCCATGCTGTGTGTGGGGTCGGGTCCCCACTGTGTGAATTGACTGGTGCGTTTGCCAGTATGAATAAATGCACCTTTTAAAGGAATTCACTGGTTGTGAAGTGCTTTGAGATGACCGGAGGTCTTGGGGGGACGATGTAAATCCAAGTTTTTTGCTTAATGCCCTATTGCCAATTTTTAAATGGAGTCTGATGCATCCTTCTGATTAATGCAGCATGTTCAATTGTCTGTTTTATAAGAATGGAATCATGGACTGGTTGCAGCACAGAAGGAAGCCATCCAGTCTGCCATGTATTTGCTAGCCTTCTGGAAGAGCCACTCTTATTTTCTCCGGAGCCCTACAAATTTTCTCACTTTAGACAATTATCTAATTCTCCTTCAAGGCTTCGATTAAATCCACCTCCATCACGTTCTCAGTCACTGCATTCCAAATCCTAGCTATGTGCTACATTTCTTGTTTTTCCTCATGTCACAGTTGTTTCTTTTGTTAGTCCCTTAAGCTGGTGTGCTCCGTTTCTTGACTCTTCTGCCAACAAACAGTTTCTCTCTATCTACTCTGCTCTGATCATTCATGATTCTGGATGCCTCTACTCTCAATCTTCTCCAAAGAGAACAGCCAAGCTTCTCTGGTGTATCTATGTAGCTAAAGTCCCTCATCACAGCAATCTAAACCTTTCCAGCACCATCTCTAATGCCCTCACATTCTTCCTAAAGTCTGGTGCCCAGCATTGGACACACTACTCCAGTTGAGGTGGAACCAGTGTTTTATAAAGCTTCACCATATCTTCCTTATTCTTGAACTCTGTGCCCCTATTTACAAAGCCCAGGGCCTGTGTGCCTTATTAACTGCTAACTCTACCTACCTTGCTACCTTCAATGATTTATGCACATATACCCCCCCCCCCCCCCCCCCAGGTCCCTCTGCTCTTGCATCCCTCTAGAATTGTACTCTTAAGTTTACATTGCCTCTTCTCATTCTTCCTCCTTTACTGTATCACTTTGCATTAATTTCACCTGCCAATCGTCTATCTTTTCCATCAGCCTGTCAATGACCTCTTGTAGTTTAGTGCTACCCCCACAGTTAATGATACAAATGTTGTCATCTGCACTTTTTGAAATTGTGCTCTGCACCCACCCAAATCTAGTTGTTAATGTTGATAAAAGCAGTGGTCCTCGCACCAACGCCTGGGGAATCCCATTCTATACTTTCCTGCAGCCCAAAAAAGAAACTTCATCGCTATCTGCTTTCACTCAGACAGAACAAAGAACAATACAGCACAGGAACAGGCCCTTCAGCCCTCCAAGCCCACGCCACTCCCTGGTCCAAACTAGACCATTCTTTTGTATCCCTCCATTCCCACTCCGTTCATGTGGCTATCTAGATAAGTCTTAAATGTTCCCAGTGTGTCCGTCCTTCTGATATCCGCGTTAAACCTCCTCTCTCTCTCTCTCTCTTCCTTCCCCCCCCCCCCCCCCCCCCCCCCCCCTCCTCACCTTGAACCTACCCCTCGTGAACGTCACCACCGATCTGGGAAAAAGCTTCCCACCGTTCACCCTATCTATGCCTTTCATAATTTTATACACCTCTATTAGGTCACCCCTCATCCTCCGTCTTTCCAGTGAGAACAACCCCAGTTTACCCAATCTCTCCTCATAACTAAGCCCTTCCATACCAGGCAACATCCTGGTAAACCTCCTCTGCACTCTCTCTAACGCCTCCACGTCTTTCTGGTAGTGTGGCGACCAGAACTGGGGGCAGTATTCCAAATGCGGCCGAACCAACGTTCTAGACAACTGCAACATCTTTGTTCCATCACTTGGGCAAGGCTCGTAAAATCCCACCTGAGGCCAACGGAGAATTCTGTTCTGCGAGCCTCGCCCGCCCCGATTCTGGCCTTTGTCTCCGTTCTACCCCAGCAGAATAATGGGGGCAAAAAATATTTCCGTCGTGAGTCTTATGAATCTTCTCACTTTGTGGGTCCACTAACTTTGATTTTTCATGAATCAAAGATGAAAGGGAGCGAGAGAACAGCTATTTCAGTTGCTTCCAAGGTTGCAGCACTTGACCCCCGGAATGATTTTCAGTGTGAAAGCTAGCACCGCGATAAAGCAATTCAATTTATTAATCTGTTGCACATTGTTGGCCTGTGTTTCCCTCTTCCACTCGGTGAACATCACCACTACTGCACTGAAGGGCGGGTTGCCCACATTCAAAAACAAACTCGCAGAGGAATCATTAACTGCTTTTAATGAGTGTTTCACACATGACCAGTGTGTAAGATCAGTGGCAGATTGAGACTATTAGAGTCGTTATCTGGTGTTGATGTTCATCTCCTTGATCTGTGTGGATATGAGTTTCATGAAGTGCAGTTTAATGAGCTGGAACAGGATTCCATTTAGTTTTCTGAGCTTGGAATGTGTTTTTTTCCATCTCCAAAGGACCAGGGGAGCCTGAAGAATTGCTTCTGTCCCCACCCCTCCCTCTCCTGCACGTAACAGTACTGGTGCTGGAGACAGCATATAATATAAATGAGGATGTACTGGTGGATTTTTCAGTACAGCCAGATCTTTGTTTATTACTACTTGTTTCTTGGTGTGTGTATAGAGTGGGCAGAGCCCTCTGCCTGGTCATACAAATGAGCAATGTGCCTTCCTTATCACTGGCCTGTTTCAACTTGCCCCTGACAGTTGCAGGAAAGCTCCAATGATAGCGTTCAGTTTTTCTGCTGAATTCCACTCCAGCTGCAATTTCAGAACATTAAAAATATTGCAATGAACAGTATCAGGGAAATTCACAGATTAAAGGGCATGGTTACAGCGCAGAAGGAGGCCAATCCACTCATCGTGTCTGTGCTGGCTCTCCAAAGAAGTAATTCACCTGGAGTCACTCCCCCATCTTTTATCCCCGTAGCCCTACATATTCTTCCTTTTTGGATAACAATCCAATTTCTTCTTGAATGTTGCAACTGAACCTGCCTCCTTCACACTGTCAAGTAGTGCATTCCAGACTTTAACCCCTCACTGTGTTTTTTAAAAAATAGCTCTTCCTCCGTGTCACCATTGCTTCTTTTGCTAACTACCTTAAATCTGTGCTCTCGATCCTTCCATCCACGGGAACTGTTTTCCCTGATCTACTCTGTCCAGACCACTCATGATTTTGAACACCTCTATCAAATCTCCTCTCTGCCTTCTGCAAGGAGAACAATCCCAATTCCCATCTAGCTGCACAGCTGAAGTTCCTCAGCCCGAGAACTATTCTCATGAAAACTTTACACTTTTTTTACAAGAAATAATTGGTTGGCTTGCTTGTAGCAAACACACTGCTGAATGGCTTGTTACTATGCTGTACGTTTTATGTATCTGTGCTTTACTTTTTTTTTTGAATGTGTGCATTAACTAAGAAACATGTTTTTCAGGCAGTAGAAATGTGGGACTTGATGCTGCTTTTTTTTTGTTTAGTAAAGGTATCAATTTTTGCTACTACTTGGGATGTGAGCATCGCTGGCAAAGCCAGCATTCATTGCCCAACCCGACATTGCCCCTGAGAAGATGGTGGTGAGTTGCCGCCTTCAACTGCTGCAGTGTCTGTGGTGTAGGTGCACCCACAGTGCTGTTAGGGAAGGAGTTCCAGTCTTTTTTTTTCCAGTGACAGTGAAGGAATGGCGATATAGTCCCAGTCAAGATGGTGTGGCTTGGAGGGGAACTTGCAGGTGGTGGTGTTTCCATGCATCTGCTGCCCTTGTTCTTCTAGGTGGTAGAGTTCGCGGGTTTGGAAGGTGCTGTCGAAAGAGCATTGGCGAGCTGCTGCACTGCATCTTGTATGAAGCAAGGGTAGGAAAACAGAGTTGTGGTGCAGATCAACCAAGATCTAATTGAGGTTGAATGGCCTATTCCATTGTCCTTCAGTGCAAGAGAAGGGCAAATTTACTTTGTGTTGGAGCCAGAGATGCTGACATGGGTACTTGGTTTGTGCAGCAGAGGGGCAATAAATGCAACCTCCCTGATGTCTTTGCTGGTAAAATGTGGGCTGTAACCAAACAGACCCAAAAGTCAATGGCTTGATCCCTGTAATGTGTTAGCTGATCTGTGTCAGTAAGCACATTCTTATTGTCCTCACTGGCCATGGAGGGGCCTGGTCATCATCGAGTACCTTCTGCTGGAAATGATACATGTATGACTTTTAAGTGAGACAGGTAATGATGCCTCCCAGCAATTGCTGTCTGAGCTCCTACGCGCGCACAGGGGTCTTCTAACAACGTCCTAGCACGTGTCACTAGCTAAGCCAGGGGAGAGAACTGGGCTGTGGAAGCAGGAGGAGAAAGTGGTGACTATGTGAGCACCTCTGGTTAAAACATTGGGTTGAAAGAAATGTGATTTGGATAATGGTAACCAGATTCATAATCAAAACCTAAATATATATTACCCAAGGTTTTTTTTTCTGCCAGTTTTTCGTCTTCTACTGTATCAGAATGGAGCTGGAGAAATAGCTAAAACTTCATTTCAGACGCTGTAGGATATGTACAGTGCTCCTCGATTCCTGCTGTTCCCCTAATCTAATTTCACTGCTTGGCTTACAATGTATTTAGCACCTTGTGCTGGTGGTCCTTGCGTAGTGTTTTGAAAAAAAAAACTCAACATTGTGCTAACTTCCAAATTATGGGTTGTTTCAATGGGATGAATATTTAAAATCTCTCTTTTGTTAAAATAATGAAGCAGTTCTATCAATAGGGGAGCCCAAAATTCGGATCCTATGTTTCTACACCAGCTGTGATCGTGTTAAATGGCGCACCAGGCTCAAAAGGGCTCAATTGCTCCTAATTCTAATGTTCCTATGTAAGGTGGTTAATAAACACTACGAGAAATCTGTTTACCAAAAGTACAGGAAGAATATGGAAATTTCCTCCTCGTGAGTAGGGGAAATGCGTTGATGCATTTGGATCTGTGCATGAGGCAGAAAGGAAGAGAAGAGTATGCTGTTGAGGGGGGGGGAGGAGTTGAACTAACCCAAGATGGGGCTGGCATAGGCCTTTTGGGCCAAATGGCTCATAAACAAAGCTGGGTGGGAGTGAGAGCTGTAAGGAGGATGCAGAGATCCTTCAGTGTGACTTGGACAAGTTTGAATGAATGGCTGATGCACTATAACTTAGATAAATGTGAGGTTATCCACTTTGGTAGCTAAAACAAGAAGACAGATTATCATCTGGCTATAAAATACAAGAGGGGAATGTACAACAAGATCTGAAGATAAGCGTGCTGGTGCAGTAGGCAGTAATAAAAAAAATTTTTTTAAAAAAAGGTATGTTGGCCTTCATAGCTGGAAGATTCAAATGCAAGAACAGGGATGTCTTGCTGCAATTATACAGGGCTTGGTAAGGCCACACCTGGAGTATTGTGTGCAGTTTTGGCCTCCTTATCTGAGGAAGGGTTTTCTTGCTCTGTCGAGTTTTACGAGACTGATTCCTAGGATGGATGAGGAGAGATTGAGTCAGGATTGTATTCGCTGGAGTTCAGAGGAATGAGGGGGGAATCTCTTAGAAATCTATAAAATTCTAACAGGACCAGACAGGATAGATGCAAGAAGGATGTTCCCAATGGTGGGGGTGACCAGAATCAGGGGTCACAATCTGAAGATACAGGGTGGACCATTTTAGGTCAGAGATTAGGTGAAATTTCTTCACCCAGAGAGTGGCCAACCTTCACTACCATGAAAGTAGTTGAGGCCAAAACATTGTACGTTTTCAAGAAGCAGTTAGATATTGCTCTTGAGGCGAAGGAGATCAAACGATATGCGAGGGAAGGCTATTGATTTGGATGATGAATGGCGGAGCAGGCTTGAAGGGCGGAATGGCTGCCTCCTGCTCCTATTTTCTATGTAAAATATGCTATAAAATTCTATTTTAATTGCTGTTTTCAAACAGGGCACAACTCTGACGGGAAGTTCATTGCCCGGGCCCAGAGAATTGAATTTGACTGCGAGGTGGTGCCGCGGCGTGTAGCGATCTTCCTGGAGAAGACAAAAGATGGTCAGATCTTACCAGTGCCAAATGTTGTTGTCCGTGAGGTGGCCTGCGGAGCGAATCACACGGTATTGAAGAGAGAATTTGTGCTCAGAACTGTCTTGATAACCTAACCTGTACACCTGTAATCTCATTCTCCATAACAATAATGGCATCAATTTGAGAGCGACATCAGTCAATCTGAAATCTTTCTAAGGAAGATGCCCCCCTCGCGGAAACAAAACAACAAATTATGCCCTTTTTTTAAAAGAGATTTATTCGTGTGGAGGATGGGATATAGAGAGAATTATTTTCTTACCTTTCCCTTTGTCTTCAAAGGATGAGCCTTTCGACGGATATTTTATGGAAGTTGTGTTGAAAAGAGCCAGTGTTGCCCTGTCTTCTTTATCAGTGACCCCCCCCTGCCCCCATTCCAGGCAGGACACCCCCAAATCTGTAACCACCTTTCTAAGGACAAGGCCGGCAGGCACTTGGAAGCCTCCTTCACATTGTGGACGTAGAAATGTATTGACATTCGGAGTAGTTCAAGGAGTCCCCAACCATCTCTTCCAGGACGATACAGATGAGCAGTAAACTACAACAATGCCCTTGTAATGACAATAAACCCCAGCTCTCTGCAGTCAAGTAGATATGTTCCCTACCCTTCTGTTTAAGGAGAATTTATTTCAATTTTTTTGTTGCATATTTTGCCTAAATTTCTAATTTTGGGTAAGAGATATTTGTATGATCTCTAGGCTGTGTTTGTAACTCCATTCTGATGTTTAATTGGGACTTGCCTGCTCTCCCCTGAACATAGTGGCACCTGAATAAAGTGAAATATTATGGATATTGCTGGAAATCTGAAATAAAAACAAAATGCTGGAAAATGTCAACAGATCTGGCAGCACCTGCGGGGAGCTAAACAGATTTAACGTTTCAGATTGCACATGACTCTTGGGAACTTGGTGGCACCTGATCTTTTCTTGCTGTTGCTTCCTAACTGTATTGACTACTGCCCATATCAGTCGTGACTACAAGTGACCTCCCTGAAGGTTGGCCTAGTGTACACCTCCAGTGAACTAATGAGTGTGCAGGTGGTTCAGCAGCCTTGCAAAGTTGGAAGTGTGTGATCCATTTGTCTTTTTGCATTTCCCAGATTGCTCTTGATTCACAGAAGAGGGTATTTACTTGGGGATTTGGAGGATATGGCCGCCTCGGACATACGGAACAGAAGGATGAAATGGTGCCGCGCCTCGTTAAGCTGTTTGACTTCCCTGGTCGAGGTGCTGTACAGATCTGCGCAGGGAACACCTGCTCATTTGCAGTGAATGAAATGGGTTAGTAATATACCTGTTCACTGTATTCTTGTGGACTAGTTGTTTAGTAGGAGTTGCTGGCAATGAAATTTCATTAATATGACCAGGACCGGTATTACTACCCCTCCCACCTGTTGGCTGAGCTTGATGTGGTTGCCTTTCCTTACAGATCTCTAGCCTCATCCTAGGGGCTCAATGCTGATTTTATTTGCAATGGGGCGCTATCAGGTGTGGTTATCCCAGTTTCAACTCAGCATATGAAAGGGCGACATTAAAATGGAACCTCTTGCTCGCGATTATGGCACCCCAGCCCTCGTAGTTGAGGTTACTGTAGCCTCTTCTCGGTCGTAACAGTTTGAGTGTAGACTTGAGGGTTCCAATTCTGCCACAAGGCTTTAGCGCATACAGCACAGTACTGAGTATTGGCACAGAATTGTTAGAGCATAAAAGGAGGTCGAAATCATAGAAACCCTACAATGCACAAGGAGGCCATTCGGCCCATCCAGAATGCACCGACAGCAATCCCGCCCAGGCCCTATCCCTGTAACTCCACATATTTACCCCGCTAATCCCCCCTGACAGTAAGGGACAATTTAGCATGGTCAATCAACCTAACCCGCACATCTTTGGACTGTGGGGGGGGAGGAGAACCGGAGCACCCGGAGGAAACCCACGCAGACACGGGGAGAACATGCAAACTCCACACAGACATTTACCCAAGCTGGGAATCGAACCCAGGTCCCTGGAGCTGTGAGGCAGCAGTGCTAACCACTGTGTCACCCTAGCTGTAGTGTCTGTGCCAGTCTCACCAGTACTATTAAGCCTCTTTGCTCTTTAAATAATGCTGTGGACTCTTGAAGGACCAGTGGTCTAGTGCAATCCTCAATTAAACATTGTTCAGTCAGATTAACTAGTCATTAATGTTTTGGGCTCTTTCAGTCCACAAACTGGCTGTAATCTGTGCCCACATAATTGTGACGATAACTCAAATGTAATTCATTTGCGCATTGAGCTTGGCTTCCTGTAACAATTCTGTGCCAATACTCAGTACTGTGCTGTATGCGCTGAAGTCTTGCAGCAGAATTGGAACCCTCAAGTCTACACTGCAAAGTTCATCAAAATTTGATGAACTTTGCAATGTTCTGAGAGTGTAAACTATGCTTTATGAATGCAAGTTTGCTCTTCAACCAATTGCTGTTTCTGATCCATTTTAAATATCAGCTGCCTTGGGGTTCAGGCACTTGGACATGCTCTTCCTGACTGTATCTGCCCAATGGCAACTTGTAAAATATCGGAGGACTGTTTAAACAAGTTTGGAATAGGTCACTTGTGACAATGGAGTTTTCTTTTACATTTGATTGGTCAGTAATTCCGGGATCCTTCCCCTCTTCTTTGCCTCGCAGGTGGTTTGTTTTTCTGGGGTGCAACTAACACATCCCGGGACTCTACGATGTATCCTAAAGTGGTGCAGGACCTGTGTGGGTGGAAGGTTCGAAGCCTGTCCAGTGGGTGAGTAAAGAGCCGCAGAATTGCTGTGCACAATGTAGGATTTCAAGTCACAACTTATCTTTGGTTTGGGTGCCTAGGCTGAATCTGATCATGAACCGTTGTCTGCCCTATAATTTTCTATTAAATAGCAAAACAAAAGGGGGCAGCAAGGACACTTGAGTGCATGCAAATGTAAATATAATTTCCTGCACCATGCTTGGAAGAATTTAAAAATGTATTCACTCACAGGATTTTTACATCATTGATAAATGCCAGCATTAATTGTCCTTGAGCATGGTAGTGAACCGCTGCCTTGTACCGCTGCAATTGGTATGATGAAAATATTCCTATGGTGATAGGGTGGCACAGTGGTTGGCACTGCTGCCTCTATGCGAGGGACCCAGGTTCAATTCCAGCCTTGGGTGACTGTCCATATGGAGTTTGCATGTTCGTCCCGTGTCTGTATGGGTTTCCTCCGGATGCTCCGGTTTCCTCCCACAGTCCAAAGATGTGCAGGTTAGGGGGCTCATGGGGTAAATGTGTGGGGTTACAGGTATAGGGCAGAGAGGCGGGCCTGGGTAAGATGTTTTGTCAGAGAGTCAGTGCAGGCTCAATGGGCCAAATGGCCACCTTCTGCGCTGTAGGGTTTCTACAATTCTATGTCTGGGAGGATGTTCCAAGATTTTGACACAGCGGTTATTCCAAATTAGTGTGGTGTGTGAACTTGCAGGTATTGGTATCCCCATGCCCTTGCTGCCTGGGTGGAGGAAGTCACAGGCTTGGGAGTTGCTGCAGTGCAACTGGTATGTGGTGCACACTGCTGCCATTTTGCACGGGTGGCCGATGTAGTGAGTGTTTAAGGTGCTGGATGGGGTGCTGACCAAGCAGGTTGCTTTGGCCTGGATGAGTGTTGTTGGGGCTTCACTCATCCAGGCAAGGGAGAATATTCCATCACTCCTGACTTGCGCCTTATTTTGGGGAATCAGAAGTTTGAGTCACTCGCTGCAGGACATCAAGCCTCTGACTTGTTCTTCTAGCCAGTGTTTATTTGGCCAGTCCAGTTATATTTCTGTTTCTTTGGTATCCCCATCTCCGTCATCTGTGCACTGTTGTTATGCTCGTGTAAGCTGTGCCCATTTTCTTGCCTCCTTTCCCCAGGGTGCCAACCTTTGCAGGGAGCATGTGCAGTTTTACGTTGGGCTGATGCAATCAATAGAGGCACCTCCAAGTGACTTTTTAATATAGACTTCTTCCCTTGTCCCAAAGCTGCCTGAAGCCTTTTTGTAGTGTCCACATTTCTGCCCTGGACGAGATCAGCAGGATGAGGAATTGAACCTGGGATCATCTGCAAAAGCAGCAGAAAAACTGGTGGATTCTGGAATGAAAACAGAAACTGGTTCTCCGCAGGGCTGGCAGCATCCGGAGGAGGGGGGGGAGAAACGAGAGTTGACGTTTCGGGTCAATGATCTTTCATCAGAAAATGCCTTGCCCGTTCTGTTGTAAGGTCACTGAACTGAAATGTTAGCTCTGTTTCTGCCTCCACGGGTGCTGCCAGATATTTTGGAGTTTTTCCAGCATTTTTATCTGGAATCATCTGTCCTGTTAGACTTGGTGCAGTAAGCAGCGGTCTCTACCCATTATCAGGTGTGTTGGGATTGCTTAACTTTGATGGGACTCCTAATCTGGCATGGGTGAAACCACGATCAGACAGGAGACAAACCTAGCCCATTGCACTGGGGGTGTGCTGATGCCTGCGATGGTGGTTTGCCTAAGCCAGGGTAGAGCAAAAGAACAGGGAGGCCAATGAGGTAAAACCGAGGCTTTAGCTGATGCAATTGTTTTTTTTTTATTAGAGCCATCTCGGCCTTTTGGCTAAGATGAAGCGTTGGATCAAGCTTGGGTGAGGGTGCAATGCCTCCTCCTGTCAGCTTGGATCTTGTTTGATCGAGCCCAAGACGTGATACAAAGCCTTGTTTGTCCCTCGTGTGGGGACCATGATTGAACCTAATTTGAATTAGTTCTTTTGATTTAGAAATAAAGTACTCCTAATCAAAGGCCACAAGAGTCCTGGAGGCAAGTAACTGAAAGAATGCACTGAATCACATGGTTGTCCCTGTAGCTGTGCGAGTTATGTTGCGGTGATGGAACTTGATTTTCTTCAAGCTGCTGATGGTGTGACAAATGATTTGAGGCGTTCTTTCCAATTCTCCACTTTTTAAATGCTTGTTATTGCGAGCAACATCTGAAAGGGAAGAGAATGGAAATTTGAAGGACACACAGAAAATTCTGGTAATCTTATAACCCGTTGAGCAGCATTCATGGAGAGAAAGGACCTCGCATTGTATTTTTGGGTGTGGATCCTTCATCGGGACTTGAGCTTGTTCTTAACACTTGGGGGTGGGGGAGGGGTGGAAATCTCAGGCTGGAATATTATTGAATGTCTCTTTTTCTTCATGTTCAGGAAAAGTAGCATAATTGTAGCAGCCGATGAGAGCACAATCAGCTGGGGGCCATCACCTACCTTTGGAGAATTGGTAAGAACCGCGATGGGAGGAAGGTATTTGCAGACAGAGCTTCGGCACCTTGTGCATGTTTACATGCGCAGAAGTTGGTGCCCATCGCCCTCTGTTTTGAACCGTGACCTCCTCACGTCACCAAGGAACATTAGAAACTAGGCTGTTTGTGGGATTCGATCGCACCAGAATGGAGAAGTGTATCGACTAAATGTTCACCTTTTTTAAAGATGAAATAAGGTTGATGATTTAGGGTGTACAACAGTTTTGAAGTCTCCATCTGTATGGTCAAATTGGTGAGAAAAGTGGGGCCTTATGGTTGGAGGAAGGATTTGAACCAAGGGTCTCCTAGGCCATTTGAGTATTCTTGACATTGGATGCATTTATTTACAACAGCTAAGTGCTTCTGATTAGGGAGTGATGTAGAATGAGGCACCCTCCGGGAAGTTTAACTGAACTTTGATCTGGTGCCCATGTTGACCCTGACTCTGCACATAGGATGCATTTCTCCTCATCTCTGTCTTAAATGCGCGACTCCTTATTTTGACCCACGTAATGACTGGAGCATCTCGTGTGCTCCATTTATAGAACATTGAACAGTACAGCACAGGAAGAGGCCCTTCAGCCCATGATGTTGTGCCAAACATGACATCAAATTAAAGTAATCCCTTCTGCCTGCCCTTGGTCCATATTCCTCTATTCCATGTATTACCTAAATGCCCCTTTCATATCTGCTTCCACCACCACCCCTGGCAGCGGGTTCCAGACACATATCACTTTTGGTGTTTTTTAAAAAAATTGCCCCTCACATCTCTCAACTCCTACCCCCCGCCCCCTCACCTTGAGTGCATGCCCCCTAGTGTTAGACATTTCAACCCGAGGGGAGATTCTGACTGTCAAACCTATAGACTTCCATCAGATGTCCCCTCAGCCTCCACTGCTCCAGAGAAAACAACCTTAGTTTGTCCAGCTCATACCCTTTAATCCAGGCAGCATCCATAATAGACCTTCCAACGTTACTGTATTCAAAGAGGTCACAACAGAATGACTTGAAGGGAGAATTCGATGGAGGGGTTTTGGAAGTCATGATGTGGAGATGCCGGCGTTGGACTGGGGTGAACACAGTAAGAAGTCTCACAACACCAGGTTAAAGTCCAACAGGTTTATTTGGTAGCAAATACCATAAGCTTTCGGAGCGCTGCTCCTTCGTCAGATATTTCCACTCCATCTGACGAAGGAGCAGCGCTCTGAAAGCTGATGGTATTTGCTACCAAATAAACCTGTTAGACTTTAACCTGGTGTTGTGAGACTTCTTACGGGGTTTTGGAAAGCAGCCTAACATTTGCTATGTTGACAGCAGACGATGAAGGATCAAGCTGGAATGTTCGGCTAAGTTTATTTACACCAAAACGTAGAAGGTTGCTGGATTTTCTTAACAAGATGACTGCTGGCAACTGTCTGAAAGTGCAGCACAATTCATGTAATATAAAGTGCTGCTTTTCAAGCTAATGTCAGTAATCGATTTTATAACTGGAAACTGCCATAAGCATCGCCACCTACAGGCACTGTAACCAAACAACCCATTCAAAATGGATTTTGTCATTGACTGAGGCTGACAAAATTTAAAGTTTATTTATTAGTGTCACAAGTAGGCTTGCATTAACACTGCAGTGAAGTTACTGTGAAAGTCCCCTGCAGGATTCTTCATTGTGTTTTGAAGTGTAAAGTTGTGCCTCATTTAATAGATGCAATACAATAGATTTTATTTGCAGTACCGAATGCCTGCACCTTTATTTATAAACAGAAACCTTGATAATAGGTCCTCAATTGCTCCTGCATATGATGGTCTTATCACTGCAGTCCGTTGGTATAATTTAAACCATAACTGATGTTACAGGGCTATGGAGACAACAAACCCAAGTCTTCCACCACTGCACAGGAGATAAAGACCTTGGATGGCGTTTATATTGAGCAGGTGAGGGAGAGTTTTTCTCATTCCTTTTCCATCTTGAACTTCGGGAAGTATACAAAGAACATGCTTCTTGAGCATTGCTCCAAAATGCCCTCCTGGGATTTTGCCACTTTTGTAGAAAGCTAACTTAATTCTAGACCGTTGACGCCCTGAAAAGGGATTGGGTCGGCACACTCGGAAGGGGGCGGGTGGATCAAGGCTGCAACAAAATTGTTGGACTCACCAGGGTCACTGCGGTGGTCCAATGCCAGCCTTGGCTCAGTGGCAAGGGAGAGGAGTCTAGCCCAAGCCCCGTGATTTTGGGTTCAAATCACACTCCAGAAATTAAAAAGGGCAGTACCAAGACTGATGCTGCAGTGCAGTACTGACTGAGTGCTGCACTGTCATTCATATAAGCTGTTAATTTGAGGCTCCCTCCACCCCCTTGGGTAAATGTAAAAGATCCTATGCCGTTATTTTGTGGGCGAGTTCTCTCTCTCTACGTCCTGGTGAATATTTATTCCTTGACCAAGACTTTTTTTTTCAACTTATCCGGCCTTTATCACATTGCTATTTCTGGGACCATGCTGTCAGCAAGCTAGCTGCTGTATTTCCTACATTTTTAAAATTCTTGACTGTAAAATACTTTGAGACATCATAATACCATATAAATGCAAATCTTTCTTTCTGAAGATCGTCAACACCTTTTTGCCCGGTGATGCTTTGTAGGGAAAGAATTTTATTTTTTTTTCCTGCAGGTCGCTATGGGCCATGCTCATTCGTTGATGATCGCAAGAGATGAAAGCGACGCAGAGAAAGAGAGGATTAAGAAGTTGCCCGAATATAACCCGCGGATTATCTGATGCTGTGTAGCCTGTGCAACCACACATGAAAGCTTCACTTGAACAAAGGCAGCTGAAGTTTGCAGTGCACTGGTCAACAAGATTTTTAAAAAAATAAATAAAATCCACACTGAACAGGGAGCCAGGCAATGGACAACATCTTATAAAGAACTTTTCCAATTCATTAAAAAAAATGTTAGTGGTACTTACATGATCGCGATTACATATGCAGCTAGCGGTAGTATGTCCAGAGCAACTGATTTAACAATGCACGCAGATAGTTGATTTTACTTGTGTTCTATGGCCATTGTGTTACTCCAGTAATGGCCATTTCCTACTGATGTGTTGGAACTCTTTTGTATCTTTTAAAGCCTAGATTTGGCTGTTTTACTTGGTCAGCAAGAGTGGTATAAACAAGCTGGAACGCTGGGAATCATGGTCTTTAAATGGCTATGTTTAAACCATCACACTGGTACAATTATTTCTAATTTTAGTTCTGATCTGGTCAGATTGGCGTACTTGTGAATTGTGAAATCCGTGTCCTCCCTTTTGATTATTTGGGAAGGGTGCAGGGACATTCCATCCGGTTCTGCTAACCACTAAGTCCTGAAATGTGACTCGGGATTTTGTAATAACAGCTGCTCCTGTAGGGTAGGGCAGGGCAGGACCCGAGTGGTTGGACTTCCGACACTGCCTGTGGTGTTGCAGGAGAGTAGTGTTCGAGCAGAAATCCTTGAAAACCACATGCTCCCTTTTTAGTGCAATTACGTATCTCCAGCTTTAGTTTTGAAGGGCCTGTCGAAAAATGCTTGCATTCTGTAGCTTCTGACCTCTTGTCCTTGAGGTCCCTGCACCATTGAGGTTGTGGGTCATATTAGTTTGCTATTGACAGCAGGTGTGAAGCACACTTGCTGTCAGTGGTGCACCATCAGTGTGAAGTGCCTTATGATGTCCCACTCTGGCCAATTCATTGCCAATAATTATTACATTGATTTCCTCTGCACAGGCCTAAGAAGACTCACATTTTCACTTCCATTCCCGGTCTGTATTAAGTTAAGCAATGTGTTTGGTTACAGTGCTACATTTCTGATAAGCTAATGAAACTATTTTTCCCCTTTTTAAAAATTTCTGCCCTGCCCCGCCCCCTTTTTGATTTTCTTTCCATTGAGATTACTCGCAACGAGTGAAATCTTTGTGCACTAACTTTATCAACCCAAATTCAAACTGTTTGGGATATTTCTCTTGCTTCGGCTTGAAAAGTCATTAAGAGGTGTCTTTTTTTTTGAGACTTTTCAATGTGACATGGTCATTTGTAAATGTAAGGATTATTACATTCCTTTGCCGCCTTTCCCTATAGAGGGAAGAATGAAATTGGCACTACAATCCTGAGAGAATTGAAGTCTGAAGGAACTCTGAGCAAGGAATCTGCCATGGTGAAGGGGAGGTGGGGCCCAGTTACTTCCAATACCAGTGGCTTATGACTGGTCATTATTTGACTAATCTCTTTGCTGTTCTAAAGATCAGGGTAAGTTCTAGTTTGGGTGTTTTATTAGAAGCATGAGGCACAACAGGATTAGATGCAGGACAGTCTACCAGACCAAAAGGTTTTTTTTTTATCTGGCAAATGTATTTGTATTCTGTGTAGTCCGACTTGATGGCTATTGCGAACATGTTTGATTCTTTCCGTAGAATTAGTAAGCAGATCAGATTAGATGCTTTACATATTAACATTTGAACACTGAATCCTTTTTACATTGTTCCAATTTCTAATGTCCTTGGGTAGTTTGTCAGATTTCTCATCTGTTAAGTTGCAATACGCACATAAATGAGGTCATGGAAAATCTGCTATTGTAAATTCACAGCTGAAATAGAAAAGTGCTATTCTTATTCCCGGCTATTAATTACCAGAACTGTAATCTCTTGCTCTCCAGCAGCAGCTCATCCATTGCTTCTTTGTGCATTGACAGGCCATAGTATGGACAGTACCTCAGAAGTTTCAATGCAAGTTATGGTACATGTTGGTCAACTGCAACTGTCTCCATTGGTATGGCTCCTACCATTTAGAAAGCCACGTGCCTGACTCCGCAGTTGCAAAGTTCTATAGTGACTATAAATCTAGCCCTTTCAGCCCTCTTTGATAGACAGGATCAAAAATCCCTCCCTAAAAGATTTCTTGGGGCGATTTGAGAGGAGCTGGAAAAATGGGGGTTAGCGCACAATTTTTCCAGCATTTTGTTTAGCCTCCCTGTTGAATCAGAATTGCAGGTTTAGTTGCCCTATTTTTCATCTGGCATTCCTTTAAATTCATTATGTCTGTCAGGATAATTTGTTGAACTGAACTGAATCTTTAACAGTTCAAAATGCCTGAGATGAGTGTGCTGGCAGGACCCCTGTGATTTGGTTACTGTTCTAAATTGAGCGACTGATGAAGTGAAGGGTTCTGACCCCGAGTAAGCCAATAAATTTAACCATTTTTAATTTGACGGATCCACAATCCAGGCACCTTTTTTAAATGCTTGATACCGGGTTTTGTGGGGAGGGGGAATTTTAGAATAAGCTGATGGTGCTCTGGGGTATATCTGTGACCACCCTGTGGTGCATCCTCTTTCCACAGTGCATCGTTTAACAAGGTCAGGGTGTTGGCACCTTGGAGTTTAATGATGTTGATTTCATGGAAATTACTTGGGTTATCTTTTTTTTTAGTGTTTGTGGGACAAAACTGCACATCCTCTTAAAGAAGAGAGAGACTGGCTGCAGTTCAAACTGGATTTTGTGTTCCGGTTAAATTTTCACTGATGTACATGTCACAGTTATGTAACTAAGTCTGATACCATCTGCTTATAACCCTGATGTTTCCTGATTTCTATTTTGACAAATGCTCAATAAGCTTCCTTTTTTTTTAGGTTTTGCTCTTTTAGATTAATGTTTTTCTTTCTCCCCACTAATTTGCCAGCCAACCTGCCCACTTTACACAATGTTCTGTTGTCATTAACGGCCACATTGACTAGATTTACACATATGCCTTCCTGATCTTGGGGGGGGGGGGGGGGGGGGTTTGAGCCTCTGCCACTATCCTGAAAACCTCATCAGTGGACTGAGTAAGAAGTGTGTGAATTTTCTATGCTGGTCCTTTTTTCAATCTGGTACAAGCCCCTGCATGGCACTACTATGTTGGGTTCTTCCTGTAGCAGCCAATGATTATGTGTCAACAAAGGTGGCAAATGTGGAAAGGTTGGCCCAGATTTTTTTTTTCCTTCTGGTTTCTAAGGTCCAAGCTTTATGGAATTGGGTATGAATGTACCACAGAATTTTGCAGGTGCAAGTTGCACTAACGGTGTACTGCACCAGTAGCTGTGAGTATGCACTCTTTTCTGTAAGTGTTGCATGGAATTCAGCCAGACAAAATAAAATAACTTGGATAATGTTTGGACTCGTTTCCATCTTTCAGTATCCCTGAGCTGGGTGGAATTTGTGTATAAAGTGAATAATATGGCTAGACAGAGCACGCAATAGTGCTCCTCTGCTGCCTTGACTAATTTTTCTTCATCGTGAGAGGAAAGCTATTGATGCTACTTAAGACCAAGGTCAAATGGCCCATTGTCACCTGCATTTGACTCCCCTCATGCTTTTCATGTGCCTTCAAATATTCTTTCCAGTTTTCAGCTCCAGGTGTCTGGAACCTAATCCTGCTCTTCTCCACTCTCATCAGAATGGAAAGTCCAAGCTGGACTCTCCTTTTTAAACACCAGGGCTGTTTTTTTTCCTCCTTCTGTCAATTTCAAATGTCCAGACAGAAAGTGGTTCAACTTGCTTATGGAAGAAATATGTTGAGCAAGTCATGAAGCTATTATAGTGCAAACTCTTGCATCTTTTCCTCCCTCTCCAAAATTCCTTTTTAAAGAATTGGGGAGGGTAGGGAGAGACCCTAGATCCTGCTCCTTTCAGCTAATTGCCCCCAAAGGAGAATAAATTGGAACTGTTCATTGCAGCTGTGGTGCCTGGGGAAGTTATTCCACTGCGCACAAACACCATCCATTTGTTGTACTGTTAATGGCTTTCCTGGCAACGCAAAACTAATGATGGAATTGAACGTTTGCAAAGGTTTAACACTTCCCCCAAGTGGAGGTGAGCTGTCGGCTTGTTTAGTAAGGTGGGTGAAGAGGGGAGGGGCGGCGTCTCTTTTCATGCTGGTTATTAATGACTAGTTTCTTGGCATCATTAGATTTAGTTAGTGATTTGTAGCCAATTAGCTGCCTGTTCAGTGCTGTAAACTTTTCTTTTTTTTTTACTTTTGTATTTCCTGCAATAAATTGAATAAATTTTACCTTGTGTTTCCTTCCATTGTGTATTAGTATGGATGTAATTTCTATACAGCCCATTAACAACTGCTGAATTTGAGGTGCTGGTTTAGGAGTGAGGATAAATTATCTTCATCTTGTCTGTGACATTTTGCAGATGAACCACCAGTACATGTGAAGGGAAAGATGTTTGCCTCGATTTATGTCCCCAACTTGATTTTAAAACAATTTTCTTAAATTTGTAACCTCAAACTCTGCCCCGCTGTCCTGAAAATTGACCCGAGATTGAAAACAGTGCCCCTAAAATTGTAATACAAATGCAGGAAATCTTAAATTACAAAAAAAAGTAGGAGAACTCAGCATATTGGGCAGTATCTGTGGCGAGAAAAAGTTCTCTTCAACTGGGAGGTCATTGAGGTGAAACATTAACTTTCTCTCCAGCTTTTTCTTTTATTCTTATTGCCGCTGAACTTAAAGTTTGCTTATTAGTGTCACAAGTAGGCTTGCAATGAAGTTACTGTAAAAATCCCCTAGTCGCCACACTCTGCGCCTGTTCGGGTACACGGAGGGAAGATTTAACATGACCAATGCACCTAACCAGCACATCTTTCAGACTGTCGGAGGAAACTGGAGCACCCGGAGGAAACCCACGCAGACACGGAGAATGTGCAGACTCCGCACAGACACTGACCCAAGCCGGGAATTGAACCTGGGTCCCTGATCCTGTGAGGTAGCAGTGCTAACCACTGTGCCACCCTTGTTTGTTATGGGGCAAGAGGATCAAGTGCTTTCTGTAACCTGAAATTTCTACCTTCAGACGACACTGAAGAACAGATTATCTGCTTGTTATCACCATTGTTTGGGGAACTTGCTACATGAAAATTGACCACTGTATTGCAACAGTTGACAACATGTTGAAGTACTTCATTGGCTGTAAAGTACTTTGAATATTCATTAGACCTGCCATTTCATATTTAAACAGTGTCTTCAGTTAATTGTGTTAAATTATAGTTACGCTACATTTAAAGGTTTTATGCAAGAAGCTATCATTCAAATGCGAAAAGCAAAGGTATGAGTGAACAGGGAGGTTATGAGGTGGTCGGGTAGCAGTTTGGGTGAAGATCGAAATAACTACTCAGGAGAAGTTGCAAAGCTGCAATAAACAGGCAATTGCTACAAGAATTTGGCATGGAGGTTTGGAAAGGTGTAGGCGAGAGAGAATGGTCAAAGAAGAAATGGGGACTGTAGGACCTATAACTGGGTAGTGATTATTTTTGGTGGGGGTGTGCAAGGCAAACATGGGCTAGGGTTGTCAGACTCGGGCCTTGAGTGAATTGAGAAGGCCTTGTCTACACAACTTCACATGCAGTCATTAGGAAGAAGCTGCAAGAGATTGGCCTTTGAAAGTGGGTTGCAAGGATGTTGGCTCGGGGGGGGGGGGGGACTGGGATACTTTGATGCTGTATAGTGAATGACAAGGCAGAACGGGCCTGTGGAAAAACAAGGGGAACGTAGGATTATAGAGAAGGAATCAGAATGTGAAGAAATGGAGGGAAAATGTTCAAGAAGCAGCAGGCAGTTGGGTGGAGAAAGATCAAGAAGGGTGTGATTTGGATGCCAAAGTATAGATTGGGCAGCACGGCACAGTGGTTAGCACTGCTGCCTTGTGGTGCCAGGGACCCGGGTTAGATTCCTGGCTTGGGTGACCGTGCGGAATCTGCACGATCTCCCTGTGTCTGCATGGGTTTCCTCCCACGGTCTGAAAAACGTGCTGGGTAGGTGCACCGGCCATGCTAAATTCTCCCTCGGTGTACCCGAACAGGTACCAGAGTGTGGTGACCAGGGGATTTTCACTGTAACTTCATTGCAGTGTTAAAGTAAGCTTACTTGTGACACTAATAAATATAATTCAAACTGGAGTTTGAGTTTACAAGGAAGTAGTCTGCAAGTAAAGGGAGCCCAGGTAAAATATTGGATGATAAAACAACAGCTTGAATATATAATTAAAACTGTATACACTCAGTAGTATGGCAATATCTGGACAGAGAAAGAGTTAATGTTTTGGGTTGAGACCTTTCAGAACTGGCTTTAAGTTGCTTAAAGATGTACAAAGCTGTTCTTGACTTCGGGAGGTGGAGCGCAGAATATGTTATCCGAGAATAATTTATATAGTGGCTTTGATGTGATTAAAACATTGATGCACACATTTCCACCAGTTCCAATGAATAGAATTCAGGAGAACCCTCGTGTGCTGATCAAGATTGAATGTGAGGATGAAAAATCTATCATTTGAGACTGCAGATTATATCAAACTAGATTGAAGATACTCCCTGCTTTTGAATGAGAGAGCCTAGTTGTAGACACATCACTTTCTGTGAATGAAAGCCTTGTCAAACATTCAAAAAAAAATCTAGTCTTGCTTTCAAACTGGCTGCGTGGCGGCTCAATTCTGTGTCTGAAGCATAAAGCTTTGATTTAGCTGAGAATTACTTGCAACCTTTTGAATGGCAGGGAGCTGACATGAATGGATATTGGCCAGTGAACTGTGCAGCTAGTGGGGCTAGTGGTTGTGTGATTTGCATGCTATTAACTTTGAGAATAGAAGCCTATGGTTTTTAGATCCATCTGGATGCTGTCCTGTGGTACGAGACCAGTGTCCATTAGTGCATAAACTTATATGTTTTGGAAGGGTGGAGGGGAAAGAACAAGCAAGTTAAAGCAAATAATGATTTATTTATTGATTTGTAGACCAAGTCCACTTTGAATCATGCACCCCTTTTGCGACTCACTTCAGTTGTTTGCCATTATCTGTGGAATAAAAGAAATAAAAACAGTTACTCTCGTCAGGGTGACAAAAGCAGAATCAACTTCACAGAGCAACCTGCTGCTAGTGTGTGAGAGTAACAGATCCTCCGGGCCTCCTTAATGTCCTGATGCCTACTGTGTTGAGGGAGATGGAAATTTTGGTTGTTCTACATTGTGAGCAATCCGTTTTGGAAAGCTCGTGCCCCTCACACCTTTGTCATAGCCTAATGACCCATGAAGCCCTCCTAATCAGAACCTTTAATTCATTCATGGGACATGGACATCACTGGCTGGCCAGCATTTATTGCCCATCCCTAGTTGCCCTTGAGAAGGTGGTGGTGAGCTGCCGCCTTGAATTGCTGCAGTCCATTAGCCGTGGGTTGACCCACCATGCTGTTGGGGAGGGAATTCCAGGATTTTGACCCCAGTGACTGCGAAGCAACGGCGATATATTTCCCAAGTCAGGATGGTGTGTGGCTTGGAGGGGAACTTGCAGGTGGTGGTGGTGCGCCTATGTATCTGCTGCCCTTGTCCTTTTAGATGGAAGTGGTCGTGGGTTTGGAAGGTGCTGTCTAAAGATCTTTGGTGAATTGCTGCAGTGCATCTTGTAGATCGTACACACTGCTAAGAAGTATACTGTTTTATTTTGAGCAAAAATAAAAGCACACTTTCTGGTCCTGATAGTAATGCCTGTTGCAAAGTAAATTGGGTTATCATTGGATCAAGATGGGATCTGGCTTGGCTGCAATGTGCTTCATGGTTGAACTGACCATCACTGCTCACTGACCAGGCTGATGTATAAAGAACCACCACTTGGGAAAGGCACGAAGGGTTACTGCCTCTGAAGCTAAGCTTCAAACCTGCTTTTAAAAAGGAGTGGTAATAATGGGCAACATGGTGGCAGAGTGGTTAGCACTGCTGCCTCACAGCGCCAGGGACCTTGGGTGACTGTGTGGAGTTTGCATGTTCTCCCTGTGTCTGCGTGTGTTTCCTCCGGTTGCTCCTGTTTCCTCTCACTGTCCAAAGATATGCAGGTTTGATAGATTGACCATGGTAAATGCTCAGGGTTTTGGTGGGGGGGGGGGGGGGGGGGGGGGAGGAGCGGGGGAGACTTGCTAAGATGCAAGTTGGTGCAGACTCGATAAGCCTTCACTGTAAGGATTCTATGATGAAATTGACTTAAAAGTCAATCTGCTGACACAGTTAGAAGAATGAGGTCAGATCATTTTAATTAGCTTGATACTGAGAAACAGAGTAACCATTATTAAATGTACTTCTCTACACAGGTGACCTCGTTCCTCCGAGCCAGTTTTTAAATAATTTACGAGTTGTGGGTATCTCCAGCTAAGCCAACATTTATTGCCCATCCATAGTTGCCCTATAGAATCATAGAAACCCTACAGTGCAGAAAGAGGCCATTCGGCCCATCGAGTCTGCACCGACCACAAACCCACCCAGGCCCTACCCCCATATCCCTACATATTTTACCTGCTAATCCCTCTAATCTACGCATCTCAGGACAATAAGGGGCAATTTTAGCATAGCCAATCAACCTAACCCACACATCTTTGGATGTGGAAGTGAGCTGCTTTGTTAAACCATTGTGGTCCCTGAGGTGTAAGTATACCCACAGTGCTGTTAGGGAACGCATCCCAGCAACAGTAAGGGAACAGTAATGTATTTCCAAGTCAGGATGGTGAGCAGCTTAGAGGGGGAACCTCCAGGTGGCGGTGTTCTCAGCTGCTGCTTTAGATGGTAGTGATCGTGGGTTTGGAAGGTGCTGCCTAAGTGAGTTCCTGCAGAGCATCTTGTAGGTGGTACACACAGCTGCCACTGTTCATTGGTGGTGGAGGGAATGAATTTTTATGGAAGGGGTAGCAATCAAGCAGCTGCTTTGCGTTGGGTGGTGTTGAGTATCTTGGGTGCTGCACCCATCCAGGCAACTGGAGAGTATTCCCTTCCACTCCTGACTTGTGCCTTGCAGGTGGCGAACAGGCTTTGGGGGCAGGTGTCAGGAAATCAGTTTCTCGCCACAGGATTCCTAGCCTTTGACCTGCTCTGATAGCCACAGCATTTAAATGGCTAGTCCAGTTCAGTTTCTGGTCAATGGATGTTGAAAGCAGGGGATTCGGCAATGGTAATGCCATTGAATGTCAACTGGGTGATGGTCATTGCCTGGCATTTGTGTGACATGAATGCTACTTGTCAGCCCCAGCCTGGACACTGTCCAGGTCTTGCTGCATTTGGACATTAACTGCTTCAGTATCTGAGGAGGGGGCAGCATGGTGGCAGTGGTTAGCACTACTGCCTCACAGTGCCAGAGACCCGGTTTCTATTCCAGCCCTCGGGTGACTGTGTGGAGTTTGCACGTTCTCCTCACAGCTGTGTGGATTTCCTCTGTGTGCTCCAGTTTCCTCCCATAGTCCAAAGATATGCAGGTTAGTGGGATAAATGTGTGGGGTTATGGTGATAAGGCATGGGTAAGATGCTCTGTCGGAGAGTTGGTGCAGACTTGATGGGCCGATTGACCTCCTTCTGCATTGTAGGAATTCTACGATTTAAGGGGTCACCAATGGTGTTGAGCATTGTGCAGTCACCTGCAAACATCCCCACTTCTAACCTGATTGAAGGGAGATCATGGATTAAGCAGCTGAAGATAGTTGGGCCCACGACACTCCGCTGAGGGACTCCTGCAATTCTGGAGTCCTGGAGCTGAGATGATTGACCTCCAACCACCACAGCCATCTTCCCCTTGTGCTAAGTATGACTCCAACCAGCGGAGAGTTTCCCCCGATTCCCATTGTCTCCAGTTTTACTAGAGTTCCTTGATGCACGGTGGCACAGTGGTTAGCATTGCTGCCTCACAGCGCCAGGGACCCAGGTTCAATTCCCGGCTTGGGTCACTGTGTGCAGTTTGCACATTCTTCCCGTGTCTGCGTGGGTTTCCTCCGTGTGCTCCGGTTTCCTCCCACAGTCCAAAGACGTGCTGGTTAGGTGCATTGGCCATGCTAACTTCTCCCTCAGTGTACCCAAACAGGTGCCAGAGTGTGGCGACTAGGGGATTTTCACAGTAAGTACATTACAGTGTGAATATAAGCCTACTTGTGACTAATAAATAAAGTTAAACAATTGGCCAAATGCTACCGTTGATGTCAAGGGCAGTCACTCCTCACCTCTGGCATTCAGCTCTTTTGTCCATGTTTGAACCAAGGCTGCAATGCAGTCAGGAGCTGAGTGACTCTGGCAGAATCCAAACTGAGCGTCACTGAGCAGGTTATTGCTGAGTAAGACTGCTTGATAACACTGCCTATGACCCCTTCCATCACTTTACTGATGATTGAGAGTAGACTAATGGGGTGGTAATTGGCCGGGTTGGCTTGTTCTGTTTCTTGTGTACAGAATGTACCTGGGCGATTTTCCACATTGCTGGATAGAGGCCAGTGTTGTAGCTGCATCTGAACAACTTCACTAGGGCGGTGTTATCCTGTTCAAATCTCCTCTACTATTTTGTTCATAATATTGTTGGTGACTGTTATCACAAGTTTTTGTCTCAAGGACTCCTTTCTCCTCACTGAAGTTAAGTGAAACAAGGCCTCAGATAATAAAACATTAGCACTGGCGGTTTCTGGGTGACTGAATTAACTGTGCCCAGGTGGGACTGGTTTTCTGAGCCAGCCTTGCCAATGGGAAATTCCAACCTCACTTCCTGCAGGTCATTTGCATCCAAGGTTAGTGTTGCGGGGATGAGTGGCAAGGGAATTTTGGCAGAAGAATCTTGGAAATGCCACTTGCAATTTGCATGTAATGAAATTTTTGACAAATTAGTTGCACATGAACTTCCTCTGGAAAGAATTCTTGTCTCTGCTGAAACTGTCCAGGAAATTCTGGTCTTATAATTCCCATCAGCTGTCAATTTCTACTCTGAAATGTGGCGAATGATGACATCAATAAGGCGGCACAGTGGTTAGCACTGCTGCCTCACAGCGCCAAGGACCCGGGTTCGATCCCCGGCTTGGGACACTGTCTGTGTGGAGTTTGCACGTTTTCCCCCAAGTCTGTGTAAGTTTCTTCTGGGTGCTCCGGTTTCCTCCCACAGTCCAAAGATGTGCAGGTTAGGTGGATTGGCCCCACGGTAAAATTGCCCCTTAGTGTCAGGGGGATTAGTTGTGTAAATACGTGGGGTTAGAGGGATTGGGTCTAGGTGGGATTGTTGTCAGTGCAGACTCGATAGGTCAAATGGCCTCTCTAGACTGTAGGGATTCAATGAAGAGTCCAATTGCATCATTTAACTGAAACAAAAGGGCAACTTTTCTTTTATCCATGTGGAGTGCGTTCCACAGAATTAACATGGATACTTGCTAATTTTAGTTGTCCCGAGGTATGACCCTGTTCTCAATGTTGGATAGTGTGAGGAAAAGCCAGTGCACCATAAAGATTACACATCTTTATATTAGCATTAAATACACCCGTGGGATATTCTGTTCTGTTGTACCCCAGCCCCCAAGACATTTGTCTCATCCATTATCTTAGCCATTCACTCTTATATCTCCAGCATACCTGATTAATCCAGTCATTATAGGCAGAAACACGAGTGAAGACGGTGGGTTTCTTCTTGGCATTGCAACCCAAGCCAGATACAAAACTGGCAATACCATGCACTTGCCAGGTTCCGTCAGTAGCCCGGCAATTTAGAGGTCCACCCGAATCCCCCTGTTGAGAAAGGTTAGTGAGTTTCTTTTCCAAACCAAGACACACCTGTAGCCATGGGCTGCTGCAATGTTGCGTGAAATTAGTTGATCTACTTTTATTTGGCTTGTAGCATGTGAAGTCAGGTCTTACTGACCCATGATACCATTCAATCGATCTCATCTTATATCATGCTTTGCTATCCACTTTTTAACTCAACTCAACACCGGTTTGATGGCTGCCGATGGAATCTACATGTCCACAGTATCTTAAGGGAAATGCCAACTTCTTAACCTTCGGAATACAGGAAAGAGACGGAGAATCTGGCGAACTGCTGCAACGACAATGATCTCTCCCTCAATGTCAACAAAATGAAGGAGATAGTCATCAACTTCAGGAAGCGTAAAGGAGAACATGCCCCTGTCTACAGGGACAAAGTGCAAATGGTTGAGAGCTTCAAGTTTCTAGGTGTCCAGATCACCAACGACCTGTCCTGGTCCCTCCACGCTGACACTATAGTTCAGAAAGCCCACCAACACTTCTACTTTCTCTGGAGACTAAGAAAATTTGGCATGTCCACTACGACTCTTACCAACTTTTACAGATGCACCATAGAAAGCATTCTTCTTGGTTGTATCACAGCTTGGTATGGCTCCTGCTCTGTCCAAGACCACAAGAAACTACAAAGGGTTGTTAACGAACACAGTCCATCACGCAAACCTGCCTCCCATCCATTGACTATGTCTACACTTCCCGCTGCCTCGGAAAAGCAGCCAGTATAATTAAGGATCCCACACGCATCCCAAACATACTCTCTTTCACCTTTATCGGGAAAAAGGTATGAAAGTCTGAGGACACATACCATCCGACTCAAAAAACAGCTTCTTCTCTGCTGCCATCAGACTTTAGAATGCCCCTACCTCATATTAAGTCGATCTTTCTCTACACCCTAGCTGTGACTGTAACACTACATTCTGCACCTTCTCCTTTCCTTTTCCATGTATGGTATGCTTTGCCTGTATAGTGCGCAAGAAACAATACTTTTCACTGTATACCAATACCTGTAACAATAATAATAAATTCTGGAAGGGAGATTTACTGAAATTAAGTGGGATTTCCCAAGGCAGTTTACCAAAAAGTATTCTATTTGGGATTTCTATGAAAGACAGTTTAAATCTGGTGTGGAAAAACTTGTCAGGATATTAACTTGGCTGAAAAAGCTTCATTGCCTCCATTTCCAACACCGATGCCATGGATCGAATGGTCTCAACACAACACAAGACAAGAAATAGAAGCAGGAGGGGACCTCCAGGCCCTTCAAGCCTGCCCCACCACTCAGTAAGATCACGGCTGATCTTTGTTGGCCTCAACTCCTTTCCTGTGCCATTTCCTCCTTGCCCTCTATTCCTCGGTCTATCAAATATTTACCCACCTCCACCACTTTAAATGCTTCTAATGATCCAGCCTCCACCATCCTCTGGGGCAAAAATATTCCAGAGATTCACCACTCTCTGCGAGAAGAACTTTCTACGCATCTCAGCTTTCAATTACCGGTCCTTTATCTTATAGCTATGTCCTCTTGTTCGAGACTCCCCCATGAGTGAAAACATTTTACCGTCCAGTATTTATGTTGTATAATAACAATATTGTCATCTAACTTGGGAAGGCTATTGTGGTTCCTACTTGAATGTGTATTCTACTAAAACTGTAATTGCACTGTCAACACGCGCCCTTCTAAGTGTTGACACAAACACTTCCAAAACATTTCCAATTCTAGCTCTTCCTGCTCTGAATTTTAACATTGTTGGAGCTTCTTGCTGCTCTTGGCCTCACCCTTCTGCAGTCCCCAGAATTTTGAAACCAAGCTCATTGTTTTGCCTCTTTTTACACTCGTATGAATTGCCTTTCGTCCAAGTTTGTTCATTAACCAAAGCTATTCTTCAAATCTTCGCTGTGGTTGTTTACATTCTTTCCCAAATTACTCACATTGCATCCAGCCACGATGCCATCTCCACCGGCGCACACCATCGTCTTCCTCACGGAGAAACCCCACCAGTCCATTTTGGAGCATGTTGTGTGGTCCACCACCGGCATGAGAGCCTGCTGGAGATTGTCGGCGATGGGGCCGTTTGCTGCAATGGGAATCAAAAAGAGATGGTTGACGTCAGCTGCTTTGTTGTTAAAATTTGTCTCATTGTCTCCCCTAATGATGTTGACTCTTTTGGGGTACTCGCCCAAAGTGCTATTATTCATGTGCTAATCTTAGTGAGTGGTTAACACTGCTGCCTCACAGCGTCAGGGACCCGGATTCAATTCCGACCTTGGGTGACTATGTGGAGTTTGCATGTTCTCCCCATGTCTACAGCTTTCTACGGGGGTGCTCCAGTTTCCCCCCACAGTCCAAAGATGTGCAGGTTTAGGTGGATTGGCCATGCTAAATTGGCCTTTAGTGTCCCACAACGTGTAGGTTAAATGGTAAATGTGTGGGGCTATGGGGTTAGGGTGGGGTGGTGGCCTAAGATGCTCTGTCGGAGAGTTGGTGCAGACCCAAAGGGCCATATGGCCTTCATCTGCTCTGTAGGGATTCTATGATGATTCTATAATTGTTAGGGTATTTGAGGGCACAGATAGAGCCAAGCTTAACTCCTTTCATAGGGAGCAGGCAGAGGCCATTCGGCCCTTTGACCCAGCTCCACCATTCCTTATGATCATGACTGATCATCCAATTCAATAGCCCGATCCCGCCTTCTACCCACTTATTCCTCGATTCCCTTCGCCCCAAGAATTGTATTTAACTCCTTCACCCAGGAGTTGAGCAAAGAACTCTTGCCGCTGCACTCCAATCCAATGGAGTGTTAGCATGTATTAACACAATCTCCTTGTCTTCAGTAAGTGAAAAACATCTATCAGTGAAATTCAGACTATAAACCACCAGAAACACATATTGAACATTTATAAAAGGTAAATTAGCAGGATTAAATGCCAATAGGTGGTTCCTTGTTGATTATGTGTCCTCAAAGCAAACAATCTTCCCTTAGGGTGGCACGGTGGCACAGTAGTTAGCACTGCTGCTTCAAAGTGCCAGGGATCCAGGTTCGATTCCCGGCCTGGGTCACTGTCTGTGCGGAGTCTGCACGTTCTCCCCGTGTTTGCGTGGGTTTCCTCTGGGTGCTGCGGTTTCCTCCCAAAAAACGTGCTAGTTAGGAGCATTGGCCATGCTAAATTCTCCTTCAGTGTACCCGAACAGGTGCCAGAGTATGACGACTCAGGGATTTTCACAGTAACTTCATTGCAGTGTTAATGTAAGCCGTACTTGTGACTTATAAATAAATAAACTTTAGTGTCCCAAGATGTGTAGGTTATGTGGATTAGCCATGGTAAATGATGGGATTGCGGGAATAGGACGAGAGTAGGTGGGTCTGGGTAAGAGTCAGTGCAGACTCGATGGGCCGAATGGCTTCCCTCTGCACTGTAGGGATTCTATGATACTGGGAGAATGTTTCCTCTTGTGGGGGAGACTAGAACAAGGAGACACTGTTCAAAAATAAGATTTCAAGACAGATTCGGAGAATATTGATTCTCTCAGAAGGTGGTTAGCCCGGGGGTATTCTGTCCCCCGAAAGCAGTGGATGCTGGATCATTGTGTCTACTCAAGGCCGCATTGGATAGGTCTCTGAGAGACAGAGTTATTGGCAGGACAGGAAAATGGAGTTGAAACCACAGCTAGAAGAGCAATGATCTTATTGAATGCAGGAGCAGGCTTGAAGGGCCAAATGGCCTGCTCCTAAGTCCTATGTGTTTTAATGCACATATCGAGAAAAAAATAACACTTCCTTTCTGGATCGCAGTCTTCCCTTCTCTGGACAGGGGGAGCTAAACAATATGGGCACAGCATTTTGAGAGTATTCTTTGGAAAAATCTGACGGTAACATCTGTATGAAGAAAATACTTTGTGCATCACTCACTGTAGAGACGACCCCATCCAGTCACAAAGCAGGGATAGTTGTTGGGAAGCACGGAATTAGGAGCAGGGATGCAGCCCAGCTCAATTGAACTGGTCAGAGTCACAGGGGTGGAGAGCTTGATGAGTGCAATATCATACCTATGGGGTTGAATCAAAAATCACCAGTCAACAACTGATTCTTAGCAAAAGGAATTAGAAAGAGAACATTTTTTTCCCCAACTTTCTTTTTGGTAAATCAAATAAACTAAGTTAAACAAACTCAGGGGCAAAGCAAGAAGGGCAGCCCGCGAAAAGAAGGGAACACCTTGAAACAAAAGAGAAAGCAGAAAGGAAACTTAAAACATTTTAAATTTAAGGAGGAGTTAGACAGATTTTTAATTGGTAATGGGTTGAAGGGTTATGGGGAGAAGGCAGGAAAATGGGGATGAGGAGCACATCAGCCATGATCGAATGGCGGAGCGGACTCGATGGTCCGAATCGCCTAATTCTGCTCCTATATCTTATCAACTTATGAACATCAAATCAAAATGTGATTCAATTGGTTAGTAATACACCCCAGCCCCCGCGGTGCCCAACAGGCACAGAAGGCCTCGATGGTGCCCTCGGACACCGCATGTTCCCTCTCCAGGGACACCCGGCCGAGAATGAGAGCATTTAAAGAGAACACTATTCCTGGAAGAATTTCCATTAACCTTCAGTAAGAGATTGTCCTGGCATCACCAGAGACACTTCAGGAAGTTTGGCTTCCTGGAACAGCGTACTGTGAGAATCATTGAGTCTGCTCTAATAAGGACTGTGCTGTGTGGCACTGGACTTTGAGTTAAACAAACCTCACCTAGCCGTTGTTGTTGGGACCTCGAAACTAAATTGAAGTTCCCATTCCTGGCCCAATGATACCCTCTCCTTGTGTCTGAATGAAAGCACGCGATGGAATAACCTATCATGAGTTTATTAAACCTCATATATGACAAACTTCCACTTGGTTAAGTTGTCACAGAGCTCTTGGCCCCTGAAGAACCAAACCCTGGCATAACCTAGTCTCAAGTCTCACAACACCAGGTTAAAGTCCAACAGGTTTATTTGGTAGCAAATACCATAAGCTTTCAGAGCACAGCTCCTTCGTCAGATGGAGTGGATATCTGTTCTCAAACAGTGCAACAGACACAGAAATCAAATTACAGAATACTGATTAGAATGCAAATCTCTACAGCCAGCCAGGTCTTAAATGTAGACCTTAAATGTACAGACAATGTGGGTGGAGGGAGCATTCAACACAGGTTAGTACAGAACTTGAGTATTGCAGAAAAAAAGACAATTTTTGAGCAATGCCTTGATCAATCAGTCAAGCTGCCTGGTTTAAATTTCAAACAATGCTCAGAAGTTAACTGTCAGTCACCATCAACTGGTGCATTCTCCAAGGAAAGGCCTCTACCAATCAGAGTCCACTTGCCAACCAATCAGCACTCTCTTCTCATACAGTATAAATTGTTGTTCCCTGTATATTTGGTACTCCTGCAAATTATCCTGATAAGTGCAAAATGAAAAGCTTTGACAAAAAGATGTCTCTTTATTTTCAGCAATACTGCTGTTGTTCCAACTGACCAGGAAACGGCCCCCGCTCTGAAATGAAGTGAAATGACAAAGTCCCATTAAACACCTTGGTCAGCAGGATGTCTTAACACATGGAGCAACCCACTTTCAGGGGTCAGCTATCCAAGCAGCTGAGAGATTTACACCAACATTGCAGGGTTTGGCTTGCACGGAATTAAGTGCACTCACTCTCTTCCTGTTGGAACGTATCCCACCTATCAATAGCATTGAAATGTAAGTTGGCACAGTGAAGGCCAGTATGTGCCCCAGATGCTGCCAGAGTTTCAGCTGGTAAAGACTTGTTGGGGTGGGTTCTTATGGCCTCGCTCGATCCAAGACCATAAAATCACACTCAAAGTCAACGGACCTTCCCATTGTCTGCCCCTCGCCCACTCCGATTCCTGTGGCGAGCGGGACAGTAGAGTTCCGGCGCTGGATTCCGATTACTTGTCCAGGTAAGACTACCCTATCCATTAGGGCTTTGATCAACATGGCTGGACCTAATTGATAAAAACCCCAGCCCCCAGGAGCAACAAGCTAACCACTCCACCATTAATGAGCAGGCTGGATAGTTGACCAAGCAGAGTCCTGTGGGCCTACCTGACTCACACATGGGATTGTCAAAGCTGCTGCACATATCAACTGCATGAGGGTCAGAGGTTTGTCAAGAGAAAATTAAGCAACATTTATTAAAATTGCAACCAGATTATGATTTTTGGTGGTACTGTGATTACGTCATAGAATCCCTACAGTACAGAAGGAGGCTGTTTGGCCCATCAAGTCTGCACTGATTCTTCGAAAGAGCATCTTACCCAGGCCCTATCCCCTGTAACCCCCGGTATTTACCCAGCTAATCCCCCTAACCTACATCTTGGGGACACTAAGGGTAATTTACCATGGCCAATCCATCTAGCCTTGCACATCTTTGGAGTGTGGGAGGAAACCGGAGCACCCGGAGGAAACCCAAGCCCACACAGGGAAGAAGTGCAGATTCCACATAGACAGTCACCCAAGAGTGGAATTGAACCTGGGTTCCTAGCGCTGTGTGGCAGCAGTGCTAATCTCTGTGCCACCCTGTCCTGATTCTTTCCAATTATTCCTGAAATCCAGCCAAGGTTGATGGGCTCTAGTCTTACTTGAGGCTGTGAGGGCTCTTTGGTTAAGGAGTTGGATGCCCGCACCGTGCAAATTGTGGGCAATCTGTCCAATTAACTCACTAACCCACAAAGAGCTATTGGGTTTTGAGGTGGTCCAAGCGAGATGGAAGAATGATGTGGAACTCAGCATGTAATATAGGTAGGGAGCACCCCCGCAAAATTGGAATTGAATTATATTGGGATGTTAACACCCTTTCTTCAACACAAGGATGTAAATTGGGATCTGCACTTACCCAAGAGCAACAAGAATTGGATTCCATTTCTCATGGACAAACATGTTCCCCGGAGCAATTTCCACTGAAACTGATTCCAGCTCTGAAGACTTGAGGTTATGCTTGCCAAGCACCACCCGATACGTGTTGCTCTTGCTTAAAGAGGGGAAAAAAAATCAGAATTTTCAGTCGTCTGGACGGGCACTGCTTCAGTCAATGATGAGAGCATTGGCCGATAATGTCAGATGTTGAATAGAGTAGATGGGAAGATGAGATTAGTTAGTCTGACACCATGGCCACGCTTGCCTCAAGACCGGAAAATCCTGCCCGAGGTCAAGGGACATTTGCATGGTCCACGTCCCGTCCACTACGATTCCCGTGGCGGGCTGGATGGGAAAATCCCGCTCTACGTTTTTGGTTTTCACAGAATCACAGCATGGTTACGGTGCAGAATGAGAAGGAGAGAGATTGAACAGTTTAAACTCATACTCTCTGGAATTCAGAAGAATGAGGGGAGATCAAATTGAGGTATACAAGGTGATAAAAGGTATAGATAAAGTAGACATGGAGCGGATGCTTCCTCCTGTGGGACATTCTAGGACGAGAGGTCTTAGGATAAGGGATAGCAAGTTTAAAACAGAGTTGAGGAGAAACTACTTCTCCCAAAGGGTTGTGAATCTGTGGAATTCGCTATCCCAAAGTGCGGTGGATGCTGGGACAGTGAGTAAATTTAAGGAGGAGTTAGACAGATTTTTAATTGGTAATGGGTTGAAGGGTTGTGGGGAGAAGGCAGGAAAATGGGGATGAGGAGCTTATCAGCCATGATCGAATGGCGGAACAGACTCGATGGGCCAAATGGCCTAATTCTGCTCCTATGTCTTATGAATTTATGAACATTTGGCCCATCGTGTCTGCACCGGCTCTCCAAGCGAGCATCGTGACTTCATGTTGTTCCCCCGCCCAGAATCGTCATGGTGCAGGAAGAGACTTTTGAGGAAGTTTCAAATGCCTTCAAGGTGGAAGAGGAGTGGGAACTGTGGATTACTGCAGTTGTGAGGTTCTGGGAAAGAATGAGTAAAAGTCGGAGGGAGAATCGCTTAGCAGAGAGAAAGACCGCTCAGTCTACTGCATCAGTGCTGGTTCTGTGAAAGAGATATCTAATTTCCCTGCTCTTTCGACACAGCACTACATTTGTTTTTCCCCTTTTGATATATGTATCCAGTTCCCCTTTGAAAATTGCCGTTCCCCTTCATAGAATCATAGAATCATAGAAACCCTACAGTACAGAAAGAGGCCATTCGGCCCATCGAGTCTGCACCGACCACAATCCCACCCAGGCCCTACCCCCATATCCCTACATATTTTACCCACTAATCCCTCTAACCTACACATCTCAGGACACTAAGGGGAAATTTTTCAGCATGACCAATCAACCTAACCCACACATCTTTGGACTGTGGGAGGAAACCGGAGCACCCGGAGGAAACCCACGCAGACACCAGGAGAATGTGCAAACTCCACACAGACAGTGACCCAAGCCGGGAATCGAACCCAGGTCCCTGGAGCTGTGAAGCAGCAGTGCTAACCACTGTGCTACCGTGCCGCCCTTCGCCCTCACGATCTGTGGCATCCGCCTCAGCCCTCATGATGAATATCATCTTCCCCTCCTCGCCATCCTGTACTGTGCAATGGGTTCAAAGACAACGAGGTTACAGATAGTGCACGCAGGATGTTGTAAATGTAGCTCAGGAGGAACAATAGAGGGACGTTTAGAAGAGTGCTGAATGAAAATCAGAATAAGTAAAGCTGAAATGAGAGGAAGTGTAGGGTAGCTGTCACACGCTGATTTGTTCATTTCCAAACTCACCTGATGCAGTGAGCAGCAGTCATCACCCAGTTGGCCGCGATGAGGGATCCACCACAAGTATGGGCCCAATTATCATTTATTAAATATTGGAGAGAGACCTTGGTGAAACAAAAGGGAACAAGTCATGCTGCGGGCTTTGAAATGAACCACCCCCGCCCCCCCCCCCCCCCCCCCCCACACAAAAAAACAATGGCCGGAATTTTATTGCCCCGCCCGCCACGGGAATCGTAGCGGACGGCGGGACAGGACTAGGCAAAGGTCCATTGAACACGGGTGGGATTATCTTCCGGTCTTTGGACGAGTGTGGCTGGAAAATCCTACCGAGATCCAACAGAACTTTCCATTGTCTGCCCCTCACCCGTTACGATTCCTGTGGCAGGCGGAATGGGAAAATACGCCCCAGTGTGGCTGTCCATTGTCATTGCAACATTAATGTCACTGGGCGGGACAGTGGCACAGTGGTTAGCACTGCTGCCTCACAGCGCCAGGGACCCGGGTTTGATTCCAGCCTTGACTGACTGTGTGGTGTTTGCATGTTCTCCCCATGTCTGCATGGGTTTCCTCCGGGTGCTCCGGTTTCCTCCCACAGCCCAAAGATGTGTGGGTTAGGTTGATTGGCCATGCTAAAATTGCCCCTTAGTGTGCAAAGGTGTGAAGGTTAGGTGGATTGGCCATGCTAAATTGCCCTTTTGTTTCCCAAGATGTGTGGGTCAGGTGGATTATGAAGAAGGGATATGACTTCATTTTAGGCAGTTCAGAGAAGGTTCACCAGGATGATTCCTGGGATGAAGGAATTCCCTTATGAGGAAACGTTGCTTTTAGTGCTCACCCCTACAGGTGCGGTTGGTGTGACCCCACTGTATAGAATTGTTGTTATGCCTACTTAATGGAGAAAAATCCACAGATTAACATTCCCTGAATAATCAGGGAACCCAATGATGCGTTTGCAAACAGCAATATTTGTGCAGCGTTCTCAGAGAAATTGAAACAGAGAAGTGGGTCCTGGAAGTGGGTGAAATGTCTCCTCCTCACTTCCACCAATACCACCACCAACATCATGGGGTCACCATTGTCCAGCAGCTCAAACTGGGCAGGGTCAACACATTGGCAGCGCAGAAACTGTGCAATAAGTGGATCATCTTTGGATTCCTCAAAGCCTACCCACTCTTTACAAAGCTCAAGTCAGGACTGTGAAGGACCGGTGGAGACACAAGAATACTGCAGACGTTTGTCAGCATCCAGGACAGAATTGTTCACTCAATCAGCACTGTAAGCATTGAGCTCAATGTTCACCTCTTTTACCACCATGACCTCCATATGTGCCCTCTACAGAATGCCATGCAGCAACTGGGCAAGGCACGGTGGCACAGTGGTTAGCACTGCTGCTTCACAGCGCCAGGGACACGGGTTCGCTTCCCGGCCTTGGGTCACTGTCTATGTGGATTTTGCACATTCTCCCCGTGTCTGTGTGGGTTTCCTCCGGGTGCTCCGGTTTCCTCCCACGGTCCAAAGATGTGCGGGTTAGGTGGATTGGCCACGCTAAATTGCCTCTTAGTGTCAGGAGGACTAGCTAGGATAAGTTCATGGGGTTATGGGGATAGGGCCTGGGTGGGATTATGGGCAGATTCGATAGGCCGAATGGCCTCCTTCTGCACTGTAGGGATTCTATGATTTCAACTGCATTTCCCTCCTGCAGTCTCTAAATACAGTGAAGGACGCTAGCGGCAATGTTGTGGGATCACCATCAACTTCAAGTGACCTTTTAAATTGTACACCATCCCGACCCAGAAATATATCCCCATTCATCGTCGCTGGGTCAGTAATCTGGCATTCCCCAGCTAACATGGTGATGACAGCAGTGTCCCATAAGGTTCAGTGAGAGATGGTGGATCTGCAGGCCCATGCCACCTTTTCTGAGTAAGTAGAAACTGGCAATCAACCACCTTGAGTAGCATCACCCACACCCCCGGAACAAACAAGCACGAAAAGTCAAGATGGGAGCTTTTACCCTCACAAAACAGGCAACTTTCAGGAGAAACACCTCCTGGTGCTGCAGTGTTATTTAAACGCCAGGAGATGGCAGCATTGCTCTTATTTATAAAATTGTATGTGTTTTAATGCAGTTTGCAGTTTAATATTTACAGTAAAGAGTTTTAACAACACCAGGTTAAAATCCAACAGGTTTATTTGGTAGCAAATGCCATTAGCTTTCGGAGCGCTGCTCCTTCGTCAGATGGAGTGGATATCATCTGATGAAGGAGCAGCGCTCCGAAAGCTAATGGCATTTGCTACCAAATAAACCTGTTGGACTTTAACCTGGTGTTGTTAAAACTCTTACTGTGTTTACCCCAGTCCAACGCTGGCATCTCCACATCATGTTTAATATTTATACAGCATCTTTGCTGAATTAACACACCCTGCCCGAAGGCACCATTGTCAAACAAACGTTGATACCAGGTCACGCAGGGGGATAGATACTGGGGCAGGTGAGCCGGCACGGTGGCATAGTGATTAGCACTGCTGCCTCACAGCGCCAGGGACCTGAGTTCGATTCCCGGCTTGGGTCACTGTCCGTGTGGAGTTTGCACATTCTCCCCGTGTCTGCATGGGTTTCCTCCGGGTGCTCTGGTTTCCTCCCACCGTCTGAAAGATGTGCGGGTTAGGATGATTGGACTTACAAAATAATTGCCCTTTAGTGTCACGGAGATTAGGGGGGCAAATACTTGGGGTTACAGGGATAGGACCTGGGTGGGATTGTTGCCAGTGCAGGCTCGATGGGCCAAACGGCCTCTTTCTGCACTGTAGGGATTGGGTGGCCAAAAGGTTGGTGAAAGAGGCAGGTTTAACATGGGTCTTGAAGGAGGAGAGAGGAGGCGGGGGGCGGGGGGGGGGGGGGCGGGGGGTGCGGGGGGGGGGGGGGTGTTCAGGATGGGAATTCCAGAGCACAGGGTCTCAGCAGCTGAAGGCACAGCCAGCCAATGGCAGAACAATGAAAACCAAGGAAGGGCGAGAGGCCAGAATTGGGGGAGCGCAGAGATCTCAGAACGGTGGGCCTGGATGGAGATGGAGAGAGTCGAGGCTGTGGAGGGATTGGAACACAAGGATGGGAGTTAGCACAAAGAAGCTCGATCGTAGCTTGGTTGTCCACTAAAATCAGGGAGGGGGGATTTTCCAGATTCCTCAATGGAAGAAGGTTGTTCTGTGAGGAGGGGGCCGAGTGAACTGAGCCGACACCCTCCGCAGTTTGGAAGAATGAGAGGTGATCTCATTGCAAGATTCTGAAGGGGCTGAACAGGGTAGCAGCCACTGAGAGGTTGTTTCAGTGAACTTACTGTTGACACTGAGAGGCTGACGAGGATCTGGAACAGGGGAACAACGTCAGAGTTAGAGGGCTGATTATTTAGAACTGAGATAAGATAAATCTTCCTCACTCAAAGGGTTGTGAATCTTTGAATTCTCTACCCTGCAGTCTGCAGATGCTCCATTGCAGAATATATTTCAAGCTGGGATAGACAGGTGTTTGGTCTCTCTGGGAATACTGGGGAAAGACAGCTGAGGAAGAAAGTCAGCCATGGACATATTTGTGGTCACTTGGCCACGAAAGGTAATGGAGCGTATCGTAATATTCAACCTTTTTTACTTCTAAAAATCTTGAAGTACAGAAAGAAAGTTTATTTATTAGTGTCACAAGTAGGCTTACATTAACACTGCAGTGAAGTTACTGTGAAATTCCCCTAGTTGCCACAGTCCGGCGCCTGTTCGGATCAATGCACCCTAACCAGCACGTCTTTCAGACTGTGGGAGGAAACCGCAGCACCCGGAGGAAACCCATGCAGACACAGGGAGAACATGCAGACTCCACACAGACAGTGACCCAAGCCGGGAATCGAACCCGGGTCCCTGGCGCTGTGAGGTAGCAGTGCTAACCACTGTGCCACCCAAATCGTGGGTACACACAGGGTAATCAATACGTTCAGACATTATTAAGGCAAAATTGCCTCATGTAATTAATCACTTCCGGGCAGTTCATTGCTTGCACTGAAACCTTATGTAGAAATAATTAAGGAATGATCAAGGGTTTCTGCAGAGTTCGTGAAACCTCTCAATTAAACAGCATGTTCACAACCAAGCAATTTATTTGCAAATTAATTTTGCGTCTGAGCGATACCAATTGTCGACCGACAACTACAAATTAGGTAGATTACGTTTATGCTCAATGAAGCCCAAATAACAAAGGCTAAATAGTTAATAAGTAAAAACAATAGGTCGAGGATTAGATAACTGGAACTCCGCATTGACAAGAGGTCCACATTAAGAGACAGAGGGAGTAGGAGTGCTGACACTATAGTTAAGAAAGCCCACCAACGCCTCTACTTTCTCTGGAGACAAAGGAAATTTAGCATGTCAGCTACGACTCTCACCAACTTTTACAGATGCGCCATAGAAAGCATTCTTTCTGGTTGTATCACAGCTTGGTATGGCTCCTGCTCTGCCTAAGACCGCAAGGAACTACAAAAGGTTGTGAATGAATCCCAATCCACCACGCAAACCAGCCTCCCATCCATTGACTTTGTCTACACTTCCTGCTGCCTCGGCAAAGCAGCCAGCATAATCAAGGCTCCACGCACTCCAGACATTCTCTCTTCCAATTTCTATCATCGGGAAAAAGATGCAAAAGTGTGAGGTCATGTACCAACCGACTCAAGAACAGCTTCTTCCGTGCTGACGTCAGACTTTTGAACGGATCTACCCCGTATTAAGTTGATCTTTCTCTACACCCTAGCTATGACTGTAACACTACATTCTGCACTCTCTCCTTTCCTTCTCTATGAACGGTATGCTTTGTCTGTATAGCACGCAAGAAACAATACTTTTCACTGTATGCTAATACATGTGACAATAATAAATCAAATCAAATTTTAAAATCTGATATCGAACAATGTAAATTTCCAGGAAACTCTGCTGGCATTGTTTTGTTTCTATTTCCGGGAAATGGAAAAGGATCTCTTACCTGCCACGGCCAGCTGTGGGGCTGGGCATCTACACCACCCACAACCCTGGAGGTTATCGGTGGAACAGCGGGTGTGCCGCACCCATAGGCTGCAAGACAAACAACACTCACTCTCAATCTAGTCTGCGTTTTAGAACAATCTTTTCACAGAGACACAGGATGGTGGAATCAGACATCACAGAGGAGGCCATTCGGCCCGTTGTTTTGGTGCTGGCTTCTTGAAAGGGCTGTCCAATTAATCACATTCCCCCGCGATGAATCCTTCCCCCGGTTTTCCTTTGCAAGATAGTGCCAAAGGGTGAAGGCGCTCCGTCACCGGGCTGGGAGCTCCCACTGTTTGACATCTATCTCTGAATGGCCAAAGGAAATTAGGACCCACATTGAAGTTTAAGGCACTAACCTCTTACCATCCATCGCACAGCCCTGAGTCCCACTTTCAGTATCTCCGTGTACGCCCAGGGTGAGTTATTGCACTAGCCTGTGTATCACTGAGCTACACCAACTAGCAAGGCCCAATCGTCAGTGCGCGCTGACTTAACTGATCCAGCCAGGGTCATGCGGCAGAGGACGGGCGGCACGGTGGCCCAGCCGTTAGCATTGCTGCCTCACAGCACCAGGGACCTGGGCTGAATTCCGGCCTCGGGTGACTGTGCGGAGTTTGCACATTCTCCCCGTGTCTGCGTGGGTTTCCTCCGGGTGCTCCGGTTTCCTCTCGTGGTCCAAGGATGTGCAGGTTAGGTGCGTCGGCTGTGGTAAAATGAGCGGGGCCGGTGGTGGGGGGGAGGTGGACCTGGGTGGGTGGGATGCTCTTTTGGAGAGTCAGTGCAGACTCAGTGGCCCAATGGCCTCCAACTGTACTGTAGGGATTCTGTGGTTCTAATGCAGTTAGTGTCAGGGCCAGTGAGCTAGAAAGGGGGGATAGGATCTGTCAGGATTGGTGCGTCTCATCACTAGCTACGGACTGTATATGTGCAGATATCAGGTGGAGACAAAGGCACAACGGAAGATGGTTGTGGTTGTGTTGGAGGCTAATTATCCCATCCTCGGAATATCACTGCAGGACTCCCTCAGGGTCCTAGGCCCAACCCTCTTCACCTGCCTCACCAATGGCCTTCCCTCTGTCATTAGGTCAGAATTTGGAATGTTCGCTGATGATTGCACAATGTTCAGCACCATTCGCGACTCCTCAGATATTGAAGCAGTCTATGTTCAAATGACAAGACCTGGACAATATCCAGACTTGGGCTGACAAGTGACACACAAGTGCCAGACACTGACCATCTCCAACAAGAGAGAATCTAACCATCTCTCCATCAATGGCATCCCCATTGCTGTTTCTCCCACTATCAGCATGGGGATCTGGGGATGGGGCTCGCCATATGAATACTGTGGCTACAAGAGGAGGCTAGGAATCTTGTGGCGAGTAATTTACCTCCTGACTCCCCAAAGCTTGCCCACCATCTACAGGGTACAAGTCAGGGGTGTGATGGAATACTCCCCGCTTGCCTGGATGGGTGCAGCTCCAACAACACTCAAGAGGTTTGACATCATCCAGGCCAAAGCAGCCCGCTTAACCGGCAATCCATCCAGCTTATCAACCATCCGCCCTCTCCCTCATTGGTGCACAAGGGCAGAACTGTGTACCGTCTACAAGGTGAGCAGCAACTTGCCGCGACCTCTACCACCTAGAAGGACAAGGAAAGCAGACACATAGCACCCCCTGCAGCTTTCCCTGTAAGTTACACCCCCCCCCCCCCCCTCACCCTGTATCACCGTTCCTTCACTGTCTCTGGGCCAGCGTACCGGACCTCCCTTCCTGACGATGTCCTGACTCTATCCACACTGGTTCAATTAGGGGGCTCGCCACCACTTTCTCAAAGGCAACGGGTAATAACTGCTGACATCATGAACCCCATGAACGAATAATAAAAAGAAAGCTTCCTCCCTTCTGCTGAGTCGACACAAACGGGCTCTTTCCCCAACAACAGACACTGTTTCCACCACCTTTCCCCCCCCCCCCTCCCCTCCCAGGTTCCGAGCAGTTTGTAAGTGAGGTCCCAGAAGTTAAAATGCAATTCAAGCCAGCCAATGCTTTTTGCACTCACTCCCCCAGCCAGCTGCCCACTCCCTGGTCTGAAGCCCATTCAGATTATAACTGACCGCAGATCCTTCCTGTCCAGCCCCCAGTGTTAAAAAGCTCGCTGATTAACCCCACCCAGGTTTATACACAGAGACTGCCCACATGGGTGAGATACATGTGGCACATGGAGCACACCAGGATGATAGGGAGTGGGATAGCTTGATCTTAGTTTCAGATAAAGCTCGGCACAACATCGTGGGTCGAAGGGCCTGTTCTGTGCTGTACTGTTCTATGTTCTATACAAGATAGCAGGCAGTGCCCAGGAGGCCATTCCTCAGCAAGGAGGCAGCGCCTTTAGGAATGGACATAGGACCATGCAACCAGAGAATCCCTCCAGTGCACAGTGCAGAAAGAGGCCATTCAGCCCATCAATGTCTGCACCGACTCTCCAAAAGAGCATCCCGCTCAGGCCCTCCCCTCCACCTGATCCCCGTAACCCCGTGTATTTACTAGGGCCGATCCACCTAATCTGCACATCTTTGGACTGTGGGAGGAAACCGGAGCACCCAGGGAGAATGTGCAAACTCCACACAAACAGTGACCCAAGCCGGGAATCGAACCCAGGTCCCTGGTGCTGGGAGGCAGCAGTGCTAACCACTGTTGCACCGTGCCACTGGGCACTGCCAGCCATCAGGTCTCTCACCCCAAGTGGTCAGTTTCTGTGTGTAAAAAACAATAAACTCTAGTAGCAGTGCTGGGACGATGCTCAGAGCACACGGTTCTTACCACGGGCCAGGAGCAGAGCTGTAACCACGAGCAAAATCATTTCTATGCCTCTGCTGTTGAGATTCCGCTGCAGTAACATTTATAGAGACTTGCTCGACCTTCTTACCTCGCACCTTATTAATCAATGTGTCAGATTAGGAGCAGAGAATAAAGGGCAGCTCTGTTTGTGTGAGACGGGCAGTTTGTTCCTGACATGTTAACAGGTGCTCAAGGTTTCACCGCAGTTCATTTACAATGGTGTCTTTTTCCAGAAGAGAAGGGGGACGGGTCAGGGCCTGATTTGCCCGATATCAGCAAGGTTCAATAGATCAGCCAGATATGGATGGAGGAGGAGGTCACTCAGTGCACCCAGAGCTGTTTTCGTGTTACGTTCAGCTCTGACCGTGGGCTTGGCCTAGCTGGTACCAATACTAAATATGGGCTTTATCTAGTTGGCACCCACACTAAACATGGACTTGGTCTAGTTGGTATCAACACTGAACATAGTCTTGGTCTGGTTGGATCGTGAATGAAGTCCAGTCCATCACTCAGTCTCCCATCCATTGACTCCGTCTACACTTCCTGCTGCCTTGGGAAAGCAGCCAGCATAATTAAAGACCCCACGCAATCTGGACACGCTCTCTTCCACCTTCTTCCATCAGGAAAAAGATACAAAAGCCTAAGACCACGTACCAACTGACTCAAGAATAGCTTCTTCTCTGCTGCCGTCAGACTTTTGAATGTACCTACCTCGTATTAAGTTGATCTTTCTCTACACCCTAGCTATGACTGTAACACTACATTCTGCACTCGCTCCTTTCCTTCCCTGTGAACGGTATGCTTTGTCTGTATAGCGCACAAGAAACAACACTTTTCACTGTATGCTAGTACATGTGACAATAATAAATCAAATCAAATCAAAACCAACACTGAATGTGGGCTTGGAATAGTTGGCACTGACACTAAATGTGCAGCTCCCAGACTCACCTGGGCCTTTACTGGATTTGAGGACTATGGCCTAAGTCACCTGGAAACTGTTGCCATCGGCGACAGACGTCACGAGTCAGCACTGACAACAAATTGCATTTGTATAGTGCCTTTAATATGGCGAAACATCCCATGGAGCGATAGAAAGCTAAGCTCTGTGCAGGAAGAGCTGAACTCCCCAGGCGCACAGCATCCTCCATATCACAGCAGCTCAATAACTTGGAATGTTTCCAGAGGTTTCGCTTTCAGCAGCTGACACAGGAAGCCATCTCGGACATTATTTATTGTTTGTCTGAGGAAAAGCTTCCTGAATCAGTCCAGAATGTTACCATTCCGTGCCCACATCCCCATTGTACTGTAGCCATGCTTGACTGAAAGTATTGTTTCCTCTCCACTTAGCACATCAGTACTTAGTCCTCGATTTGCAAAGCCGAGGAGAAACATTGCGGATCAGCGATGGATAGTGATTTAGTTGCGCAAATGTTTGGGTTTCCCAACTCTGTTAATTGTAAGAAAATGGAAAGGCTGAGGCAGATGGGATTAGGAATACCGCTCGTGTGAAGGCAGATAAAGGGTTAACTTTCTTCACAGCTCCTGCTTTAATCAGATAGAACTACACAGAACTCCCAACACAGAATCAAGTCCCTCAGCACAACCAGTGTGAGGCGCTGTTTACCCTCCACACGAGCGACCTAATCTCAGGACTTTGACCTGTTCCCATCTCCTCTTTGTCCCTATCCTACCTGTTCCCAAATGTTGACGTTGGCTGGGATTTTCACCCCTGGGGTAGCAGGACTCAGGATCAATTCCCAGCTCGCCTCGCCCTCCTCGGGGGAAAGTGCCCGCAAGGACGGGATTTTCACTGTGAGGGGCTGGGTTGCAGGCTGGCACCAGGTTGACAGACCCGGGAAACACATTGGAAGGAGTGACGGATATAATGGTGGGTGTTGTGACTCTGGGTGGAATTTTACCGGCACGTCCGCCCGCGTTTTGTATGATCCTCCCCAAGGCCAGCGGAGAATGCCGTTCTCCGAGCCTCGCCCGCCTCCGGAATCAGGGCGGGCGTGCCGGTAAAATTCCGGTCTTTGTCCCAGTGAAGCTAAAAACAGAAAGGCCTTAACAGCCCCACACCCACCCCACACTCACAGCCCATTCATTACCCTTCATACACCCACCCACCCCCTCATGCACCTCCATGCCAATGTACGCTCACCCTACAACTCCAATGGATCCTCATGCATTCCCCCCTCCCCCTGCCCCCCTCCCCCTCCCCATATTAGGCTATGCTCCTCCAATTGGCCCCATGGCCTCTCATTCTCCCTATGCCAAACTGTGGCAGTTCCATGCCCATTGAACCACGCACAATACACTGTATATAATTTATTTAATTACTGAATGCGAAGTTCCTAAACCATGCAGTTTATTCTGGTCCCGCTGTGTTGAGTGCGGATTGGCTCCCGCTGAGTCTGTGGATCGGACACTCTTCGACAATGTGCTGTATAGTTTGCTCTCTCTCACAGGGGGCTGTCACTCATGTCCCATTAATGGAGCTTGGCCATACAGGGGCCATGGCCAGTCCTGAGTCTGTTGAGGGTGGACAACTCTTTCCTCGGAAGGTTGAAAACAGGCAGCTGTGGAGTTGGGTTTGAGACCAGGTACTTTTTTGCTGTGTGGAGTTTGCATGTTCTCCCCGTGTCTGCTTGGGTTTTCTCCCGGTGCTCTGGTTTCCTCCCACAGTCTGAAAGATGTGCGGGTTAGGGTGTATTGGCCATGCTATATTCTCCTTCAGTGTACCTGAACAAGCACCGGAGTGTGGCAACTAGGGGAATTTCACAGTAACTTCATTGCAGTGTTAATGTCAGCCTACTCGTGACTAATAAATAAACTTTGTTAAACTTCTATTCATTTGTCCAGGTGGAATTTGCGTTGATGTCTTGTGTGGGAGGGTTTTTCCAGATCAGACTACTTGATGGAAGTCATACCTTGACTGGGCTGAACAGATCAGCATGAAGTACTGAACTTTTTCTATAATTTTGTGGGTTGAATTTTATGTATAGGGTCAATAAACCATATAGTGACAAGAGGATGTGTTAAAAAAGTTTCAGAAAAAAATTTATTAACTTTCCACTGCATTAAAAAAACAATTTTGATACAGCCTGCTAAAAATGTCAATAATGCAGACCCTTTAAACTTTCAATTGGTGAAACTACAAGCACTTGACCTCTTAACCTGTGTGAATAAATATTGAGCAAATGACAGCATAGATCAGAGGGATGGAGATGTCAATCAAATAACATTTTGTGCTCAAACTAATGGATTTCTGGGGCTCTCAGCCAAGCCTCATTATGTATTCTTGACTAATGGCCCAGACATACATTAGTCTCCTGTGTGATACTTTGTCCAAGGTTTTCTGAAAGTCCATGTATGCCATGTTGACTGCAATCCTCCCAACCAACTCTACTCAGGCTCGTCAAGCATGGGGTGGGATTCTCCAGCCTCCCAGCCGGATGTTTCTCGGTGGTGGAAGATGGAGTGCCATTCGCTGGTGCTGGGATTCTTTGGTCCTGCCCCTGCCAATGGAATTTCCCATTGATGTTAACCCACACCACCGGGAAACCCACAGAGGGGTGCGCCGCCAATCGGAGCGGAGAATCTTGCCAGGGTAAATGGCCGGACAATTCCAGCCCTGATTCCCCTTCTGAAAATCTAACAATTTTCTCATTTGCGCTAATTTCAAAGTTTAACAAAGTTTATTTATCAGTGTCACAGGTAGGCTTACATTAACACTGCAATGAAGTTACTGTGAAAATCCCCTAGTCGCCACACTCTGCCGCCTGTTCGGGGACACTGAGGAAGAATTTAGCATGGCCAATCTACCTTTCCAGCACGTCTTTCAGACGGAAACCCGAGCACTCGGAGGAAACCCACGCAGACATGGGGAGAATGTGCAGGCTCCGCACAGACAGTGACCCAAACCGGGAATCGAACCCGGGTCCCTGGCGTCGTGAAGCAGCAGTGCTAACCAGTGTTCCACCGTGCCGCCCTCCATTTAAATACTTAGCAATTTTCACTTCTAATTTTAAAAATCCAGCGTTATTCTCTGCTGTAAATATTAAACTGATTAAAGTTAAAAGTTAAAGTTAAAGTTTATTTATTAGTGCCACAAGTAGGCTTACATTAACACTGCAATTAAGTCACTGTGAAAATCCCCTAGTCGCCACACTCCGGCACCTGTTCGGGTACACTGAGGGAGAACTTAGCACGGCCAACGCACCTAACCAGTGATTGTCCAGGTTAGCTGTCATCCATTTTGAAAATGAATATCCCTGGCCTAATCTCCAATCCTTTGACACGCTTTCACTCTCAACAGAACAACTGTGAAATAGGGTGAGATTCCTCAGCCTCCCCTCAGTGTTTTTTCTCAGCGGTGGGAGGGTGGAGGCACGCCATTCGCTGCTGGTGGGGGATCTTCTGGTCCTGCCACTGTCAATGGGAATTCCCACTGAAGCTACCCCATGCCGCCGGGAAACTCACAACAAGGAGTGCACCGCTAGCGGGGACCAGAGAATCCCGCTGCTGTGAACGGCTCGAGAATTCCGACCATAATTACTGGGGCCTCAGCCAATACCTCTGCAGCAGCCTGTGACTGCTTGAGTAAAATGGAATCATTGGAAGGAAACCAACTGCAGACAAACATCAGGCCAGGGGCTCAGGCACAGCGAGATGACATAAAAACTGACAGATGTTGGCCTAAAAGCAAAGTATGCTGGGATTACCTCAGTCCAGAGCAGTCTGCCTGGAGACAGGCCCTTTGCAAGATTGGAGTTCAGACAATTGAAAACCAAAGATGCATCAGGACACATTAGCATGTGTAAAAAGGACAGTTATACACTTCCTGAGAAACAGATCACCGCTATATACACGGGACAGACACGCATCAGAGAAACAACAAGATTCAATGCATATTAGAAGCTGAAACTAGACATCTAGCACACAAACACAAAGGGTCCACCCATTAAAACTCATTAACATCCATCGAAACCCACCGATAATGATGTGAAACTAATCAGACCTAAGCACTGATAGGCCAAATGCTCGGAAGATTCCAGAAGGTAGCCAGACAGGTATAAGAAATCTATGTTCACAGCGTTTGAAGAACCCACCTCTTCAGCTTCCCGAAGACGCGGATCAGGACACGGCAGTGACAAGAGCAGCTCGCCTCCAGGCCAGAGAGAGAGAGAGAGTTCAACGCACTGACGGAATCACGAGAATCCGGGGTAGGATACAAATTTCTAGATGATCAACTAGCTACAGAGAGAGAGAATTGTTAAAGTTTGTGAAACGTAGGTCTTCACCTGTTTGAAATAAAGTTGCGACTTGGTGATTGACTATTGGTTCGTGTGCGTAGCCCTTTTCCCTATTATATGCAGAGGTGTAAAATCCATTATACACAGTGCTGGGGCGGCACGGTGGCACAGTGGTTAGCACTGCTGCCTCACAGCGCCAGGGACCCGGGTTCGATTCCCGCCTTGGGTCACTGTCTGTGTGGAGTCTGCACGTTCTCCCTGTGTCTGCGTGGGTTTCCTCCGGGTGCTCCGGTTTCCTCCCACAGTCTGAACGACATGTTGGTTAGGTGCATTGACCCGAACAGGCGCTGAACCATGGTGACTAGGGGAATTTCACAGTAACTTCATTGCAGTGTTAATGTAAGCCTTACTTGTGACTAATAAATAAACTTGACTTTACTTTGAGATATTAGAAATACCCCAGACAATACCTCCCCCACTTTTCTCAACATCCTTCAATGTATCCACTAAGGGCCATGGATATTATCCCCCTTTAGTTTATCTTTTATTTATGATGTTATTTCCTCTCTGTCTTTTAACTATCTTGGCCCTATTTCTTCTCCAATATTTTTTATTGAACATTGAACTTGTTCATGTGTAACCCCTCTTTGGTGCTATCCTTCACTAACTCACACTCCTCCCCTGAGTTCCATCTCACACTGATGTATTTCTTATTGATGTATTTTGTAGAATAGTTTCCCATTCTTTTTAATACTTATTAAGATGCTCACCTCTTACTTTCTCCTCGATTTCCTTACCGGTTCCACTTGCAATCAGCAGGACTTAAAACTCTTGGCTGGAGGCTGAGACAGAGGCCAAAGATATTTCTTTCTTGAGTACTGTTGTGAAAATGAGACTTGCTTTTGCTGAAGTTTTTCATTTTGATTTGATTTATTATTGTCACATGTATTAACATACAGTGAAAAGTATTGTTTCTTGCGCGCTGTACAGACAAAGCATACTGTTCGTAGAGAAGGGAAGGAGAGAGTGCAGAATGTAGTGTTACAGTCATAGCTAGGGTGTAGAGAAAGATCAACTTGGCGCGAGGTAGGTCCATTCAAAAGTCTGACGGCAGCAGGGAAGAAGCTGTTCTTGAGTCGGTTGGATCGTGATCTCAGACTTTTGTATCTTTTTCCCATCCGAAGCAGGTGGGAGGGAGTATGTGTGGGGTCCTTGATTATGCTGGCTGCTTTTCTGAGGCAGCAGGAAGTGTAGACAGTGTCAATGAGTGGGAGGCTGGTTTGAGTGATGGACTGGGCTTCATTTATGGCCCTTTGTAGTTTCTTGCGGTCTTGGACAGAGCAGGAGCCATACCAAGCTGTTATACAACCAGAAAGAATGCTTTCTATGGTGCGTCTGTAGAAGTTGGTGAGAGTCGTAGCTGACATGTCAAATTTCCTTTGTCGCCTGAGAAAGTAGAGGCGTTGGTGGGCTTTCTTAACTTTTGTGTCCGCATGGAGGGACCAGGACAGGTTGTTGGTGATCTGGACACCTAAAAACTTGAAGCTCTCGACCATTTCTACTTCATCTGCATTGATGTAGACAGAGGGCATGTCCTCCATTATGCTTCCTGAAGTCGATGACCATCTCTTTTGTTTTGGTGACTTGTTAATTTTGCATTCATCAGGAAATTTGCAAGATTACAATGTTAGGTGAAATCAACAAATGTGTACTGGATGTGAAGAGAATGCTGACTGCTCGACTCTGATTGGTAGAGGTGTTGCCATGCAGAATGCATCAGTTCATAGTGACTGACAATTAACTGCCAAACATTGTTTGAAATTAAAACTAGGCAGCTTGACTCTAATTGGTCAAGGCATTGCCTTGAGGAATGAACCATTGAATGGCTGTCACTTAACTTATTTAGCTGAAACAGGCGCAGTTTGCATACATGTTCTTACTGTCTGCAAAGACTATGAGTCAGACTGACTATTTTAAATTGGTTGTCAGTGTAGTTTTTAGCACACCAAGGATTACTTAGCAAATGTTGTCCAGTCACAGAATGACATCTAATGTTGGACACTGTTTTGAGTTTTGCAGGCACAGGTTGGTTGGTTGTGATTTGTACCTTTGTCCATTGTGAACAGTGGAAGGAACATACTGTCTGAACCGATCTGGGGCTGATGGCCCACATACATAGTACCACACTGGCACTGAAATTCATCTATCACCTTACTCATTATTTTCTATGCTTACCATCACATAGAGGTGAGGAAGGCAGAAATGATGTTCCTAGCTCCATGGCTCTACTGCTGACCACTGACAGTCCCACTACTCTTTCAGCATCCTTTCTGGTTGTATCACAGCTTGGCATGGCTCCTGCTCTGACCAAGACCGCAAGAAACTACAAAGGGTCATGAACAAAGCCCAGCCCATCACGCAAACCAGCCTCCCATCCATTGACTCTGTCTATACTTCCCGCTGCCTCAGAAAAGCAACCAGCATAATCAAGGACTCCCACGCACCCGGGCATTCTCTCTTCTACCTTCTTCCATTGGGGAAAAAGATTGAAAAGTCTGAGGTCGCGTACCAAACAACTCAAGAACAGCTTCTTCCCTGCTGCCATCAGACTTTTGAATGGACCTACCTTATATTAAGTTGATCTTTCTCTACATCCTAGCTATGACTGTAACACCACATTCTGCACCCTCTCCTTTCCTTCTGTATGAACGGCATGCTTTGTCTGTATAGCGCACAAGAAACAATACTTTTTACTGTATACTTATGCATATTAAGAGTTTTAACAACACCAGGTTAAAGTCCAACAGGTTTAAAGTCCAAACCTGTTGGACTTTAACCTGGTGTTGTTAAAACTCTTACTGTGTTTACCCCAGTCCAACGCCGGCGTCTCCACATCATACTTATACATATGACAATAATAAATCAAGTAATACCCCCATTCCCTTCTTCTAACCTAATCCCCATCCAAGACCACCCTGTTTATTTATGATGCAAACAGCCCATCTTGGATGCCCTAAACCAATGAGCTGCCTCTAGAAGCCCTCAGCTCACCGGTGATATTGAAATGACGCAGAAAGTCCAATTTCAGGTGAGCTTCAGAGCTCTGACATTGGGTGCACAGTGGAGCAATAGTTCACTGAAGGTTGCTTCTTCAATTAAAATGGAAAAAAAACAGTACTCCGCAAGTTATGTAAGAAGCCTCATAATACCAGGTTAAAGTCCAACAGGTTAATTTGGTAGCACAAGCTTTCGGAGCGCTGCTCATCACATCATCGGCAGGTTATGGCAGCATCAACGGAGAGAGACAGAGTTAACGGGCAGGATGTTCCAATCTACCTGCGACGGAACCAGAAATTCCTGCCCAGACTCAATGAGCTTTTTGACTGCTCTCCAAATGTTCCGGTCTGGCCCGTGCCGATTCTCACCGCTGGCGGAACGGGAAAATCCCAGCCAACGTTTCAGACCTGCGACCTTTCCTCAGAACTGGGAAAATGTAGGAATGTGGCAGGTTTTGAGCAAGGGGTGGGTGGGAGCAGGATAAAAAGAAGGTGGGTGGAAGACAAATGGGACTGAATAAAAGGTGAGTCAATCTTCCCGGGCCAAAGCGATTGGTGATCGGAGCAGAAAAGGGAGTTAATTCTTATACTTAGATCGGAAGAGTTGGAGGGCTATTTGACTGTGAACAATTATACCCAACGTCCAGGCAAATGGGCGGTTCGGTGGCACAGTGTTTAGCACTGCCAGGGACCCAGGTTCAATTCTAGCCTTGGGTGACTGTGTGGAGTTTGCATGTTCTCCCCGTGTCTGTGTGGGTTTCCTCCGGCTGCTCCGGTTTCCTCCCACAGTCCAAAGATGTGCAGGTTAGGTTGATTGGCCATGCTAAATTGACCCTAGTGTCAGGGGGATTAGCAGGGAAAATGTGTGGAGTTACGGGAATAGGGCCTGGGTGGGATTGTGGTCGGTACAGACTCGATGGGCTGAATGGCCTCCTTCTGTACTATGATTGATGACTGACAATCCCACAGGCAGGAACCCCGACTCTTTTTTCTACCCTATTCCCGAGTGTGAAAGTCAATTTTGTTTTCTCTGTAAGCAATCGTTAACTGAAATCATTCCAACTGAGCACAGGCTACAGGTTGAAGCAAGACCATTAGAAATAGGAATAGGAGTAGGACATTCTGCCCTTCAAGCCTGCATCACCATTTAATAAGTCCAAGGATCTCATTAGTCTATAAGGAAGGAGCAGATGGAAAACTTAGTTTTCCTGAATGAAAGAAGTTGTCATACGCAGCCATCACTGGCGTTTTAATAGCTGTAAGAAGTTTAACAACACCAGGTTAACGTCCAACAGGTTTATTTGGTAGCAAAAGCCACACAAGCTTTCGGAGCTGCAAGCCCCTTCTTCAGGTGAGTGGGAATTCTGTTCACAAACAGAGCATATAAAGACACAAACTCAATTTACATGAATAATGGTTGGAATGCGAATACTTACAACTAATCAAGTCTTTAAGAAACAAAACAATGTGAGTGGAGAGAGCATCAAGACAGGCTAAAAAGATGTGTATTGTCTCCAGACAAGACAGCCAGTGAAACTCTGTGGGGGTTACAAATAGTGTGCCATGAACCCATAGCTACCAATGAAGGCAATAGAGAGTGGTCAGGTGTTTACTATATTGCTACAATGTCAGTCCCTGACATCTGGCGGAGTTACCCAATCCTTCAAGGCAAGGTTCTGGAAACACATTCCCTTCAAATCATCCCATAACCTTGACTCTAACGGTTAATTTCTTTATTTTCTGCAAACCCTGTATACACACAGTGTGAAGTCAGGCAGGTGTTCAGATTATAACTGGATACAAGTGTGACCTTATATCTCCATTTAAAGCCAAGGTTTTTGCCTGTCTGGCTATGTGCATCTTAGAGTAATCCATTGGAGGAGTTACTGTCTGAAAGATATTTGGCACTGAGTTAGACTATGGGCGGGATCTTACGGCCTCGTTCGACCTCACCACTGCCCGTGTCGAATGGCCTCCTTCTGCACTGTAGGGATAAAGCCATAGAGGTTTACAGCATGGAAACAGGCCTTTCGGCCCAACTTGTCCATGCCACGCAGTTTTTACCACTAAGCAAGTCCCAATTGCCTGCATTTGGCCATATCCCTCTATACCCACCTTACTCATGTAAATGTTTTTTAAAGGACAAAGTTGTACCCGATTCTACTACTACCTCTGACAGTTTGTTCCAGACATTCACCACCATCTGAGTGAAAAAATTGCCCCTCTGGACTCTTTTGTATCTCTCCCCTCTCAACTTAAACCTATATCCTCTAGTTTTAGACTCCCCTACCTTTGGGAAAAGATGTTGACTATCTACCTTATCTATGTCCCTCATTATTTTACAGACCTCTGTAAGGTCACCCCTCAGCCTCCTACGCTCCAGGGAAAAAAGTCCCAGTCTATCCAGCCTCTCCTTATAACTCAAACCATGAAATCGCAGTAGCATCCTAGTAAATCTTTTCTGCACTCTTTCCAGTTTAATAATATCCTTTCCGTACTAGGGTGACCAGAACTTTATACAGTATCCCAAGTGTGGCCTTACCAATGTCTAGTACAACTTCAACAAGACGTCCCAACTCCTGTATTCAATGTTCTAACCAATGAAACCAAGCATGCCAAATGCCTTCTTCATCACCCTGTCCACCTGTGACTCCACTTTCAAAGAGCTATGGACCTGTATTCCTAGATCCCTTTGTTCTATAACTCTCCCCAACACCCTACAATTAACTGAATAGGTCCTGCCCCAATCTGATCCACCAAAGTGCATCAGCTCACATTTATCTAAATTAATCTCCATCTGCCATTCATTGGCCCACTAGATGCTGTGTTCCTTTCATTTAATTTGTCAATAATGTGGATTGTAAATACCCTGAAGCCCAACCATATATCCTTGCGGCACCCCACAGGTAACACCCCGACAATCTGCAATTATCCATTTATTTCGACTCTTTGTTCTTTGTCCTTTACCTAATTCACCATCCAGGCTAATATATTGCCCCCATCCCCACGAGTGCACATCCTGTGTAACAACCACACTTGTGGAACCTAACTGAATGCTCTTTGAAAACCCATAGGTCCATGGATCCAACAATTCCTCTTTATCTCCCTTGCTGATTACATCCTCAAAAAAACTCAATAGATCTGTCAACCCCAATTTCCTTCTCACAGAACCATATGACTCATGTTTTTCTAAGTGGCTTGTTACTATTTCCTGAATAAATAGCCATCTGGTAGTATAGAACTCGAGTGTTGCAGGAAAGAGAGACATTATTAATTGAAGCATTTCATCTTATAGAATCCCTATAGTGCAGAAGGAGGCCATTCAGCCCATCGAAAAGTCTGCACCAACCACAATCCCACCCAGGCCCTATCCACATAACCCCATGTATTTACCCTAGCTAGTCCCCCTGACACTAAGGGGCAATTTAGCATGGCCAATCCACCTAACCTGCACATCTTTGGACTGTGGGAGAAAACCGGAGCGCCCGGAGGAAACCCACACAGACACGGGGAGAATGTGCAAACTCCACACAGACAGTCACCCAAGGCTGGAATAGGATCCGTTGTGAGGCAGCAATGCTAACCATGGTGCCACCGTGCACACCACCCTAGCATCACACTGGTACTGAAATTCTAATACCACATTATTCATTTGTGTGATAGGCAGAATGGTTTTTTTGGCTTGATGGCAGCACCCTCTTAGTGACGAATATCACTCATATTTTTTTAAATTCATTCATGGGACATGGGCATTGCTGTCTGGCCATCATTTATTGTCCATCCCCAGTTGTCCGACGGCAGTTGAGAGTCAACCACATTACTGTGGCTTTGGAGTCACATGTAGGCCAGAGCAGGTAAGGATGGCAGATTTCCTTCCCGAAAGGACAGATAGGTGAACCAGATAGGTTTTTCCAACAATGGTTTCATGGTCGTCAGTAGATTCTTAATTCCAGATCTTTTTTTATTGAATTCAGATTCCACCATCTGCCGTGGCGGGATTTGAACCCGGGTCCCCAGAGCATTAGCTGAGTTTCGTGGACTAATAGTCTAGTGGTAATACCACTAGGCCATCGCCTTCGCCACGTTGCTATTATGCAGTAGCAGAATAGCAACGTGAAACAGCTAGTTTCACCTGAGGCACAAAGTTTGAGATACCATGCCCTGCTAGAGTAATCTGAGGTAGACTGGGCATTTTTAGGGTGGAAAGTGACAGTGTTAGACCTGTTAATGAGTTTGTACCATACACAGAATGAAGTGGTCTGATCGGAGTAGCCATTATCCCGCAGTATGCCACTGTTGTGTTGTGTCTTATCTTAGCAACAAGCTTGCACGGTGAGCAAATGGCTGAGGCCCAAGGTTGACGATAAGGCCAATCTTACACCATGCTGAACTGTAAGAATCCCAATGTGTACATTGACCAGTGTAGATAGACTTGTGGTAGGCCATGGCAGTTAGACCCATGGCAAATTTCTCAACTAGTATATGAAGGAAAGGAAGTTCATTTGACTGCCCCATTTCTGGGATGAAGTTGAATGCGTGATGGAGCCGTTTAGTACATAGAAACCAAGAAACTAGAAGCAGGAGTAGGCCATTCAGCCCTTCAAATCTGTTGATCATTGAATTCAATATCCTGTCCCCCCCCCCACCCCCCGCCATATCCCTTGATCCCTTTAGCCCCAAGAGCTGTATCTAATTTCTTCTTGGAATCAGACATTTTGGCCTCAACTACCTTCTATGGTAGTGAATTCCACACATTCACCACCCTCTGGGTGAAGAAATTTCTCCTCACCCCAATTCTAAAAGGTTTACCCCTTATCCTCAAACTATGACCCCTAGTTCTGGACTCCCCCACCATCGGGAACATTCTTTCTGAATCTACCCTGTCTAACCCTGTTAGAATTTTATACGTTTCTATGAGATCCCCTCTCACTCTTCTAAACTCCAGTGAATATAATGCTAAGCGACTTAGTCTCTCCTCATATGGCAAACTTGCCATCCCAGGAACCAGGTGTCACGTTTCCCAATGATGGACAGCTGATTTGCATAATTAAGGCCTCTGTCAGGGTCCCCTAGAGCAGCGCCACCATCCACTCGCCCCACATGTGGAGGCTGTCAGGGTTATGGAGAGGGGTTCGCTGCAGCAGCCCAGAGAGCCATCGGGATCTGTGGTTCTCTGGTCAAAAACAAACCAGAGGTCACAGGCAGCAAAGGTAAGTCCCTCAGCCCCGAAGATCCCTACCGAAGGGTGTCCCCTCCAGTCGGTGGGCCCTTCAATTCTTGGCCATCCAGAACCTTAATTTATTTTTAACTCTCCAAGGATGCCACCATTTTGAGGCCCACTTCAAATTTCTCCGACCTGCCTCAGCAGCATCCATCTCCCCTGGTGACGCCACCGAAGCTTCAGTTCTGCTGGCCTTCTGATGGGCCCAGAGCATCGGGGGTCCATTCTTCATCCTTCATGAGGCAGTGGGCTTGCTGGTGTCCAATTAGTGTCTCATGTCCACTAAAATCACCAGTCCCACTGACGGCAAGTGTGGCCTCAGGATCGGGTCAGGATTCTGAAAACTGCTGTAAAATTGGGAACAGCGTTTCACGCCGATGGCTTGCTGTCAGAACCAGATGAGGTTCTGTCCAGATTGACATGGGACGGCACGGTGGCACAGTGGTTAGCACTGCTGCCTCACAGCTCCAGGGACCTGAGTTCAATTCCGGCTTCGGGTCACTGTCTGTGTGGAGTTTGCACGTTCTCCCAGTGTCTGCGTGTGTTTCCTTCGGGTGCTCCGGTTTCCTCCCACAGTCCAAAGATGTGCGGGTTAGGTGGATCGGCCATGCTAAATTGACCCTAGTGTCAGGGGATTAGCAGGGTAAATATGTGGGGATAAGGCCTGGATGGGGTTATGGTTGGTGCAGACTCGATGGACCGAATGGCCGCCTTCTGCACTGTAGGGATTCTATGGTTCTGCAATTACTTCATCAGTAAGCCACAGGAGTTCCTAGGCCCAAATTCCTTTACCTGATGCTGGCTTATCCACAGATCGAGTGCACTTCCGTTAGGAGTCACATAAGTCACACATTCAGTTCTCCAAACTCTAAATGCTCAACTCTGCTACCGTTGGTACACCATCGATTTGTACTGGTTCCGACTTACTTTCAATGTGGTGAAACTACTGTGTGAAACTGACCCAAATTAGGGCAAGGTTGAGAAATGATTTCAGCAAGTTAATCTCACAGCACTCTGACTTCACACCAGTTGTAAACTATCCCTGCATCACTGCATTGCAATGTTTGCACAGGTTACTTAAACCTCTTCAGTGTTGGTGAGACTAATCCACCCACAACTGAGGCCAAATCATGTACACACTTGCATTTTGTATGTAAACTATTGGTGTTAAATGCTGCAGTCTAAATTACTGGAAGGTATAGTCACAGCTGGCATTGCGCCATCACAGGGCACAGTTTAATTTCTCTGGGTCAGTGCGTGGCATGGAGTCGGTGATGTATCTCTGGCCAGCTTGCTGCTTGTTGCGTTTGGCGAGAGTGGGCTCAAACCAAGATGCGTCATGAAAGCTAAAGAAAGACTTGCATTGACTTAGCGCCTTTCAGAACTTCGAGACGTCCTAAAGTGCGATACGCCTGCACATCCGGTGCAGACACAATGGGCCAAATGGCCTCCTACTGGGGTGGCACAGTGGTTAGCATTGCTGCCTCACAGCGCCAGGGACTTGGGTTCAATTCCCGGCTTGGGTCACTGTCTGTGTGGAGTCTGCACATTCTCCCCGTGTCTGCATGGGTTTCATCTGGGTGCTCTGGTTTCCTCCTACAGTCCGAAAGAAGTCCCGGTTAGGTGCGTTGGGCGGGCTAGATTTTCCCTCAGTGTACCCGAACAGGCGTTGGAGTGTGGCGACTAGGGGATTTTCACAGTAACTTCATTGCAGTGTTAATGTGAGCCTACTTGTGACATTAATAAATAAACTTTTAAAACAATTTTTAAAACTTTAATGCGACGTAACGATTCTGTGATTCTGGATGAAGTGTTTTTGAGGAGCAGTCACCGTTCCAATGTCGGAAACCATTGCCGGAATCTTATTACCATTCACGCCGGTGGAATTTTCCCACAGAGATTTAGCTGGCCACCAAATTCCCCGATCTTGCTGCTGCGGGAGCGTGATGTGGACGGGCGGTAAAATCATGCCCGATAACACCTCATGTATTCTGGGTTATTCAAGTGTTTCACTCTTGAGGAGGGCTGAAAGGTAGGTGAAGCCAGTGCAGTGGCTATTAATAACTGGTATCATTTCACTAAGGTTATTCAATGACAAAGATTAAGGTGAAGTGGTCGGAATGCTTAATTTAAACAGGTTATTCTGACAGGGGGTCAATTGGGAAAAAAAGTGAGTGCTCAGTTCAGTCAATCTTTAACTTGAATATATCAGGAAAGTTACAGGTGGCATCTTTCCTCGCTCGAAGCTGCCTGCTCCTGTGAGATATGCTCCTCCGAGCGTGCACTCCAGAACTCATCCAAGTGCTTTACAGTAATGGGGTGGGGTAGGGGGGGATTTTAACATGGGTCAGTGGGTTGGATTGGGTGCGGGTGGTGGGGGATTTGGAAAGGGCAATAATTCTGAGCATGCCAGGACTCCGGCTCCAGCTGCCAACCTCTTCACTGAGGGAGCGAGGGGTGGGTTGCCAATATCCTCCCACGGGGGAGAGGGGGCTGGTATTCTGAATATGTTAAAATGGCTGGAAGCCTTGCATTGGCCTTCCTTTGTGTTAACAATATATCCAACATCAATATAGATCATAAGACCACAAGATGTAGGAGCAGCAGTAGGTCATTCAGCCCATCCAGTCTGCTCTGACATTCAGTGAGATCATGACTGATCTGATGTGATAATCCTCAACTCCACTTTCCCGCCTTATCCCCATAACCCTTGATTCCCTTACTGATTAAAAATGCCTACCTCTTGAACATACTTAATGAACCAACCCCTACAGCCCTCGGTGGTAAAGAATTCCGCAGCTTCACTACCCTCTGAGAGAAGAAATTCCTCCTTACCTCTGTCTTAAATGGAACAGTAAGAATTCTCACAACACCAGGTTAAAGTCCAACAGGTACATTTGGAATCGTGAGCTTTCAGAGCGCTGCTCCTTCATCAGGTGAGTGGAGGTAGGTTCACAAACACAGTATATATAGACAAAGACACAACTGCAAGATGATTACAGATTGTAATGTGAAGAATTAAAGTTAATTTAGTCACAAGTAAGGCTTATATTAACACTGCAATGAAGTTACTGTGAAATTCCCCTAGTTACCACACTCCGGCGCCTATTCGGATCAATGCACCTAACCAGCACGTCTTTCAGACTATGGGAGAAAACCGGAGCACCTGGAGGAAACCCACACAGACACAGGGAAAACGTGCAAACTCCACACACACACAGTGACTCAAGCCAGAAATCGAACCCGGGTCCCTGGCGCTATGAAGCAGCAGTGCTAACCACTGTGCTACCATGCCACCGAATGGTTGGAATGTGAGTCTTTCCAGGTAACCAAGTCTTTACAGATGCAAAAAGTGTGCGTGGAGAGAGGGATAATCACAGGTTAAAGAGGTGTGAATTGTCTTAAATGGGCAACCAATGAGGAGGGAGAGGGGTAGAAATGGGCATCCTGATAGTCACACCACAGGAGTGTCTTCCTGTAGGTTTCACCCTATGGCAGTGATTAGGAACAGATTCCAGCACCCCCCCCCCCCCCCCACCGCCCCCTTTGGGGACACTTACTTTGCACCAAATTTTCCCCTCCAACCAATCCAATCTAAACCCCAATTAAATGAGTGGACTCACTTTGGGACCCAGGCAGTTCACGAGTCACATTAGTGGCGCAGTCTGGGGTGAGAAAAATAGGAGGTGTATTTTCAAGAGGGTTCTCCCACTTGTCTGCCGTGAACTTGTGGGAGGAGCCACAGAAAGGCTGGAAAAATAGCCGCAGGCCACAATTTATCAGTGCCAGTTGGCAGCACACTCACTGAGGGAGTGCTGCATTGTCAGACGTGCTGTCCTTTAGATAAGATGTTGAAGCAAGCTCCTTATCTGCTCTCTCAGATACAATGTCAAAGCTCAGTGGCATTATTTTAAAGGGGGGTCAGAAGAGTTTCCAGTATCCTGACCAATATTCATCCTTTAATCAACATCACCAAGACAGAATATCTGGACATTATCACATTGCTGTTTGTGGGTGTTTCCTGTGATCGTACTTTCCACTGCACTTCTTAGAATACAACAGTAACTAGACTTCCATAAGACCATAGTAGGTAGGAGTAGAAATCGTCCATTTGGCCCATCGAGTCTGCTCCGCCATTCAATCAGATCATGACTGATCTAATATAATCCTCAATTGCAATTTTCCGCCAATCCCTTGATTCCCTTAGTGATTAAAGATCTGTCTATCTCAGCCTTGAACATACTTAACGACCCAGACTCCACAGCCCTCTGCGGTAAGAATTCCACAGATTCACTACCCTCTGAGAGAAGAAATTCCTTCTCATCTTCAAAGTACTGAGTTCATTGTAAAGCATCCTGCCTCCCAGATTGCCTGGATCCACTAAAGTTCGCCTACCACCGCAACAGGTCCACAGCAGACGCCATCTCCCTGGCCCTGCACTCAACCCTGGAACATCGAGATAACAAAGACACTTACGTCAGACTCCTATTTATTGGCTACAGCTCGGCCTTCAACACCATTATTCCGACAAGACTCATCACCAAATTTCGTGGCCTGGGGCTCAGATCCTCCCTCTGCAACTGGATCCTGGACTTCCGAAACCACAGATCACAATCAGTAAGGATAAGCAACAACACCTCCTCCATGATCATCCTCAACACCGGTGCCCCACAAGACTGTGACCTCAGCCCCTTACTATACTCCTTTATAGAAACCATAGAAACTCTACAGTGCAGAAGGAGGCCATTCGGCCCATCGAGTCTGCACCGACCACAATCCCACCCAGGCCCTACCCCCACATATTTACCCGCTAATCTACACATCCCAGGACTCTAAGGGGAAATTTTTAACCTGGCCAATCAACCTAACCCGCACATCTTTGGACTGTGGGAGGAAACCGGAGCACCCGGAGGAAACCCACGCAGACACGAGGAGAATGTGCAAACTCCACACAGACAGTGACACGAGCCGGGAATCGAACCCAGGACCCTGGAGCTGTGAAGCAGCAGTGCTAACCACTGTGCTACCGTGCCGCCCGTAACCACTGTGCTACCGTGCCGCCCCTAACCACTGTGCTACCGTGCCGCCCTTATACACCTCTGACTGTATGGCCAAATTCCAACTCGATTTTCAAGTTTGCTGATGAGACCACCATTGTGGGTCGGATCTCAAACAATGACGAGACAGAGTACAGGAATGAGATAGAGAACCTGGTGAACTAGTGCGATGACAATAATCTCTCCCTCAATGTCAACAAAACGAAGGAGATTGTCATCGACTTCAGGAAGCGTAGTGGAGGACACACCCCTTTCTACAGCAATGGGGATGAAGTGGAAATGGTCGAGAGCTTCAAGTTTTTCGGTGTCCAGACCACCAACAACCTGTCCTGGTCCCTCCATGTGGATGCTATAGTTAGGAAAGCCCATCAATGCCTCTACCTTCTCAGGAGACTAAGGAAATTTGACCTGTCCACTATGACTCTCACCACCTTCTACAGATGTATCATAGAAAGCATTCTTTCCGTTTGTATCACAGCTTGGAATGGCACTTGCTCTGCCCAAGTCCACAATAAACTACAAAGGGTCATGAATGAAGTCCAGTCCATCACTCAAACCAGCCTCCCATCCATTGACACTGTCTACACTTCCCACTGCCTCAGAAAAGCAGCCAATTTAATCAAGGACCCCACGCACCCCGGACATTCTCTCTTCCACCTTCATCCATCAGGAAAAAGATACCAAAGCCTGAGGTTACGTACCAACTGACTCAAGAGCAGCTTCTTCCCTGCTGCCATCAGACTTTTGAATGGACCTACCTCGCATTATGTTGATCTTTCTCTGCACCCTAGCTATGACTGTAACACTACATTCTGCACTCTCTTGTTTCCTTCTCTATGAACGGTATGCTTTGTCTGTATAGCGCGCAAGAAACAATACTTTTCACTGTATACGAATACATGTGACAATAATAAATCAAATCAAATTGAATCAAAATCAAATCAATAACAACCATTTACATTCTCAGCGACAGCATCATTGATCTATGAAAAGCTAGCACGACCACTCCGCTTACATGATAAGGGAGTCAAGATTCTTGATCAACAACCTTTTGTTTGAATGCATTTCAAGCAGCATTATTCCCAACCACAATTTTTACACAAAGGAGGAAGCGAAAGCACTTAGCTGGTTTGGAGTTGCCTGCAGAGACCACAAACAGCTGCAGGCAACTCCAAACCAGCTAAGTGCTTTCCATTTCCTCTTTTATATAAACATTGCAGTTTAGGAACAATGAGGTGTACTTGAGATGCATTCAGGCCTGAAAGGAAAGGTAAATCAACACAGCTGACTGTTTGCTGAGTAAAAACCATTAAGCTGTCAGTCAAATGAGAGTTAAAAGGATTGGGCTGAAATTTAATGGAAACAAAGGTTTTCAGAGGGTTTGAAGTTATTTCAAAGGCTCTTAGCTTTCTATGAAGGCTCAGCGACTTGAAGTAAATGGTGAATTAAAACAATGGGGCTGGGTGAACAGCTATGGAGATGGGAATTCCCCCTCTAGTGGAAGTGAGTGTCTTCTGACAGTCAGAGGACTTTAAAAGGATCTTCTCACACCTGCATCTTCCTAGACAGAGTAAGGGGAACTCATTCTGCTGAATGGAGTACCGCAGTGATTTGGAAGACTTCCAGCTGTCCAGGGGACATGGAAATGAAAGTGACCGGGGAACTTAAATGGTTTGAGAGGACAGAGAAAATAATGAGTATTTCACTCCAGGATGAAACAGAAACATAGAAACTAGGAGCAAAGGTAGGTCATTCAGCCCTTCGAGTCTTCTCCGCCATTCATTATTATCATGGCTGATCATCTAACTCAATAGCCTGATCCCACCTTCCCCCCACATCCTTTGATACCCTTCACCCCAAGAGCTATATCTAACTCCTTCTTGAAAGCATTCAATGTTTTGGCCTCAATTGCTTTCTGTGGTAATGAATTCCACAGGCTCATCACTCTCTGGGTGAAAACATTTCTCTGAATCTCAGTCCCAAAAGGTTTACCCCATATCCTTAGACTATGACACTCCTGTCATTGGGAACATCCTTCCTGCATCTACCCTGTCTAGTCCTGTTAGAATTTTATAGATTTCTATGAGATTCCCCCTCATTCTTCTAAACTCCAGCAAATATAATCCTAACCAATTCAATCTCTTCTCATAGATCAGGCTTGCCATTCCAAGAATCTGCCTGGTAAACCTTCTCTACACTCCCTCTAGCACAAAAACATTCTTCCTCAGAGAAAGAGATCAAAAATGCTCACAATATTCCAGTCTCACTAAGGCCATGCATAATTGTAGCAAGGTATCCCCACTCTTGTACTCGAATCCTCTCACTATGAAGGCCTACACACCATTTGCCTTCTTTACCACCTGCTGCACCTGTAAGCTTATCTTCAATGACAGGTGTACAAGGACACCCAGGTCTTATTGAACATTTTCCTCTCTTAACTTACAACCATTCAGATAATAATCTGTCTTCCTGTTTTTGCTGCAGAAGTGGATAACCTCACATTATACATTCCACATTATACTGCACATCTGCCATTCTTCGCCCATTCACTCAGCCTGTCCAAATCACACTGAAGCATCTCGGCATCCCCCTCGCAGCTCACCCTGCCACCCAACTTCATGTCACCTCCACATCTGGAGATATTACGTTTAGTTCCCTCATCCAAATCACTAATAAACATTGCGAATAGCTGGGGTCCCAGCACCGATCCCTGTGACACCCCACTAGTTCTGCCTGCCTTTCGGAAAATGATTCTTGCTCTTTGTTTCCTGTCTGCCAACCAGTTTTCTATCCATCTCAATACACTATCCCCAATCCCAAGCACTCTAATTTTACATGCTAATCTCTTATATGGGACTTTGTTGAAAGTCTAAATTACATCCTTGAAGAATTCCAATAGACTTGTCAAGCATGATTTCCCTTTCGATGATCCATGCTGACTCTATCTGATTCTACCACTGTTTAGCAAGTGCTCTGCTATAAAATCTTTGATAATGGACTCTAGAATTTTCCCCACTGATGACATCAGGATGACTGGTCTATAATTCCGTTTTCTCTCTACCTCCCTTTCCGAATAGTGGGGTTACATTAGCTGCCCTCCAGTCTGCAGGAACTGTTCCAGAGTCTATAGAATCTTGGCGGATGAGCACCAACGTATCCTAGGGCCATTTTTAAGTGCTGCTTAGGCGTGAATGGCTGGAAAATTCTGGCTTTTGTCTGCGAAAGAGCCCGATGAGGGGCAAAGTTGTTGCGTGTAACTACATTTTTCTTGTAATCATCCTACAGTTCACTTCAAAATACTTTTCAACATTCCAATGCAGTTTAATGAGTCTCTCAATTTAAAACATCTGATTTGAATTGAACCTCTGACAATCTTGACTTATTTTTGTTGATATGGGCACAGATCTTAGTGGTTATATTGTTGCAGCGGAAACTGAGTTTGAGAACTTGAATTTAGTTTAAAAACAAATCTGGAAATAATAAGTTGCAGAAAGTGGCCACAAAACTGTCACTTGGTTGTAAAATCCCAACTGATTCAGTCGTGAAGGAAATCGACCATTTTTACAAGAGTTGTTCCATTTGTGACTCCAGTCACGCATCCATGAGCTTGGCTCCTAATTGGCTCCCAAGTGGCGAGATTGGCGCATGCACAGCAGCCCCGCACTGCCGGCCTCCCGATCGTTGGCCAGCTCAATCCCGTGATACCTGCAATGCTGGCTCTCTCACCACGCCCTCCCCCCCCCGCCCCCCCCCCCCCCCTCCCGACCCCCCATCTCCCACGGCCCGCTCGATGACCCCCCCCCCCCAACCATTACTGGGCCCAGCCCCAACACCCCTCCTCCCAGCTCACTGCGATCTCCAGCCTTCCCACCCCACCACCGATTCCTCCCCGGAGAATTACTCCCCCCCCGTCTCCCCGCAGTCCCAATCCCACCCCCCCGCAAGTGCCGATACCCCACCCAGCAGACTCACCGCCCCTCCTGGCTGAAACCCCCAACCCGCCCCAATCGCTGTTCTCCCTCCTTCCCCCACCGATCCCAATGCAGAGTGGCAGCATGATTCCCCCACCCGCACTGATCATCCCCGAGGCCCTGCCCCCTTATGCTCCATCCCCTTGGCACTGCCCCATGCCCAATGGGCAGAACCAAGGAGCCCCCTGGGGATTGGCACTTTGCCCCTTGGGCAGTGCCGGGGGCACAGGCTGGCACTGCCAGGGTGCCAATACTCAGGGGGCACCCCCACCACCTGACTCTCTGGGGGCCCCGATTGTCCCCCTTCACTCCAGCGGGGTCGGGTCGCTAGTTCCCCAAAAGTGGGGAGTTACTGTAATCCCCGCTGGAGTGAACCACTCTGGTGGGGTGGGAGATGCTAGCGGGCCCGGAGACTTCAGTCCCAGGCCCGCTAATCACATTCAAATGAGATTACAATGACCATGTTAATGATCTTTGTGCCTCCCTGCCGTGGAGCAGACACCGCCAGAAATCTGGCACTGGGGGACGCTGGTGGGGTGCAAAAGCATGCATGTACCCCACAAATTGGCCAACACAACAATCTCCCGGCCTGCTGCGCTATTTTTAGGGAGAATCACGGCCGTTAACCCTGGGCGAGATATTTTGCCCCCACCTTCCCCGCCCTGGGCTTCACAGTGGCGTAGGTGGCCTGCCATTGGCTGATTATGGGATCTTCTGGTCCCACCGTTGTCAATGGAGTTTCCCACAGAGGAGGTTTGGTGGGACCGGAAGATCCCGCCGGTGGGAACGGCAGGAAATTTCTCTCTGGAAAAGGAAACCAATGCATCAACTATCTCATTAGCCAACAGTACAGCTCCCACTTTCTTCAATACTGGTGCCAATGCCCCATCAATAGAAACCCATTTCTCCTACACTAATCTCTGAGTCACACATTTATCGATTTACCCTTTGCCATACCCTGCTGTCCCTGACCACTGACCAAACCAAAAGCTCCTAATCTAAGAGGTGTAACCGTCTCCTGCGACAGAGCAAACAGGTAAACTGTTGCCCTCCCTGTTGCATCGCAGTGTCTGCAGCTCGGCCTCCAGCTCGAAGACTCTGAGACAAAGCTCCACAAGGACACTTGCTACAGATGTGTTTGCCCTGAATCACACAGATACCCCAGAGCTCTTATGTTCTCAGTCGTGCCATCCTTATTATGTGTTTATTAATTTATTTTATACTACTCCCAATATGAGATCTTGGGTAGCATCCCTGGCCCTGCGCCAGAAGCTCCGGGTTTGAATCCCACCCCAGGACTTGATGAGGAAGGTGCATTCATAATGAGGCCAAACAGGTGGAGTGCCAATGTATAACATCCTTCCCATACACCAATGGCAGCTAGTAAGAGTGGGAGAGACTCCTGGCTAGCCATGCTTGATGACGAGTGCGCCCCTCAAGCTTTGACAAAAGGTCTCAACGGCAGCTCTTTTCTCTCCTTATAGATACTGCCGGACCGGCTGAGATTTTCCTGCGTTTTCTCTTTGGCCCCTCAAGCTATAAGCCTCTGGGGCCAAACTAGCAACATGTTCCAGGATAAATCTCTTTGGTTTTTGATTTGAATTATTATTGTCACATGTATTAGTACACAGTGAAAAGTATTGTTTCTTGCGTGCTCTACAGACAAAGTATACCGTTCATAGAGAAGGAAAGGAGAGGGTGCGGAATGTAGTGTTACAGTCATAGCTAGAGTAGCTTAATATCGCTATGAGAAGAGGAAAGCTTGCCTTGTGTGCTACTAAGTGCAGGAAGAGAACCAACAACTACTCCTACTAATTTATTACCACTAGTAAAGTTACTAATATGAATAAAACATGACAATTATCAATAAATTATACTTGTTTTGAAAGATAAAGGAGCAAAATACTCACCAATTAATCATTTATCTCCTATAGCATCACTTTATAAAATTAATTTACGGGATGTGGGCGTTACTGGCTAGGCCAGCATTTATTGCCCATCCCTAACTGCCCTTGAGAAGATGGTAATACCTTGAGAAGATGGTAGTACCTTGAGGTGTAGGTACACCCACACTGCTGCTAGGGAGGAGGGGGTTCCAGGATTTTGACCTCAGTGACAATGAAGGAACGGCGATATATTTCCAGGTCAGGGTGGTGAGTGGCTTGGAGGGGAACCTACATGTGATGGTGTTCCCAGGTATCTGCTGCTCTTGTCCTTATCGGTAGTCGTGGTCATGGATTTGGAAGGTGCTGCCTAAGGAATCTAAATGCTGTTGGAGCACAGACTGGACTGGACTTGACTGGACCAGACAGCTCTTTTAGCCACTTGCTGCGGGGCTCTCCTTCTCGTTGCCTCGCGTACCCTTTCATCAGGTCTGTCAACACCGAGGGATTGGTGCCAAAGTTGGGAGAATTGTCTCTCAATTTAGTCAAGCAACAGTCTAACATAGCAATACATATCTGCCTCTATCCCAGATTTGTTCAACACCTAAGTGGGGCACATTGATGTAGAGTCATGGAGGCTTGGCCCACTTGTACTCAACATTAACTCATGAACTCGCATGACTTTGGGTAAATCATGGGCAAGGAAACCAGCTGATCGCCACCTACTGCCCTCCACATTGAACACAACTTGATGGCAACACTGAGGGTAGCAAGGGCATGGAATAAGTGCTTGTGTGTGTATGTGGGTTCACTATTCATTCCAGTGGCTCAGTGAAGTGATGGCGCCTGCTACAAGTGTAGCAGATGGAGATGAAGCTTTGTCCTGCTCATATTCTGGCACACGAAGGGAGAAAATAAATGAGAAAGGTTAGAATGGTTTCCCAAGCATTGCGGCTCACATCTCTACAGTCGAGGGAGTGGCATTGAGGACTTCATGTCAATTAATGTGTTTAAGAATGACGATCAGAACCCCTTAATCAGCGCAGAGCATTCTTAGAAGTTGTGGCCATCTCCTCATATCCTACCTGCTCTGGTAAGTACATAAGGGCGGCATGGTGGCACAGTGGTTAGCATTGCTGCCTCACAGCACCAGGGTCCCAGGTTTAATTCTGGCCTTGGGTCTGTGTGGAGTTCGCACGTTCTCCCCGTTTCTGCGTGGGTTTCCTCTGGTTGCTCCGGTTTCCTCCCACAGTCGAAAGATGTGCAAGTTAGGTTGATTGGCCATGCTAAATTGACTCTAGTGTCAGGGGTATTAGCATGGGTAAATGAAGGTTATGGGAATAGGGCCTAGTGGGATTGTGGTCAGTGCAGACTCGATGGGCCAAATGGCCTCCTTCTGTACTGTAGGGATTCTATGATTCTATTAAGCTTCTTCCTGAATTGAGAGACGGTACCAGGGGTGATGGAATTTGGGGGTACAGCTCTGGCCAACTCTCATTGACTCCAAACCATTCCATGGGTGTCTTCTGTCTTTCAATTCCAAATGTCCTGTCCCTGCGCTGTTGCTGTTCTCCAGAGAAATTTACAGCACTGGGAACCCACCCAAATTACACAAGTCATCCTGACACTGGAAACCTCAGGAGTTGTGTCATCGGGTGAGCAGACATCCTTATCCCGCCACACCTCTGATGGAAACCCTTCCCTGTGGATAATCTAAACTATGATTTTATAAACACATACTGGCAGCTAAAGAGTTATCAGTATAGCTTTCACTTTAACACCTAGCTATCACTTGACACCTACCAACCTAATCTACCAACCTAATCTGATTACAGAAGGAGGCCATTCGGACCATCAAACCTGCACCAGCAACAATCCCACTCAGGCCCTATCCCCATATTTATATTTACCCTGCTAATCCCCCTGACATTAAGGGGCAATTGAGCATGGCCAATCCACCTAATCTGCACATCTTTGGAGTGTGGGAGGAAACCGGAGCACCCGGAGGAAACCCACGCAGACACAGGAAAAAGGTGCAAACTCCACACAGACAGTGACCCAAGGCCGGAATTGAACCCAGGTCCCTGGCGCTGAAAAGTTATACGAGCTAGCTCAGTGCTAAATGTCAATTCTTAGTAAAGCATTGCTTGAAATCTTGGAAGCTGTGCAAAAGTGAATTGTTTCTTGAGAGTTTAAAATGGCCCTCTCTGCTAAATGAGAAATGGCATACGCCAACTTTTAAATATTTATGACATTGAGGAATATTTTTAAAGGGATCTGTTGTGACGTCCCTACAGCTACATGTTTCTGACGGAACCCACATTCTCACACTTGAAGTTGATCTTATCCCAGCAATGGGCCTTTGGGTATAAGTCACTGCTTTTGGAAGAGGGAAATAGTGTATTGTCTAAAATTAAACAGCCCTATAGTTGTGAAATGTGCTTTTGAAGATTTAGGCAAGGGAACGTGAGAGTAGGATTGCTATTTAAATTTTTTTCCCTCAGAACTGTCAATGTCCAATCCCACCACAGTTGTCCGCACATACATGATGGGCATCTCATTCCATTGTTCAATGCAAAAACAAATTCAGTGGTACTCCATCAATACTCTCTCTCTCTACCTTTCCGCACCCTGATGGTGCATAGGTCAGACCTTTCTCTGTTTCTTTAGCTAATGATTCCTGGAACAGGTCACTAGTCTGTTGCCAGATGCTTATATCTTGAGGGGCACTACACCACATCAAGCATAGCCACACTCACACACTCTCTCTTTCTCCCTCAGGGGCAATTTAGCATGGCCGATCCAGCTAACCTGCACATAGAGTCATAGAGGGTTACAGCATGGAAACAGGCCCTTCAGCCCAACTTGTCCATGCCACCCTTTCTTTTTTAAAACCACTAAGCTAATCCCAATTGCCCGCATTTGGCCCATATCCCTCTATACCCATCGTACCCATGTTACTGTCTAAATGCTTTTTTAAAAGAAAAAATTGTACCCGCCTCTACTACTACCTCTGGCAGCTTATTCCAGACATTCACCACTCTCTGTGTGAAAAAATTGCCCCTCTGGACACTTTTGTATCACTCCCCTCTCACCTTAAACCTATGCCCTCTAGTTTTAGACTCCCTGACCTTTGGGAAAAGATATTGACTATCTAGCTGATCTGTGCCCCTCATTGGACTGTGGGAGGAAACTGGATGAAGTGTATCCCAGGACATTATGGGAGGCTAGGGAGGAAATTGTGCATCCCCTAGCAGAGATATTTGAATCATCGACAGCCACAGATGAGGTACCTGAAGATTGTAGGGTGGCAAATGTTGTGCCTTTGTTTAAAAGTCATAAAATCTTACAGTGCAGAAGGAGGCCATTTGGCCCATCGAGCCTGCACTGACCACAATCCCACCCAGGCCCCATCCCCATTTACCCACATTTACCCTAACTAGTCCCTCCAACACTAAGGGGCAATTTAGCACGGCCAATCCACCTCACCTGCACATCATTGGACTGTGGGAGGAAACTGGAGCACCCGGAGGAAACCCACGCAGACATGGGGAGAATGTGCAAACTCCACACAGACAGTCACCCAAGGCCAGAATTGAACCCGGGTCCCTGGTGGCAGTGCTTATTTTCATTAGTTCATGGGACATGGCTGGGCCAGCGTTTATTGCCCATCCCTAATTGCCCTTAAGGGTCAGTTAAGAGTCAACCACATTGCTGTGGCTCTGGAATCACATGTTGGCCAGACCAGGTGAGGATGGCAGACTTCCTTCCCCAAAGGACATTAGTGAACCAGATGGGTTTTTCCAACAATCGACAATGGTTTTCATGGTCATCAGTAGATTCTTAATTCCAGATATTTTTTACTGAATTCAAATTCCACAATCTACCATGGCGGGATTCGAACCTGGGTCCCCAGAACATTACTCTGCGTCTCTGGATTATTAGTCCAGTGACAATACCACTTTGCCACCGCCTCCCTAACACTGTGCCACTGTGCCGCCCGTGACATTAATGTCACAAAATAGGACAATGGACAGACATATTGTCACCAAAATAAAAGCAAAATACCGCGGATGCTGGAATCTGAAACAAAAACAGAAACTCTTGGAAAGTTTCACACATTCTAATCGTTTAATGGACACTTTCAGCATCTTTCTTAGCCTTCATCATCATTTACATTTCATTTGTCCAATCACAGCACCACCCTCCCCCCACAGTATAATAGTATAAATCTCTTCTGATTTTCTTTGCTCTTAGCTCTGATGAGGAACCATCCAGACGCGAAACGTTGGCTCTATTCTCTCTCTTACCTGATGAAGGGACAGCGCTCCAAAAGCTAGTGGCTTCTGCTCCCAAATAAACCTGTTGGCCTTTAACCTGGTGTTGTGAGATTTCTTACTCTATTCTCTCTCCACAGGGGCTATCAGTCAGACCTACTGAGATTTTCCAGCATTTTCTGTTTCTGTGTGTGATATTTTCACCAAATCCTGGGTCCCTGGTGCTGTGAGGTAGCAGCGCTAACCACCGCAGCACCATGACACCCATCCATTAACACCACAGAGAGGATTCTACAATTGTCCATAGAACGCACACACCACAGGAATGGGGAAAGAAAAGCCCTGTCGGAAGAAACAGACCTTGACTTCAAGCATCTCTGTTTTCTTCTCTTCTGTCGAAGATGTTGAATCCCACAGGGGCACACTTCATGGTTGCTGGCAGCTATCCATCGGTCATTCTTCATGTTTTTTTCCTTCAAAGCCATGGGAATTCTGTGACTGTATCGATGCCGGAGCTTATCGAAGATAAAGGAGAAAAATTGCCAAATCAATAGATATTTTACAAGGACACAAGCTCTTATTTCCCACAATTAAGGTTGAAAGGGTTGTTACATGCTGAAGCGATAACTCCTCTTCAGGTATAAATAAAGTCAGTAGAGTGCGTACAGAGACCTCAGTCATCTGCAAACATGATACGTTTTGTCTTGGCTGCTTTTCTTGTCGCAACCGGTAAGCACCTATTTCATTCCTTCAGCTTTTTCTCTTCCTTCCTCCTCCTCAGGTTTGAGGGATTCCTTTAAATACAGCATGCAATGGACATGATCCTGTATCTAAGGAAGGATGTGCTGGCCTTTGAGAGGATCCAGAGGAGATTCAAGAGAATGATCCCGGGAATGAAAGGCTTTATGTAAGAGGAGTGTTTCAGGGCTCTGGATCTGTGCTCGATGGAGTCTAGAAGGATGAGGGGGGATCTCATTGAAACTTACAGAATACTGAAAGGCCTGGATAGAGTGTGCATGGGGAAGATGTTTCCATTAGTAGGTGAGACTAGGATCCGAGAGCACAGCCTCAGAATAAAGGCACGACCTTTAGAACCAAGATGAGGAGGAATTTCTTCAGCCAGAGGAATTCAGTGCCACAGAAGGCCGCCGAGGCCAGGTCATTAAGTATATTTAAGACAGAGATAGATACGTTCTTGATTGGTAAGGGGATCAAAGATTACGGCAAAAAGGCAGGAGAATGGGGTTGAGAGGCATATCAGCCATGATCGAGTGGTGGAGCAGAATCAATGCTCCTATATCTTATGGCCTTATGGATAGCTCTCTAGCAGCTCCAATTGGCCAATGGCAGCAATTGGGAAGTAGAATGAACCACCATACCTCAGCTTCATCAAACAGGTCAAAGGGTAAAAGATCAAGTTAGCCCAGGTATCGTCACAAACTATCAATGAGAATAACATGAGAACACCAGAAGTAGGAAGAGGAGTAGGCCATTCAGCCCCTTGAACCTGCTACGCTATTCCATAAGATCATGGCTGCTCCGATCATGGCCTCAACTGTACTTCTCTGCCTGCCCCCCACATAACCCATCTTGTTGCCTGCCCTCGATGACCCTTGAGCCCCTTTTTGATCAAAACTCTATCTAACTCAGCCTTAAATATATTCAGTGACGAGGCTACCACTGCTCTCTGGGGAAGAGATTTCCACAGACTAATAACCCTCTGAGACGAAAAAAATATTCCTCTCATCTCAATCTTAACTGCCAGCTGTCTAATTTCTAAACCGGGTCCCCCACAGTTCTCGCAGAGATGGACAAACAGTTTCAAAAGTTAATTATAGGTCTGATAGACCACGTTCTTTAAAAATAGCCCTGTTGATTGTTATAAAAATCATGCCTGACTCATTTATCCCGATGACTTGACGGGTAAATACACTATACATTATGGCATTGAATCACAGTGGGCTGGTTGGTTTGAAACTGGGTTGTGCTAGACCAGCTGGGCTGCCACATTGAATCTCAATACCTTTGTACAAGATGACATGGTGGCACAGTGGTTAGCACTGCTGCCTCACAGCGCCAGGGATCTGGGTTCAATTCCCGGCTTGGGTCACTGTCTGTGCGGAGTCTGCACGTTCTCCCCGTGTCTGTGCGGGTTTCCTCCGGGTGCTCCAGTTTCCTCCCACACTCCAAAGATGTGCATGTTAGGTTGATTGGTTATGCTAAATTGCCCCTTAGTGTCCTGGGATGTGTATGTTAGAGGGGTTAGCAGGGTAAATATGTGGGGTTTCAGGAATAGGGCCTGGATTGTTGTTGGTGCAGACTCGATGGGCCGAATGGCCTCCTTCTGCACTGTAGGGTTTAGAATCCCTACAATGCAGAAGAAGACCATATGGCCCATCGATGCTGCACTGACCACAATCCTATCCCCATAACCCCAGGTATTTTCCCTTCTAACCCCCTGACACTAAGGGGCAATTTAGTAAGGCCAATCCACCTAAGCTGCACATCTTTGGTGTGTGGGAGGAAACCGGAGCCCCTGGAGGAAACCCATGCAGACACGGGAAGAATGTGCAAACTCCACACAGTCACCCGAGACTGAGGCAGCGGCGCTAACCACTGTGCCACCATTTTTATGAAGATAGGAAGTGAAGAACTGGGACAATGTTAGAAATGTGAATTATTTGAAGTACTGTTTTGTTTTCCAGTCTATGGCTGTGGGTCCCCTACCTACCAACCTATACTCTCCAGGGTTGTAGGAGGTGTGGATGCAAGACCGAACAGCTGGCCATGGCAGGTACGTAAACTCCTAATACCAAACTGTCTTCACATTTAAAGCCTTTAATATTCCAAATAGTAAAGAATGTGGGCTGAATAATATATGACCAGGGGCCGGGGGGTCGGAATTGAGGGTTATACGGATAAGGCGGGAAAGTGGAGTTTAGGATGATCACACCATATCAGTCATGATCTCATTGAATGGTAGAGAAGACCCGACGGGCTGAATGACCTACTTCTCCTCCGACACCTTTTGGATGACCTCAGGGATACAGAACTCGAAGCAACGTTTCTCTGCTAGAATATTGGGTGGAATTTACCCATCCTGTCAGCCACGGGAATCGTAGCAGGAGGGACAGAAAATTCAGCGGACTATGCAAAGGTCCGCTGACCCCGGGCAGGAATTTCTGGCCTTGGGGCGGGTGCGGCCGGAAAGTTCCATCCATTGTTTTTAAAGCTCAACATCTGAATTCCTTGCAGATCTCTCTCCAAGTCGCGAGGGAAGGTAACTGGTTTCACACTTGCGGGGGAACATTGATTGATCCGAGATGGGTTATGACAGCTGCACATTGCATTAAGTAAGTCACTGGTTTATTTAAAAATGAATATTAATACATTTTATCTTTTTGTGAAATTAGTATCATTTAAAGTCAGATTGTTGTGATATTTTCCCATTGTAGGCTGCATCGAGTACTGCATCAGCAGTACATACACTATACACCACTTACAGGATACTGCGAGGCCTGGATAGAGTGGACGTGGAGAGGATGTTTCCACTAGTGGGGAAAACTAGAATCAGAGGGCACAACCTCAGGCTAAAGGGACGATCCTTTAAAACAGAGATGAGGAGGAATTTCTTCAGCCAGAGAGTGGTGAATCTGTGGGACTCTTTGCCGCAGAAGGCTGTGGAGGCCAGGTCATTGAGTGCCTTTAAGACAGAGATAGATAGGTTCTTGATTGATAAGGGGATCAGGGGTTATGGGGAAAAGGCAGGAGAATGGGGATGAGAAAAATATCAGCCATGATTGAATGGCGGAGCAGACTCGATGGGCCGAGTGGCCTAATTCTGTTCCTCTGTCCGATGATCTTATGGTCTTACGCCCTTAAAAAGCTCTCCTAGCCTGACCCAACTCTACCTGTTGCAGCGCTTTGCATTTTTTTGTCATTGCCATTCTGCCTGAGCAATATCTCCAGATCATAGAATGCCTGCAGTGCAGAAGAGGCCATTTGGCCCATCGAGTCTGCACCGACTCTCCAGCAGAGCATCTTACACAGGCCCTCTCCCCCGCCCTTTCCCCATTACCCCACACATTTCCCATGGCTAATCCATGTATACATCTTTTAACTGTGGGAGGAAACTGGAGCACCTGGAGGAAACCCATGCAGACACGGGGAAGATCTCTGACACTGTGAGACAGCAGTGCCAACCACAGTGCCATCGTGCTGCCCCTAGTTCATCAACCATTCAGCAACTGGTTGAGAAGGACAACACTTGCTTTACATTAGGGCTGCAATGGACAATCCCTGTAACATATCCCAGTTAAACAATCTCAGGTTGAGCCCATATCCCATTTTTAGTGCGCCACCCTTTGGCCGAAATTTCAAACCACCCCCCCACCTCCCTCCCCCACCCCCACACCAACTGTGGCGACTTGCCATTATCCGTTGACGGGAACTTCGAGTTCTGCCAAAGTCTATGGTGCTTGACATGGTCCACCCTCCCTGCTGCTGGGGAACTCATGGCAGGGGTCGACTTTCGGCGGGACTGGAAGATCCTGCCGGTGGGAAGGGCAGGAAAATTCCACCCTCCGTCTCAAATATAAACACCATCTTTTTCCCAGCCACAATTCCAGTTACCAGTGGAAGCCCTCACCTCACCAAACTGGACTGAAATATTTAATTCCATATGTAAGGATGGACTTACTCACTTTAGAAGGAGGCTCACTAAACTAGGTTTCGTGGATGAGGGGATTGTCTGATGAGGAGAAATTGAGTAGACCAGGCCTGTATTCCATGGTGTTTAGAAAGCTGAAAGGTGATCTAATTGAAATATATAGAATTTTTGAGGAGCTTGACATGGTAGATGCTGAGTCATTGTTTCCATTGGATCTGAATCATGGGGCGACTGTTTCAGAATAAAGAGTTGGCCATTTAAACTGAGATGAGGGGAAATTTCTTCACTCAAACGTTTGGAGCCTTCAAATTTCTCGACCCTGGGATGCTGTGGTTGCTCAGCCATTGAGTATAGTCAAGGTAGAACTCGAACATATGAACAAGGAGTAAGAGTAGACCATTCAGCCCCTTGAGCCTCTACTGCCATTTAACAAGATCATAGCTGATCTGAAAGTAACCTCTGCTAAAAATTTCCAGCTATTCATGCCGGCAGGATCTTCCAGTCCTGCCAATGACACTCCCCCTCTGTGGGTTTCACAGCTGTGAGGGGTGTGTTCAACAGGAAATCCCATTGACAGTGGCGGGACCAGATGATCCCACTGCCGGCCAATGGCGGGCCAATTCCTGCAACCACAAAACATGTGCAGATTGCACTGTAAATCCCGCCCCTCAAATTTGCATTTCCCCCTATCCCCCGATAACCTTTCACTCCCCTGCTTAACAAGAATCTATCCACCTCTGTCTTAAAAACGTTCAGAGTCTCTGCTTCCACCACCTTTTCAGAACGAGAGACACAAAGATTCGTGAGAAAGAATTACACCTCATCTCCATTTTAAATGGCCTCCTATTTTGAAACAATGGCCTCTAGTACTAGATTCTCCCACAAGAGGAAACATCCTTGGGTAGCACAGTGGTTAGCACTGCTGCCTCACAGCTCCAGGGACCCGGGTTCGATTCCCAACTTGGGTCACTGTCTGTGTGGAGTTTGCACATTCTCCCCATGTCCACGTGGGTTTCCTCCGGGTGCTCCGGTTTCCTCCCACAGTCCAAAGGACATGCTAAATTGCCCCTTAGTTCCCCAGGGTGTGATAGGTTAGAGGAATTAGCGGGGTAACTAAGCGGGGATAGGGCCTGGGTGGTATTGTTGTCGGTGCAGGCTCGATGGGGCCGAGTGGCCTCCTTCTGCACTGTAGGGCTTCTATGATCCTCTCCACATCCACCCTGTCAAGACCCCTCAGGATCTTATATGTTTCAATCAAGTTGCCTCTTACTCTTCTAAACTCCATTGGATGCAAGCCTAACTTGTCCAGCCTTTCCTCATTAGACAACACACCCATTCCTAGTATTAGTCCGGCAAACCTTCTCTGAACTGCTTCCAATGTATTTTACATCGTTCCTTAGATAAGGTGATCAATACCTGATAGAGTTTTGGGTACTAGGATAATTAAGGGATATGGAGATAGAGCAGAAAGATGGAGTTGGGACAGGAGATCAGCCATGATCTATTTGAATGGTGAAGCAGGCTCAACGGGACAAATGGTCTACTCCAGCTCCTGTTTCACATGTTCCATGTTCCTTCCTGGTGATGAAAGATGGTGTCTAATCTACAGCCCCATCCTCTCCCTACTTGAAGTCAGTTAACAAGTATGCGGGTTTCTATTTCACATTATGACACGTTCTGAAGCCTTTCATTATTTTAACAATCTTTGTTTTTACTAACAGCAGGAAGAATACCTACAGAGTGGCACTTGGCAAGCAAGTCCTTACAGCCAATGAACCAGGGTCCTTCTTCGCTGATGTTGAGAAGACCATCCGCCATGAGAAGTTCAGCATGATCTTTGCTGCCAATGGGTTAGTATAAAAAAGAAAACTGGATTAAATGAAAGGTTTCTTCTCTTCTTACAAAACTGCAAAGCTGGTCACATTTCAGATTTGCACTTAGACAGGGTGAGTATTTCGATTCTTTCTTACTTTGGAAGGCACTTCAGCTAAGGTAGATTCCAGTGCCACCACCACACCCCCCCAAACAATTAACTTTCCAGCAGTGATCAGGAGTGAGAATCCTGGCTGGATGGCACAATGGTTAGTGAAGCGCTATCAATTAGGCAAAAGACTACTTGTGTGCCAATACAACTGTAGGCTTTTATTCATTGCAGAACTAGGAGCGCATCCTAACAGATAACCGACCCGAATTGAACAAGGGGGAGGAAACAGCCACCTTTATACTAGGTGACAAGGGGAGGAGCCGGCAGGGGATGTTTCCAGGCATGACAAACACAACAACGGTGGTCCAGACAGGACAAAGGCGCAACTGTAGTCCACCACAGTTAGCACTGCTGTCACGCAGCACCAGAGACCCGGGTTCAATTCCAACCTCGGCTCACTGACTGTGTGGAGTTTGCATGTCTGCATGGGTTTCCTCCGGGTGCTCCGGTTTCCTCCCACATTCCAAAGATGTTTGCGGTTGATTGGCTATGGTAAATTGCCCCTTTTTGACAAGGGGATCAGCAGGGTAAATACGTAGGGTTGCGGGGATAGGGCTTGGGTGGGATTGCTGTCGGTGCAGACTCAATGGCCTCCTTCTGCGCTGTAGGGATTCTACGATTCAACGAATTTCTTTCCCCTCTTCTATATGAGGAGCAGGGTGGTCTAATGTTTAATCCAACTGCTACTCTGCAAAAATTGGCCAACTCAAGATGAAGGTGTTGCAACCTTGGCATTGGCTGGAAGATCTGTGCTTAGGAATCAAAATTGTGTCCATTTAGTACCACACCCCATTGTTCCTGTTAGATGTTTGGCCTCATCTGTAAAACAGGGTGTTAATTTAAGTCATAAATATTGTTAACTGTACCATAGGATTTTACACTGACATCTTGTGGAATATCTATTGACGTTGGGATGCCAGTCAGTGAATTGACGGCGAGGGGACTGAAGGTCCAATAAGTGAATCTTACTAAATGAAACAAAAAGCAAAGCAAACAAAGCCTATTTACAGAGTCCAAGAGAAATACATCCCACTAAAATCAGGAACAAACTAGTCAGTCATAGCGCACCATGGATGAATAAACGAGTAGGGACAATATTGAAACAGAAGATATTGAAACTGAGTACATAGACAACAAAGGAAAGGATAATAAAAGGAATGTGAATAGGTTAGGAAAGAAGCCAAAAGAAACACATTAGGAAGACAAAGAATAGCAAGGAATATGAAAAGAAACAATGATACATTCTGCTGACATAAAGCACAAGAAAAACTAACATCTTGTTAAGCCTTGGGGGTAAAAAACAGGAGGAGGAAGCTTCACAGATATCCCTATTCTCATTGATGGTAGAACCTGCCACATGCTAAGGCATTTGCGGCTATCTTTAGTCAGATGCGCTAAGCAGATGACCCTTCTCTGCCTCCTCAAGTTCTCATCCAATTTAGTTTACCCCCTGTAAGACACCGAGAAACAGCTGAGTGCACTCAATGAAGCCTTGACAATTGTTTGCACACTCCACCCCCTGAGCCTCTGACATGTCTGCAATCTCTGTGTCGTTATTGGAACAGCACAGTGGCATAGTAGTTAGCACTGCTGTCTCCCAGCACCAGGGACCCGGGTTCGATTCCCCGGTTTGGGTCACTGTCTGTGCAGAGTCTGCACGTTCTTCCCCGTGTCTGCGTGGGTTTCCTCCAGGTGCTCCGGTTTCCTCCCACAGTCCGAAAGATGTGCTGGTTAGGTGCATTGGCCGTGCTAAATTCTCCCTCAGCTAAAAATATAGTAAAGAGCAGTTGGTAAGGATGCCAAAAGAGAAGGTCATATTTGACAAACTTAATAAAATTCTCCATAGTAGTAACAGAAAGGGTGGACAAAGGTAATGTAGTAGATGTAATATATTTGGATTTTTAAAAACCGTACAGTAAACCCATGAATAAAGTCAGAATCTGTCAGGAGGCAAATTGCACAATGGCTAGCAAGCTGATTATAAAAGAGCGCAGGCATTAAAGGTGAGATTAGTAAATGGTGGGCACTGATGTTCAACAAGGATAATCATTAGGAGCCTTTTTATTCCCCATTTACATGAACTGTGTGAATTTGGGAGTAGGAAATACAATTTCAAAATTTATTGACAAGAAATCGGGGCGGAGTTAAGACCGAGAAGGGCTGCAACAAAATGCAAGAAGACATTAACTAAACTTGGAGAATGGACTTGCAATTGGCAAATAGGCTTTGCAGAGGCGATGTCCTAGTGGTATTATTGCTAGACTGTTAATCCAGAAACTCAGCTAATGTGCTGGGGGCCCGGGTTCGAATCCCGCGACAGCAGTTGGTGGAATTTGAATTCAATAAAAAAAATCTGGAATTAAGAATCTACTGATGGCCATGAAACCATTGTTGATTGTTGGAATAACCCATCTGGTTCACTAATGTCCTTGAGGAAAGGAAATCTGCCGTCTTTATCTGGTCTGGCCTACATGCGAGTCCAGAGCCACAGCAATATGGTTGACTCTCAACTGCCCTCTAAAATAGCCTAGCCAAGGGCAACTAGGGATGGGCAATAAATGCTGGCCAGCCAGCGACGCCCATGTCCCACAAATGAATGAAAAAAAAAGGTTCATTGAGATAATACACTTTTGGTAAACAATGAGGTCCTTTACTCCTTGAACAACAACTGTATAAAAGGGATTAGGGGAGCAGAGGGATGCAGTGGGGGTGCAGATATGCTGATCTTTACAAGCAGTGACACACATTAATATGGCCATAAGAAAAACAAACAAAGCATTGGGTTCATTCCTAGAAGGTCAAAATTAAAGCAGAGAATGTGTATGTTAAGTTTGTATAGAATATTGGGTCAATTGTACCTTGTCAGCTGTGAGCAACTTTGGTCTCCAAAAAGGATATCAAGGCACAGGGGAATGTGTAAAAAGTATTTGCGAGAATTATGGTAGAACTGAGGTTATACCTATCAGGAACGATGGAATAGTTTGGGTCTAGGGCATGTACTTGTGCTAGAATATTTTCCCATAGCTTTACAAACCAGCTTTGATGTCAGGTGTGGTTTGTTGATGCAGGTTCTTGGTCAGAAACATTTTTGTTGAATTTTATAGGTGGATGGGAGAGGTTGGAGGAGGGATGGAGTAGAGTTGGAGCGGTGATGCTGGAGCAGGGTGCTGGCCGATCGTTGGTGCTGACAACAGTTTGGGGTAGTGGAGCTGTTACAGCGTGGACTGAATGATACAGCTTTGATGGGTGTGCAGGAATAGAGAGGGCCCAATGTCTCCATACAGGGGGTCTCTGAAAGTGGCAGGAAAATTGTTACTTGATAGATTTGAAGGAGGATACGTTCTAAGGAGGAAAGGGGCAGCATGATGGCACAGTGGTTAGCACTGCTGCCTCACAGTGCCAAGGACCCGGGTTCAATTCCGGCCTCGGGTCACTGTCTGTGTGGAGCTTACACGTTTTCCCCGTGTCTGCGTGGGTTTCCTCCGGGTGCTCCAGTTTCCTCCCAGAGTCCAAAGATGTGCGGGGTAGGTAGATTGGCCATGATCAATGTGTGGGGTCATAGGGATAGGGTGGGGGAGTGGACCTAGGTAGGATGCTTTTTCGGAGGGTCAGTGCAGACTGGATGAGCTGAATGGCCTATTTTTGCACTGTAGGGATTCTGTTGGATTCGATGGTAAAAGCAGGGGAGTGAAATCTTCCAAAGAGCTGGCACAGATTTGATGGGCTGAATGTCCCCCTTGTGTGCTGTACATTTCTATGAAACACAAATAATCACATCACTAAATTAATTGGAAACAGACTAGAATGAGAAAAGTCAGTCAGACCCCTCAGAGCTCACACCATTGATAAAAAGCTCACTCCATCTGTACACTCCTCTCCACAACTGTTGATGCTCAATGCTCTTTTCCCTTTTTCTTCCCAGATATGACATCGCTCTCGTCAAGCTTACAGCACCAGTGGTTTTAGATGCCAAAATTGAGTTGGGTTGTATCCCTGCCCCAGGCACGCTTCTTCCCAATAACTTCAGTTGTTACATCACCGGTTGGGGCCTTCTGAAAGGTGAGTGAATCAAGATATAAAGAACTATTTAATGAGGCAGTGCTTCACAGCATTAGAGCACAATGATCTCATCTAAGGCCCCATGCATCCCACAAATCTTGGCAATCTGGCAAAGCCGAGGCCACACCTTGCTGTTTGCACTTTTAGTGTTAGTTCACTAGTTTTCCCACTAGTTTGTGGATCTGTTCTTCAATTCTTATCCTCCAACTGCTACTCTGCAAATGTTAGCCAATTCCCCAGGGACCACCGCATCAAACTTACACCTGGTTATTCTTAGTACCACATCCGATTGCATCTGTAAATCAACTTGAGGGCTTCATTTTGAGATGATTAGGCCATTAAGCGGCACAGTGGTTAGCACTGCCACTTCAGAGCGCCAGGGACCTGGGCTCAATTCCCAGCTTGGGTCACTGTCCATGTGGAGTCTGCACATTCTCCCTGTATCTGCGTGGGTTTCCTCCGGGTGCTCCGGTTTCCTCCCACAGTCCAAAGATGTGCGGGTTAGGTTGATTGACCATGCTAAATTGCCCCTTAGTGTCAGGGGGACTAGTAGGGTAAATGAGAGGGGTTACGGGGATAGGGATTGGGTGGGATTGTTGTTGGTGCGGGCTCGATGGACTGAATGGCCTCCTTCTGCACTGCAGGATTCTATGATTCTGCAGTGGATTGGCCAAGCTAAATTGCCCCTTAGTGTCAGGGGGATTAGTGGGGTAAATGCGTGGGGTTATGGTACGGGGATAGGGTCTGGGTGGGATTGTTGTTGGTGCGGGCTCGATGGGCTGAATAGCCTCCTCCTGCACTGTAGGGATTCTATGTTTTAAGTATGGTGAACTGTAACACAAGAGTTTTGCTGACACCATTGTGCCAATCAACAAATTGGAAGCAAGCAGGACTTATAGTCGAACAGGGTATAATTTACATCAAAACACAGAGAAGCAGCCTATTTACAAAGAGGATATGAAATATATCTGACTAAAAGGTGAAAATAAACTAGTCAGTAATAACACACCAGTGAAGAGTAAAGAAATAAAGTTAACAATGAAACTAAAGAAAGAGGCTTTCAAAGGAAGCGAAGGAGAAAAGCGAACATAAAAAATAGGTTTTGAAAGAAGCCAAAAACACAGTTTGAATTTTGTGGATCCGCAGTTTCAAAAGGGCTGTTACAAGCTTTGTTGCCACGCTAGTGAATAAACCCCAAATCAGCAAACTGATCAACAACGTGGGATGTGTACAAATTAATGGGAATTTTGACTCGAGCGTCATGGTCCATGAGGTAGCTTACACAGATCATAGTAAGAAGTCTCCCCACACCAGGTTAAAGTCCAACAGGCTAATTTGGAATCACGAGCTTTCGGGGCGCTGCTCCTTCATCAGGTGAGTGATACATTTTATTGAAATCCTGGTATGAAACGATAACATATTTTAAGAGATTATTTTTAATCCTACGCCGCTCACTCGTTCTATCTCGTAACAATGATCTTTATTATGTTATTTACACATTAATGGGACCTTAAGAGTGATCAGAGAACAGAAATAATTTACCTCATGGTATATAGGGATCTATCAAAAGGCCTTGAACGTGGAAAGCTGATGTAATCAATGTGCTTTAGATGAATTGATGTTACGGATCTCGGGTCTGCCAGAAGTATTCTCCTGTGTTCAGTGGCATTAGTCACTCCCAGGACATGCCTCAGTGTCTCTGACATTTGGAGTTAACTCACAATATCTAAACACACAGTAGTACGGTCTGGGAAATGCGACAATGACTTCATTACTTTTTTCTCTCCTTACAGATGCTGCCAGACCTGCTGAGATTTTCCAGCATTTTCTCTTTTGGTTTCAGATTCCAGCATCCGCAGTAATTTGCTTTTATCCAATGACTTCATGGGCCGAATTTTCCCGTGGGCTTTGGGACCTCGATGACAGGACCAAATATAGGGGGTCCCTAGCCCATACTTGCCAGCAGTGGGACCTCCTAATTGGTCACCTCTAGTTCCCCCATCCAATTAAGGACGGTGGGAGGACTGTTGATCTGCTGAACCAATCAGAGATCTGGCAGGTCCGAAGTCTCCACAGTGGAAAAGGTGGCGTTGACAAGGCACCTCCATATCAATACATCGAAAACTAAAAATTCAGGGGGTTTGGAGATCATAGAAACATAGAAACTAGAAGCAGGAATAGGCCATTCAGCCCTTCGAGCCTGTCCTACCATTCATTATGATCATGGCAGATCATTGAATTCAATATTCTGATTCCCTCCTTCCCCCGCACATCGCTTGATCCTTTCAGCCCCAAGAGTTATGTCGAATTTCTTTTTGAAATCACACAACTTTTTGGCCTCAACTACTTTCTGTGGTAGTGAATTCCACACATTCGCCTCCCTCCTGGGTGAAGAAATTTCTCCTAATCTCAGTTCTAAAACGCTTACCCCTTATCCTCAAACTATGATCCCTAGTTCTCGACTCCCCCACCACCGGGAACATTCTTTCTGTCTTTAACCCTGTTAGAATTTTATAAGTTTCTATGAGATCCCCTCCAACTCTTCTAAACTCCAATGATTACAATCCTAACCCAAACTTGCCACCCGAGGAATCAGGTTCAAGAGGCAACACCTCCCGGGGAGATCCAAGGACTGCCTTGCCATCCTACAGCCCCTCATGGACAATGGAACCCCCATGAAGCTGTGATTTCCCCACACAGCAGGTGGGCACCCTCTTATGAGCAAGATGCCAGCGGCCTCGCTGAATTGCCCCTAATTGGGGTCTTAATTATGCAACTTGGCTGCCCACCTCCTGCCCGCTGCTGGGAACCATTCCTGTCAGCAGGACAACAAGTGAGTTTTAAGGGGCGTCTGGACAAATACATGAATAGGATGGGAATAGAGAGATATGGTCCACGGAAGGGTAGGGGGTTTTATTTCAGATGGGCAGTATGGTCGGTGCAGGCTCAGAGGACCGAAGGGCCTGTTCCTGTGCTGTAATTTTCTTTGTTCTCTTTGTTCTAACATTGGGGAACTATCCCAGAGTGGCTCCCTGCTATTTTACCAGCTCCCCTGCCACCCTTACCTGGGGGCCAGTGTAATTCAATCCCATACAAGAGATCGGGAATCACAAAGAGATGTTAGAACTTTGTAGGACTGGAGGAGATGACAGAGATTTTGGGGGGATGCCATGTCTGTTACATGTGCCCTCACAGACACTTCTCCAAAGTTTCAGTTGGCAGTACGATAAATACCGGTACTCTGGAGAGAGCAGCAGGAAGAGCACCAGGAACCTTCAGTGTCTGGACAATAATCTGGCTGAGCTGTTTTGCCAACATATCTGGGAGTTGCACAATTTTTATTCCACTGACATCCTTCAGCCTATTATTCCTTATTACTCTCAGTCTTTGTTTTTGCTTGTTTATTCTGTGTCTCTTGTTGGGTTATTGGTCACCCTTGAGAAACACACACAAGTTACGGGTGATCCTATTTGCCGAGCGTTGGCAGGCTGAGCGGGGTGGTGTGGTGCATCATGACCAGGCCTTCATGTGATGTCCACACCGATGTTTTTTAATCGGTAGATTGAAATCATAGAAACCCTACAGTACAGAAAGAGGCCATTCGTCCCATCGAGTCTGCACCGACCACAATCCCACCCAGGCCCTACCCCCATACCCCTACATACTTTACCCACTAATCGCTCTAATCTACGCATCCCAGGACACTAAGGGGCAATTTTAGCATGGCCAATCAACCTTACCCGCACATCTTTGGACTGTGGGAGGAAACCGGAGCACCCGGAGGAAACCCACGCAGACACGAGGAGAATGTGCAAACTCCACACAGACAGTGACCCAAGCCGGGAATCGAACCCTGGTCCCTGGAGCTGTGAAGCAGCAGTGCTAACCACTGTGCTACCGTGCCAATTGGATTGGTGGGTGGTCCAAAGCAGCCATTTCTCTCCCCTTTCCCCAATCTGAGAAGGCAGAAGCCAGTTCAAGCATCTTCCTCTATCACCCATGCTGAGATTGGCAAACTCTGACTGACCCTAGCATCTCCCTGAGGTGGATTTACCAAAAATGTCATTTAACGTAATTATGAAGTCCTCGTCCCAATATCAGGTGTGTCCAAATTCTTGGATCTGGGAGAATGCAAATGGAGAACCCAACACATTAGTGCCTTTTGGGTAGTAACTGGAAAATTATTGTCCAATTCTCACCTACACTTCTCTGTAACAATTGAGTTTGTTTCCTTTCAGCTGGCGGTACTGTCTCTGACGTTCTACAACAAGCCCTTCTACCCATCGTTGATCATGCCACTTGCTCCAAGGCTGATTGGTGGGGATCGATAGCCAAGCAGTCGATGGTGTGCGCCGGTGGCGATGGAGTCGTCTCAGGATGCAATGTTAGTCGACCAATGCAAACTGCTCACGGGTTGTGTCATTTGAGACCTTCCGCGGCAACTAACCATTGTTTCTGCTCTCCATTCAGGGCGATTCTGGCGGACCCCTGAACTGCCAGAACGCTAACGGTGCCTGGGAAGTGCACGGCATAGTCAGCTTTGGGTCCTCTTTCTGCAGCCACAAGAAGAAGCCAACGGTCTTCACCCGTGTGTCTGCCTACAATGACTGGATTTCTGAGGTACCTAGCCAGAAATAATGATGGTTACTGAAGTCATGAATATTACTATCTCTTCGTATTGCTGAACCCCGCCACTCCTGTCAAACGCATCTGTTTTACATTGCTGGTGGCCTTTGAGAAGCTCACAATGCCTCAATTTTACAAATCCTATCCCTGTGTTTAAATCCAGCCCCTCCCCATCACTTTTCCTTCCCCAAAATCCTGCACCCCCAAATCTCTGTAATCTCCTCTAGGTCCTATAAGGTTCCAAGATCTTCCTCTTCCTCCAATTCCGATCTCTTGGCTATCCACCATTTTCACCACTGGTGGTTGTATCTTCAGCTGCCTAAGCCCTAAGCTCTGGAACTCCCGCCCTGAACCTTTCCATCTATCTCCCTCTCTTCCTTCAAGTCACTCCTATAAAAAGCCTACCTCGTTGACCAAGATTTTAGTCACCTATCCCAATAAATATCTTTACATTGCTCCATGTCTCATTTCATCTTATAACATTCTTACCAAGTGCAATTTTGCTCCATTAACGGCGCTATATAAATGAAAGTTGTTGTTGAGGGCTGGAAGCTACAGAGGAACATTGTAATGACCAAAGTCATAGAAGAATCTCCTAGTGCAGAAAGAGGCCACTTGGCCCATCAGGTCTACACGGATTACAATCCCATCTAGGCCCTATTCCCATAACTGCACTTTTCCACCCTGCTAATCCCCCTGAGACTAAGGGGCAATTCACTATGGCCAATCCACCTAACCGGCACATCTTTGGACTGTGGGAGGAACACAGTAAGAAGTCTCACAACACCAGGTTAAATTCCAATAGATTTATTTGGTAGCAAAATCCACTAGCTTTCGGAGCGCTGCCCCTTCATCAGGTGAGTGGGATTTCTGTTCACAACAGGGCATATAAAGACACAAATTCAATTTACAAAATAATGATTGGAATGCGAGTCTTTACAGGTAATCAAGTCTTAAAGGTACAGACAATGTGAGTGGAGAGAGCGTTAAGCACAGGTTAAAGAGACGTGTATTGTCTCCAGACAGGACAGTTAGTGAAATTTTGCAAGCCCAGGCAAGTGATTATGGGGGTTACAGATAGTGTGACATGAACCCAAGATCCCGGTTGAGGCCGTCCTCATGTGTGCGGAACTTGGCTATCAGTCTCTGCTCAGTGACTCTGCGCTGTCGTGTGTCGTGAAGGCCACCTTGGAGGACGCTTACCCGAAGATCAGAGGCCGAATGCCCATGACCGCTGAATTGTTCCCCAACAGGAAGAGAACACTCTTGCCTGGTAATTGTCGAGCAGTGTTCATTCATCCGTTGTCGTAGCGTCTGCATGGTCTCCCCAATGTACCATGCCTCGGGACATCCTTTCCTGCAGCGTATCAGGTGGACAACGTTGGCCGAGTTGCAAGCGTATGTACCGTGTACCTGGTGGATGGTGGTCTCACGTGAGATGATGGCATCCATGTCGATGATCTGGCACGTCTTGCAGAGGTTACTGTGGCAGGGTTGTGTGGTGTCGTGGTCACTTCCACAAACCCTAAGAGGCCAACAGCGAACACAATGAGACAGCCAATGAACCGGAACAGCCGACAGAGAGATCCGCAGTGCAGCAACCGAAGAGAAAAGAGTCGAATTGGACTCCTCCGGAAGGCCGCTGCCCTCGACTTGACATGTATGCCCAAGCCGTCAGGAGGTGCGTCAACACCAGATTCATCAGCCGCACTCACAAGACAGCCCCGAACATCACCCAAGCACAACGCAACGCCATCCGCACTCTCAAGACCAACCGCAACATTGTCATCAAACCAGCAGACAAAGGAGGGGCCATCGTCATACTGAACAGAACGGATTACTGCAAAGAAGTGTACCGACAACTGAACAACGGGGAACACTACAGACAGTTACCTGCAGATCCGACCAAAGAACACACCCATCAACTCAACAGACTGATCAAGACCTTTGATCCGGACCTTCAGAGCACCCTCCGTGCTCTCATCCCACGTACTCCCCGCGTTGGAGATCTCTACTGCCTCCCGAAGATACACAAGGCAAACACACCCGGCCATGCCATCGTATCGGGTAATGGGACCCTGTGCGAGAACCTCTCTGGCTATGTCAAGGGCATCCCGAAACCCATTGTACAAAGAACCCCCAGTTTTTGTCGCGACACTACGGACTTCCTACAGAAACTCAGCACACATGGAGCAGTTGAATCAGGAGCACTCCTCGTCACAATGGACGCCTCGGCACTCTACACCAGCATCCCCTACGACGATGGCATTGCTGCAACGGCCTCAGTACTCAACGCTGACAACTGCCAGTTTCCAGATGCAATGTTACAACTCATCCGCTTCATCCTGGACCACAATGTCTTCACCTTCAACAACCAGTTCTTCATCCAGACACACGGAACAGCCATGGGGACCAAATTCACGCCTCAATATGCCAACATCTTCATGCACAGGTTCGAATAAGACCTCTTCTCTGCACAGGACCTTCAACCGATGCTATACACTAGATACATTGATGACATTTTCTTCCTTTGGACTCATGGTGAACAATCACTGAAACAACAATATGGTGACATCAACAAGTTCCATCCCACCATCAGACTCACCATGGACTACTCTCCGGAATCGGTTGCATTCTTGGACACACGCATCTCCATTAAGGACGGTCACCTCAGCACCTCACTGTACCGCAAGCCCACGGATAACCTCACGATGCTCCACTTCTCCAGCTTCCACCCTAAACACGTTAAAGAAGCCATCCCCTACGGACAAGCCCTCCGTATACACAGGATCTGCTCAGATAAGGAGGATCGCAACAGACACCTCCAGACGCTGAAAGGTGCCCTCATAAGAACTCATCGATCAACAGTTCCCACGCGCCACAGCGAAAAACCGCACCAACCTCCTCAGAAGACAAACACGGGACATCGTGGACAGAGTACCCTTCGTCATTCAGTACTTCCCCGGAGTGGAGAAGCTATGACATCTTCTCCGGAGCCTTCAACATGTCATTGATGAAGACGAACATCTCGCCAAGGCCATCCCCACTTCTTGCCTTCAAACAACCGCACAACCTCAAACAGACCATTGTCCACAGCAAACTACCCAGCCTTCAGGAGAACAGTGACCACGACACCACACAACCCTGCCACAGCAACCTCTGCAAGATGTGCCAGATCATCGACACGGATGCCATCATCTCACGTGAGAACACCATCCATCGAGTTGCATGCTCTTGCAACTCGGCCAACGTTGTCTACCTTAATACGCTGCAAGAAAGGATGTCCCGAGGCATGGTACATTGGGGAGGCCATGCAGACGCTACGACAACGGATGAATGAACACCGCTCGACAATCACCAGGCAAGAGTGTTCTCTTCCTGTTGGGGAACACTTCAGCGGTCATGGGCATTCGGCCTCTGATCTTTGGGTAAGCGCCCTCCAAGGTGGCCTTCACGACACACAACAGCGCAGAGTCGCTGAGCAGATACTGATAGCCAAGTTCCGCACACGAGGACAGCCTCAACCGGGATCTTGGGTTCATGTCACACTATCTGTAACCCCCATAATGACTTGCCTGGGCTTGCAAAATCTCACTAACTGTCCTGTCTGGAGACAATACACATCTCTTTAACCTGTGCTTAACGCTCTCTCCACTCACATTGTCTGTACCTTTAAGACTTGATTAGCTGCAAAGACTCGCATTCCAATCATTATTCTGTAAATTGAGTTTGTGTCTTTATATGCCCTGTTTGTAAATAGAACTCCCACTCACCTGACAAAGGGGCAGCGCTCCGAACGCTAGTGGATTTTGCTACCAAATAAACCTGTTGGACTTTAACCTGGTGTTGTGAGACTTCTTACTGTGCTTACCCCAGCATCTCCACATCATGACTACTGTGGGAGGAAACCAGAGCAATTGAAAGAAACCCACGCAGACACAGGGAGAATGTGCAAACTCCACACAGACAGTGACCCGAGACCAGAATTGAACCGGGGACCTTGGCGCTGTGAGACAGCAGTGCTAACCACTGTGCCATCGTTTCCCTTGACCATGTGGTCAGGAAAACCAGTAACCAGGATCAGCTCCCGTTCTTCCCGGCTGGGTTTGGTGATAGGAGTGGAAAATCTTGCGAGAGGCCCAAATTGCGTTTTACGTCAGCGGGAAGTCACGCCATGATTGTCCCCTGCCGCCCCCTGCTGCCCCCTGCCAGTGACATAACAGGAATCCTAACGTTCAATGTTGGGAACACAATTATAATAAACATAGAACAGTACAGCACAGGAACAGGCCCTTCGGCCCACGATGTTGTGCTGAACATGACGCCAAATTAAACTCATTCTTTCTGCCTGTCTTTGCTCCATATCCCTTTATTCCTTGCATATTCATGTGCTTATCTAAAAGCCCCTTAAGCTTGAATCTGACAATCAGGTCTCTACACCTGATCAACCTCCCCCACCCCCCCTGTTAGATAATCCATTCATGTTTGTGTGAGGGTATGCTGAGTGAATTATCACTTGTTTCCCATGGCATGCATTTGGTGGGCAGACCTCCCAGAGGAGCTCAAATGGGTGCATCGCTCAGGGAATAGAGTGCCATGCTCAGGCGGGTAGTGCCAGGGGCAGTGCCCAGGGTTTCATAGGGGGATGGGGAGGGTGGTAGTGGTTCCATTTGAACTTCTGTGCACTGGGGTGGCCTTTAAAAATGGCACCCAGACCTTTAAAAAACAAAGCTGCTGGCGGGGCGGGCTCTGTTGTGGGGCCTGCCCCTTTAAGTTTTTGCACTACGTTCCTGACAATACGGCAGCGACAAGCCGGCTTCAGTGCCAGTGGCTTCAACGCCACGTTTCCTGCCCACTGCCACAATCTGTGAAAAAGATAAAATTCCACTCATAAAGTTCCACCCAGATGCCGCTCTGTGGGGTGAATGGACTAGCAGCAGGAGTGTGGGTGGGCTGTGGATAACCACAACATCACTGCTTACCCCCCCTCCTCCCCACAGTGCTGAATCGCAAATGGAGCAGATTTGTCACGGGTATTTATAGAGTTTAGTGGCACATTGAGACAGCCTGTGTCTGTGCCCATGTGATGCCAACTGCATGCTGTGGGGATACAAAATGATTTGGCCTTCATCTTTGGATGTTTCAGGAGACTATCAATGACCCTTGCTGTTAACTGGGAGGTCCCGCAAGCTCAAGTCATTGCCAGTGTCGGCTTGAGATGGGGATTCCTATCTCTCTGGGTCCATTCCAAGTTAGCCCATTCTTGCTTGTTAGGTGATATTGTGACGCATTGTGAACATCTGCTCCATAGAAGCTTCCTGGTAAAAGGTTCCAGGCTGCCTTGTAGTGGGAGTCATGATGTGGAGATGCCGACGTTGGACTGGGGTAAACACAGTAAGAAGTTTAACAACACCAGGTTAAAGTCCAACAGGTTTATTTGGTAGCAAAAGCCACACAAGCTTTCGGAGCTCCGAAAGCTTGTGTGGCTTTTGCTACCAAATAAACCTGTTGGACTTTAACCTGGTGTTGTTAAACTTCTTATTGTAGTGGGAGTCCATAGATTACCCATCGTACCATTGTAACAATGATGAATGTATAGTGTGAGGTGGGTTCCACAGTTAGAACAGTGGGAGTGGGATATCAAGTATCTTATCACTTGCAGTATTTACAAAATCTCAAGTGTTCTTATTATAATATTAAGACCATTAGAAAATCGCGTATCCAACTGTGGCAGAGACAATGGCCTGAATTCTCCAACCTCGCCCACGGCTGGGATTCTACAGTCCCGCTGCAGTGAATGAGGATTTGGCTGAGCACCAAATTCTCTGTTCTCGCTGGCAGCAGTAGCGGGGGCGTGCCGGGGGGGGTGTTCTAGACTGGAGAATTCCGGTCTCTATTCCTTCTTCCCCTAGCCTCAGTAGCCATTTTGGGCCATCAATTATGTCAAGTTCTTCTGGAGGTCATCAACCTGAAATGTTAACTCTGTCTCTCTCCCAACACATATTAATTATTCCTGTTCTCAAGAGTCATTACATAGAACTGTTTCAGAAGGAGGCCATTCAGCCTATTGAGTCCATGCTGGATTTCTACAGAGCAATCCAATCAATCCCACCCCTCTGCTCTGTTCCCATAGTCTTGCTATTTGAAGATTTGGTCATGTGCCCATAACCTGGCCATTCCAGCACCAATCCTATTTCCAGTGAGAGATTTGCCCAGAAATAAAATAGTGCAGCTGCTGGCAATCTGCAATAAAAACGGAAACATCCAGCAGGTCTGGCAGCATCTGTGGAGAGAGAAACAGAGTTAATGTTTCAGGTCAAGGACCTTCCACCAGAAGAGAGGTAACAGCTTTTAAGCAGGTAGAGAGGCTGGACAAGAGTGAGGAAGATCAAAAGAGAAGGTCTGTGATAGGGTGGAAGGCAGGGAGATTAAATAACAAAAGGGAAGATGGTGCGCTGTGAAAGGGATGATAATGGGCGAGAAAAAGGAGGGATTAGCTGAACAGGAGAAATTCAAAAGATCAGTTATTCCTGTCTGAGAAAAGAATGGGAGCAGACATTCCGATCTAAATTTTGCCAGCCTGTCAGTCACATCCATAGCTGCCAAGGAAAGTGCGTATCCACCTCTTGATCTAAGAATCTAAGGGTAACACAGTGGTTAGCACTGCTGCCTCACAGATCCAGGGAACCGGGTTCAATTCCGGCCTCGGGTCACTGTCTGTGTGGAGTTTGCACATTCTCCCCGTGTCTGCGTGGGTTTCCTCCGGGTGCTCCGGTTTCCTCCCACAGCCCAAAGATGTATAGGTGAGGTGGATTGGCTATGCTAAATTACCCCTTAGTGTCCAAAGATGTGTAGGTTAGGTGGATTGGCTATGCTAATTCACCCCTTAGTGTCTTAAGATGCGTAGGTTAGGTAGATTTGCCATGGCAAATTGCCCCTTAGTGTCAGGGAGACTAGCAAGGTAAATATGTGGGATTATGGGGTTCGAGCCTGGGCAGGGTTCTTGTCAGTGCAGGTTTGATGGGCCAAATGGCCTCCTTCTGTACTGTAGGAATTTTATTATTCAATGAATTTATTACTAACGACTGGGGTGAACGTTTGATAAACAAATTATTCTAAAAATATCATTCTAATGACAATTCTATTACTTTACAGAAAATGATGAACAACTAAAATGATTCACTCTGAGGCTTCAGATGATTGCAAACAGATGGAATTCACAAAATAAATATATTTCTGAAATTAACGCTGTTGTGTGGCCTTTCAATGACATTCTTTATTGAAAGTGATCTACATTTATAGTCAGTGACTCGGAAGATCTCTGAGCTCTTTGACATACACGTAGATCACAGAATGGAGACTGTATAGATGAGAAATGTTATTAACCTAAGCAGACTGTGCAAAGCCCCCTTCGTAATTGAGGCGTGCTGCCGAGGTCTGGTTCCTCAATGTCAGCAACCTTCACAAGCGTGGCAATTCTCCACATGGAGACCAGATAATAAGCGTTGAACAGAAGGCGGCCATTCAGCCCCTTGAGTCTGTTCTAGTGTTCAAATAGGTCATGGCCAGCTACGCCTTAACTCAAGGAGTTCAACAGCATCCCAGACAAAGCAACCCATCCATCAGCTTAAATCATCACTCACTCCGACACCAATGCTCAGTGGCAGCAGTGTGTACCATATACAAGGTGCACTACAGCAAACAAACATACAAACAAGCAGCAGGCCATTTGGCCCCTCCAGCTGCTCTACCATTCAATAAGATAATGGCGGATCTGATTTTGGCCTCATTCCACCCTCTCCCCCTACCCCGCTTCATTCCCTTGATAGTCAAGAATCTATCTACTCCTGCCTTAAAAGTATCCATTGACCCTATCTCTACCACTTCCTGGAAAAGAGTTCCAAAGGCTCGCCATCTTGGCTGGAATTCTCAGCTCTCGCACACCCCGCCATCACTGCCAGCGAGAACGGAGAATTTGGTGCTCAGCCAAATCTCCATTCATAGCAGCGGGACCAGAAAACCCCAGCCGTGGCTCAGGTTAGAGAATTCTAGCCCTTATTTTTAAACTGTGCCTCCTAGTTCTGATCTCTCCCACAAGAGGAAACATGCTTTCAACATCCCTCTTGTCAACCTCTCCTCAGGATCTTAAATGTTTCAATATCATCTCTCATTCTCCTGAACTCCAATAGATACAAGCCCAGCTTGTTCAACCTATCTCAATAGGATAATCTGCTTATCCTAACTCCCCAAGTCTCCTTTGACAAAACCTTCTAAACATGCAAGCTCTATCATCTAGAAGGACAGGTCTAGGAGATGATTGGGACCACCACCACCTTTAAGTTTCCCTTCAAGCTACTTAAGTTAAAGTTTATTTATGTATTAGTGTCACAAGTAGGCTTACATTAACACTGCAATGAAGTCATTGTGAAAATCCCCTAGTCGCCACAGTCCGGCGCCTGTTCGGGTACACTGAGGGAGAATTTAGCATGGCCAATGCACCTAACCAACACATCTCGGACTGTGGGAGGAAACTGGAGCACCCAGAGAAAACCCACAGAGACACGGGGAGAACATCCAGACTCTGCACTGAGTGACCCAAACTGGGAATTGAACCCCAATAAAGCTGTTTATTGAGAAGACATAGTTCAGAAAAGCTATGCAAGCTAAATAGACAGAATTGAGATTTGACCTGTAATAGCTGAGAATGACCCTGCATGGCCCCTAGGCAACAGTGAGAATAACATGAATGAATTTTACATTCAGTTTGAGGGTGAGAAGAGCGTGTCCAAGACTAGTATTTGAAACTTAAAATAAGGGCAATTATGAGGGCATGAAAGAACAAAGAACAAAGAAAGTTACAGCACAGGAACAGGCCCTTCGGCCCTCCAAGCCTGCACCGGCCATGCTGCCCAACTTAACTAAACCCCCTACCCTTCCAGGGACCATATCCCTCTATTCCCATTCTATTCATGTACTTGTCAAGACGCCCCTGAAAAGTCACTACCATAGAAGAGCCAGTTTTAGTGAACTGGCAAATATGCTTAAGGGATAGATCAATAGATGTCCAGTGACAGACATTTAAAGGGATAGTTCAGAATACACAAAATAGACACATCCCAATGAGAAAGAAAAATTCCAAGGGAAGGTCCATCATCTGTGCTTAACTAAAAAAGTTAAAGACAGTATTAATGTTGAGGAAAAACACATATTTGCATAAAGACTAATGGCAGGTCAGAAGATTGGAAATAATATAAAGAACATCACAGAATGACAAAAAGATTGATAAGAAGGGGAAAACTAGAGTACGAGAGAAAGCTAGCGAGGAACAAAAATGGACAGTAAGAGTTTCCGTAGATACTTAGCTAAGAAAAAAAGTTAACAAAGTGAATGCTTTTCCTATAGAAAATGTGTCTGGGTGATGGAAATAGGGCTATGATAGATGAATTGAACAGGCAATTTGTATCTATCTTCACTATAGAGGATACAAGTAACATCCCAGAAATAGCTATAAATCAGGAAATGGAAGGGAGGAGCTCAGGAAAATTGCATTCACCAGAGAACTGGTACTGAGCAAATTGTTGAGTTTGGAGGCTGACAAATCCTGGGTCTAGTTCACCCGAAGGTCATAAAAGAAGTGGCTACTGAGATAGTCAATGCATTGGTTTTAATTTTCTTCTAGATTCGTGGAAGGTTCCATTAATTTGGAAAATAGCAAATGTAACTCCTTTCTTCAAAAAAGAGAGGCAGAAAGCAGGAAACTATAGGCCAGTTAACCAACATTTGTCAAAGCTAAAATGTTAGAAGACATAACTAAAGATGTTAATGCAAGGCCACTGGGAAAAATTCAAGGCAATCAGGCAGAGTCAACATGGTTTAGTGAAAGGGAAATTGTGTTGAACCAGTTTACTGGAGTTCTTTGAATGAGTCACACATGCTGTGGACAAAGGGGAACTGCTGGTTAATTTCCAGAAGGTATTTGATAAGGTAGGATTGGCCTACCCCTGCTCCTCATTTCTATGTTAAGAAGCAAAGTGATGATGATCTCCGCAGCTAGCAGTGATTGTCTCTTCCCCCTCGGTCTTTTTGAGCTAACCAGAGTGTGAGGTCGAAGACAAGTGCAAACCAACCTCAGAAAGCTTGCCCTTGTCCGATATACCTTTTCCCACTTCACTATCTATTTACATATCTAATTTCTAGTGGCCTGGCAGGTGTCTCCTCTTTCCAAAAATCCAGCCCCTAGCCCATAAGCTCATCTCTGACTAGGACTTCATAGTAAGAAGTCTCACAACACCAGATTAAAGTCCAACAGATTTATTTGGAATCACGAGTGACTCACCTGATGAAGGGGCAGCGCTCCGAAAGCTCATGACTCCAAATAAACCTGTTGGAATTAAACCCGGTATTGTGAGACTTCTTACCGTGCCCATCCCAGTCCGATGCTGGCATCTCCACATCATTAGGACTTCATATTAACCTTATTCCAACAATTCATGTAGATATGGAGCATGAGGCCCCACCTCATCCAGATTAGGAATACCAGGACCTAGATAATAGCCATTGCGAAACCGAGGCTGGAATTCTCCGACCCCACCCACAGCTGAGGTTCTCCAGTCCCGTTGCAGTGAACGGAGATTTGGCTGAGTGCCAAATTCTCCATTCTCGCTAGCAGCAGGACGTGCAAGACTGGAGAATTCCAGCCCTAATCTATCTTGGCCACATCAACCTTTTTATATTGTGCTGTTTAAAATTAGCTGAGCATGTCTCAATCCTATTCTTCAGTTCAAATTCATCATGCATTTCTGCATGTTGAACAAATTATATGGAGTCATTACAGTACGTTCTTTCATGGGAGGTTTTGCCCTTGAATTGAGGGGCTTGCTAGGCTATTCCCAAGGGCATTGGAAGTCAACCACATTGTTGTGGCTCTGGAATCACATGTAATCCAGGCCAAGGACGGCAGATTTTGTTCTCTAAATGACATTAGTGATCCAGATGGGTTTTTTAAAAACAGCAATTGATGATAGTTTCATGGTCACCATTCCAGATTCTAGTTTTCAATTCCAGATGTTACTGATTGAAATTAAATTCCACCAGCTGCTGTGAGATTTAAACCCATGTCCCCCAGAGCATTAGCCTGGGCATCCGGATTACAACTCCAGCAACATTACCACCATCTCCCCTAAACTGGAAAGAGTGCAAAGAAGATTTACGAGGATATCCCCAGGACTAGTGGGCCTGAGTTCATAGAAATCATAGAAACCCTACAGTGCAGAAGGAGGCCATTCGGCCCATCGAGTCTGCACCGACCACAATCCCACCCAGGCCCTACCCCCACATATTTTACCCGCTAATCCCTCTAACCTACACATCCCAGGACTCTAAGGGGCAATTTTTTTTTTTAACCTGGCCAACCTAACCCGCACATCTTTGGACTGTGGGAGGAAACCGGAGCACCCGGAGGAAACCCACGCAGACACGAGGAGAATGTGCAAACTCCACACAGACAGTGACCCGAGCCGGGAATCGAACCCGGGACCCTGGAGCTGTGAAGCAGCAGTGCTAACCACTGTGCTACCGTGCCGCCCATGTATGGGAGTATGGGAGTTATCGGGAGAGGTTGGCCAGGCTAAGACTTTACTCCTTGGAAAGCAGGGGAATGAGGGGGTGACCTTATTGAGGTATATAAAATCATAGATAGCATGAACACACACAGTCCTTTCCCCAGGGAAGGGGAATTGAAAACTGGAGTGCATCGGTTTAAGGCGAGAAGGAAAAGATTTTAAAAGGGACCTGAGGGGCAACTTCTTCACGCAGAGGGTGGTGCGTGTATGGACTGAGCTATCGGAGAAAATGGCTGAGGCAGGTTCAATAGCAACATTGAAAAAGCATTTGGATAAGAACATGGATGGGAAAGGATTAGAGAGATAGGGGCCAAACACGGGCAATTAGGACTAGCTGAGAGGGCACCATGGACTGGTTAGGCCGAAAGGCCTGTTTCCATGCTGCATTGCTCTATGACTCTAGGAGGCCATTTGGCCTATTCTGTCCATACTGGCTCTCTGTAGAGCAATCCAGTCAGTCCTATCCTCTCTTCAACATCTCCGGTGCCCTCCAAGTTTATTCTCTAAAATGCCAAATACACTTCCAAAAGAAAATGAAATTGTGGTTCTGTTCAGGAGGCCAATGGGTTGATTGGTTCAATCAGATTCGTCAATTTAGAAATTTCAAATGTAATAATGCCCAGTATAGAAATTTGCATTGTTTGTCTGGTGACTCTTAAAAATTGTCAGCATAAATAGTAAATCTCTTTTCCGGTAAGAAAGTGGAGCAGAACATTCCGAGGCGCCTCCAATTGTGCCACTTGATGCTCTCCCCGCCACCCCCCCATTTGAAGGCATTTCAAATGTTTTACGTCTCGCTTCCTTTTCAAACCTGTACATATTTTTATCCTCTGGAATGAATCATTAACATTGTCAACGTCAAGAGGCCAACATTCTCATCCTTCTTTTTGGTTAAAACAATTAAACAAACTAAGGGATAAAGCAAGGAGGGCAGCCCCTTAAAAGGGGAGAACCGCCCGAAACAAAACCCCAAGCATAAAGGAAACTTAAAACCTAAAACCAAAATGCGATTGAAGTGGTCAAATATACACCCAGTCCCTGCGGTGCCCAATGAGTATGGGAGGCCTCGACAGCGCCCGTGGACTCTGCATGCTCCCTCTCCAGGGACACCCAGCCACGAACATAGCCACAGTAGAGGGGCAAACAGTCAGTTGTATGACCCCGTCAGTCGCCCACTGCCCGGACCTATTTATTGCACATTGGGCTCGGCCCGGGAGCAGGTTCACAAGGAGGTGAAGAACATTCTCTTCAGGGAAGGCAGCGTTTTTGATTAATCTCCAGCTACCTCTGAACAAATTAACTACTTCCTTCAATTGATTTATCAATTTCTGATGTTTGTGAGCAACACTCTACTTTAACAATGGCTGGACAGTGGTTCAAACACTTGGGATAATCGCAGTCGAAAGATTTACCAGGATGCTACTGGGACTTGATGGTTTGAGTTATAAGGAGAGGCTGCATAGACTGGGACTTTTTTCCCTGGAACGTAGAAGGCTAAGGGGTGACCTTATAGAGGTTTATAAAATAATGAGGGGCACAGATCAGCTAGATAGTCAATGTATTTTCCCAAAGGTAGGGGAGTCTAAAACTAGAGGGCATAGGTTTAAAGTGAGGGGAGAGATACAAAAGGGTCCATGGGGCAATTTTTTCATGCAGAGGGTGGGGAGTGTCTGGAACAAGCTGCCAGAGGTAGTAGTAGAGACGGGTACAATTTTGTCTTTTAAAAAGCATTTAGACGGTTACATGGGTAAGATGAATATAGCGGGATATGGGCCAAATGCGGACAATTGGGACTGGCTTAGTGGCTTAAAAAAGGCGGCATGGACAAGTTGGGCCAAAGGGCCTGCTTCCATGCTGTAAACTTCTATGACAGTCCATAGATGGGCAAGTTAGGTGGATTGGCTATGCTAAATTGACCCTAGTGTCAGGGGGGTTAGGAGGGTATTGGGGTTACGGGAATATTAGGGTATTAGGAGTGGGGTTACGGGAATAGGGCCTGTGTGGGATTGTGGTTGGTGTAGACTCGATGGGCCAAATGGCCTCCTTCTGTACTGTAGGGATTCTATGACAGTGGTGTGTGCATCGCAGGAGCATGTCTGCTTCGTTCTTTGGGTTCGGTCATCCTTCTCTAATTCAAGGTGTTAATACCCATCCTCATCCCAGCTCCTCCTTTACAGCTTTGACCTCAGCAGGGGGTATGGGGTCCATGTGTGGTGTGATGGTGGTCTCTCCCTCATCCTCAGTGGGCTTTGTCGTACGCCATCCTTATTCCCTTGAGTCCTGTGCCTAGGCTGACCTGTTGCTGGGGTTTGTGAGAATCCACACACCGTGCAGCATTACCCATCCACACTGTCAACCCTGTATGGGAAAGGAAGGGAGGGGTAACCCCCTTTGTCCATATTGTCCTAACAAGGGCAGGGGTCACCCGATCTGATTTGGGACACTCAGTTGGTACTCCCCACTATTGGCCAAGATGTGCTCAAGTCTATCGAATTTGAGCGAAATTTGGTCTGATCGCTCATTACCCAAAAAAAGAGTCAAGATCTCAAGTGATTTAAAACAGTTTATTAAAATATAGTTTAGAAACAATGTACAAGTTACATCGACAATAGACATATAACCCTCAACACGAGAGCTGTTTACCAGTGCAGGATCAGCTAGAGGGAGAGGTGAAGCAAAGTGATGCTGATTTCAATTTACAGTGACTTCTGCTCTCCGTCTTCCTGAGTTAAGCAGGGAACAAGGCCAAAGACAGCGGGAATCCACCTCAGAAAGCTCTACCTTATCTAACATACCTTCCCCTTGTTGGAGTGAAATCAAAATTAAAGGACTCAAAATGGTTACCTGGCACAAAATGGACTCTGGGAAAAGACATTAAGATGTGCTGACTTGGGCACAGACATTGCACAGCAAGTTAAAACCTGTCAGTGTTTAAATAGCTGCAGGAAACAGATCAGACCTTGAGGCACCTTAGCTGCTTGAGATAAAGCAGAACCAAAACAATGAGTTTTGATAACGAGATCAGTCGTTGATGGGAGACATAAATGTATCTACTCTATGTAAAACGATGTGTTAACTGCCGATGTCCGTCCTTGTCTACTCAACGTATAACGATGTGCTAACGGCTAATGTCCGTACTTGTCCATTATTTGAAAATGTATAAAAGATGCTCAACTGCTATTTTAAAGTTGAGAAGGTGACTGCCTGCACTGCGGAGTGCCCAGCCCTTCTCCCAAAGCTTTGTCCGAATAAACTGCATGTTGAATCTTTAAGTCTGACTCCGAGTGGTGATTTTCCCACAACACCCTCAAGTGCCTGTTGATATACCTTACATCCAGGGGGCTGGTGTGTGTCTCACCTGCTCGGATTCCAGCCCCCAGCCCGTGAGATCATCCTCCTACTCACCTCTTGATAGGACGTTCAATCTTATCAAGCGGAGGAAAGGATTGTGCCAGGATCTGCACTAGAATAATACCCTTAAGTAGATAACAACCCTTACAAAACTGGTCTATCTTGACCATGGAATCACTGGTATTCAGAGCACCAGAACGATAGAGAGCACCTGTGAGCAATGGAGTGCAAGACCTAAAGAGCAACCTATTGCCGTACCTTCATATTTAAGTGGAAGACCTTTAATTTCTAGTAATTTTACCATATTCTCAGAACTACCATTTCTTACATTGTGGAAGCGGCATTGGCCCATCCAGCATTGCTTATGGGCCAAGAGGAGGAAGAAGAGTGTTCTCCCCAGTGCAGCCAGCCTGCTTCCTTCCTCATGTTCGACTCCCACCCACCTCTCCACCAACAAGTTAGTTTCATATTGCACTTTTAACAGTGTTAAAATTTGATTGGTGACTCTTATCAGTTGGGTCATTTTACTAAGCCAAAATAAGGGATGTCAAGATAGATGACACAGTGGGCCGAAGGGCCTCTTGTTCTGCTGTAAAACTCTTATGGCTAACCGTTTCTTTATCTTTATTCCTTTATGGGATGTGGGCGTCGCTGGCTGGGCCAGCAATTGTTGCCCATCCCTACTTGCCCTTGAACTGAGTGGCTTGCTGGGCCATTTCAGAGGGCAGTTAACGGCATTGCTGTGGGTCTGGGTTTGGTCAACGTGTCCTGGTCTACCTGCTCCTTGGCTGCAACCTCTTCTGATAGGGAACCAAACCTGTCGTTCAGGCTAGCTTCTGGGTAGGGGATCTGTTGGAAATGTACGCCATCAAGCTCAGAGAGACTCCTTTCCACTCCACGACACCGGTTTGGAAAACCCACCCCTGTAAACATAGAAAATAGGAGCAGGTGTAGGCCATTCAGCCCTTCGAGCCTGTTCCGCACCATTTATCATGATCATGGCTGATCATCAAAATCAGTAACCTGTTATTGATTTCCCCTCCATATCCTTTGATCCCTTTAGCCCCAAGGGCTATATCTAACCCCTTCTTGAAAACATACAATGTTTTGGCCTCAACTGCTTTCTGTAGTAATAAATTCCACAGGCTCACCACTTTTTGAATGAAGAAATTTTTTCTCATCCCCGTTGGAAATGGTTTACCCCGTGTCCTTAGACTGTGACCCCTGGTTCTGGATTCCCCCATCATCAGGAACATCCTTCTTGCATCTACCCTGTCTAATCCAGTGAGAATTTTATAGGTTTCTATGAGATCCCCCCCCCCCCCCCCGCCCCCCCCCCCGCCCCTCATTATTTTAAACTCCAGCAAATATAGAATCCCTACAGTGCAGGAGGCCATTTGGCCCATCAAGGCTGCACCAACAACAATGCCACCCGGTCCCTATCCCTGTAACCCCACGTATTTACCCTGCTAATTCCCCTGACATGAAGAGGCAATTTAGCATGGCCAATCCACCTAACCCGCACATCTCTGAACTGCGGGAGGAAACCGGAGCACCCGGAGGAAACCCGCACAGACACGGGGAGAATGTGCAAACTCCACACAAGACAGTCACCCAAGGCTGAAATCGAATCTGGGACCCTGGTGCTGTGAAGCAGCGGTTCTAACCACTGTGCCACCGTGCAACTAATCAACTGAATCGCACCTTACGCATCAGTCCCGCTATCCCAGAAATCAGTCTGGTAAACCTTCTCTGCACTCCCTCTATGGCAAGAACATCCTTCTTCAGATAAGGAGACCAAAACTGCACATGATATTCCAGGTTTGGCCTCACCAGTATAACTGTAGCAAGACATTTCTGCTTCTGTACTAGAATCCTCCCTCGACAAAGGCCAACATACAATTTGTCTGCCTTACTGCCTGCTGCAATTGCATGCATACTTCCAGTGACTGGTGTACAAGGACACCCAGGTCTTATTGCACATTCCCGTCTCAATCTATAACCATTCACAAAATAAGCTGCCTTCCTCACATTTATCCACATCATATTGCATCTGCCATGCATTTCCCATTCATTCAACTAGTCCAGATCACACTGAAGCACCAGCTTACCCTCCCGCCCAACTTTGTGTCATCTGAAAATTTGGAGATATTACATTTAGCTCCCTCATCTAATTCATTAATATGTACCCCAAACAGATCAGAGCCTGTGGCTAAATGACTTACCATGCACATTATTCAAAAATAAACACCTTGGGGCAGAATTAAAAATTTATTTGTTTCGCGAGCCAATATATACAGTTTTCTCTATCCCCCCCCAAATATTAACAGTTATCTGTACACCACAGTCAATGAAAGTGAAACGGAGTAAGCAGTTATCACCAAAGGTCAGTGCTGGCCTCAACGGGCCTGTGTAAACATAAAGCACAAATCAAGTTTAAAAAGGCTGCAATATTTCATTGAGACCCCTCACTTTTAATCTATACACATTTATATTAACTTGCTTGGCACAAAGTCGGGAGTTTAAAAACCATTCTTCCAAACGACACTGTTGCAGTAAGCGGATGATCTTCTGGGTTTGCAGGGGAGGAGTGGGAGAGGGGGGGGAATGGCGGGTGGGGCGAAGGTTTAAGGCATACTATCTGACCAGCTTCACCATGCACCTAACCCATGTTACGCCTGTTTGGGAAGAGAAGAAGACGACACCTCACCTCAAGGAACAGAGTGCTAAAATCAACAGGAGGCCTTCTCCAAACGCTTCAGTCAGTTTTGTCGACTGATGTCGTACTGTTTCTCAGCCCACAGCAGTCTGACCACACGGATGTCTCTTCGCCACCCGATCTTGGAGTCCCAGCAGTATTCTGGCGAGAGGAGTTTGGTGGGCTTGTGCAGCCAAAAGTACTTGTTGAGGTGGCTCTCGTCATGCCAGAGAGCCTCCACGTTCTTCTGCTTGTCCTGCATGACGCCCCGGTCGCAGGACTCTGTCAGGTTCTTGACGCTCTGCCAAGTCCCACCAAACACGGCGGCGTGATAGTAGAAATCCCCCTCAGCGTCCAGGTAAGCTGCAGAGAGGGGGTTATGGTCGTAGGTGTACATGAACTTTGGCCTTCTGTAGAACCAGGCGTGCAGGAGGGCCACGGACTCGCTCAGCGCCTCCGTGCCAAAGCGACCTTGGAATCTCTGGTCCACGTCGAAGCAGAACACGTAGTCGGCTTCGTGCTTGACGTGATCCTCAATCAGCCTGCTAATGGTCTTCATGCGGAACATTGAGATGTCCTGCCACCGCTTGTGCCTGTCAACTTGGAATTTCTTGAGCTTTCGTCTCACGTTGGGCCTCAGCCTCAGACTGTCCAGCTTCGGCAGCTCATCGACAAACACGTAGTAGATAACGGACAAGCCTGGCATGAAGTGTTCATCGGCCGACACCAGAAAACTCTCCAAGTACATGTCCAGATACCTGAAATATCCAAACATGCATGTTCTCTCAGAAGTAGTTGTCACACAAACACATCCTCATACTCTTCCTCCCCACAATCACAACCCCCCCACCACAGTATCATCTTTTATTTTATTCATTCATGGGACACGGGCGTCACTGCCTGGGCCAGAATTTATTGCCCAATCCTTGTTGCCCGAGGGCAGTTGAGAATCAACCACATTGCTGTGACTCTGAAGTCACATGTAGGCCAGACCAGGTAAGGACGGCAGATTTCCTTCCCTAAAGGGCATTAGTGAACCAGATGGGTTTTTCCAACAATGAATCATAGAATCTTACAGTGCAGAAGGAGGCCATTCGGCCCATCGAGTCTGCACCGGCTACAATCCCACCCAGGCCCTATCCCCATAACCCCATGTATTTACTGCAGCTAGTCCCCCTGACACTAAGGGGCAATTTAGCATCACCAATCCACCTAACCCACACATCTTTGGAGTTTGGGAGGAAACTAGAGCACCCGGAGGAAACCCACGCAGAACGGGAGAAGGTGCAGATTCCGCACAGTGACCCAAGGCAGGAATCGAATCTGGGTTCCTGGCACTGTGAGGCAGCAATGCTAACCACTGTGCCACGCCAAAGATGTCAATCAAACACCGGGATTTGAATGGAGGACATCTTGATCTGCTGTCAAATGCTCTGCCACTGAGCTACACTCCCCTCAGCTAATGGTTCCATGGTCATCAGTAGGCTCTGAATTCCAGATACTTTTTATTGAATTCAAATTTCATCATCTGCCGTGACAGGATTCGAACCCGGGTCCCCCAGAACGTTAGCTGAGTTTCTGGATTAGTAGTCTAGCGATAATACCACTAGGCCATCACCTCCCCCTCAATCATTCCTCAAGATGTTGGCTCATTTTGGAATGCGTAGCCCCTGATTTTGGTGCATGAGCCCAGGTTAATACTTGGGCAGTAATGCAACCATCACCCCAGGCATTAGATACTTTAAATACTGGGACTGCAAGGAGTCTCTGTTGCGATCGGAGTTGACTGCCAGAAGCGCACCCGTACAGGCATTATTTCAGTCAAATCGGTGTGTGCCCATTTTCCATTTACCAGGCAGCCTAACCAGCAGCCGTGCAGAGAATGGGACATTTCAGTGAATGTATCTTTAACACATAGTTGGGGACAGGGTACAAGCTGCCACTCAATGCCCTGTTTACTGGATACTCTCATGACTATGGCAACCAAAAGTGCATTGTAAACCCACCCTATGTGGCGAATCTTCACGTTCTGCCCACCGTGGGAATCAGGGCGGGCGAGGGGCTGAACATGGGAAGGTCCCTTGACCTTGGGCGGGATTTTCTGGTTTCGGGGCAAGTGTGGCTGGAAAGACCTGCCCTATGCATCTTCCTACTCTAGCATTCTAAAGCAGGCATGTCCAAATTGTCTGTTGATCGCGTGTGAATCCTACACCGACCTGCCTCCCCGTGTGTGTGTGTGTCCTGGCATTCTAATTTACACATGGGGCTGGATCTTACATGGCACCATGATCCACGCGGTCACCACCACAACGAAAAGGTCCGTAGAGTAACACCCCTCCCACCCTCGGGCATAATCCCGACAACCTCCCTGCAGTAATTAGTTACTGGGAGGAGCAGAATACAAGATTTGAGTTTAGAAGGATAAGGGGGGATCTCATTGAAACTTACAGAATACTGAAAGGCCTGGATAGAGTGGACTTGGGGAAGATGTTTCCATTAGTAGGAGAGACTAGGATCTGAGGGCACAGCCTCTGAGTAAAGGGACTACCCTTTAGAACAAAGAGGAGGAGGGATTTCTTCAGCCAGAGGGTGGTGAATCTGTAGAATCCATTGCCACAGAAGGCTGTGGAAGCCAGGTCACTGAGTGTATTTAAGATAGAGATGGATAAGATCTTGATTGGCAAGGGGATCATAGGTTAATGGGGATAATGGGGTTGAGAAACTTATCAGACACGATTGAATGGTGGAGCAGAGTTGATGGGCCGAATGGCCTAATTCTGCTCCTATATCTTATGGTTTCCACCCCTCACTTGGCAGGAAGTCTCGTTTCGAGAGCTACCAGTCAACTAGGCTGGCACTAGGGGTGGTGGCCACTGCTGGGGTTCAGGCAGTTCCAAAATGCCAAGAAGCTTATAGCCATAGTGCAGGGTCGGGGTCTCACTGGAGCCTGCAAACCTAGCCCCAATGAGGAGGATGGAGGAACTGGGTTGGGGAGGTTTGGGTGGAGAATGGGTTCAGGGAGCCCAGAAAGGAGGTTCACCCCATCACCAGCTAAAGCTGCCGGGCTCCCCATGTGATGTACACCCCCTTCTGCCGTGGGTAAAATAGGAGGGGCAGGATGAATTCCTCAAGAAGGCATTATTCAGTCACTAATACCCTTTCAGCAGGTCCAAGGGTAAGGTAAGCAGGATGTCCCTTCCCACCTAAAGTTTCAGCCTGGGTGTGCAAGTCCACAGATCCTTGAAGGTGACATCACAGGTGGAGAAGGTGGTGAAGAAGGCATATGGCATACTTGCCTTCATAGGACGGGGCATAGAGTATAAAAGTTGGGGTCTGATGTTGCAGTTGTATAGAACGTTGGTTCGGCCGCATTTGGAATACTGCGCCCAGTTCTGGTCGCCACACTACCGGAAGGACGTGGAGGCTTTAGAGAGAGTGCAGAGGAGGTTTACCAGGATGTTGCCTGGTATGGAAGGCCTTAGTTATAAGGAGAGATTGGGTAAACTGGGGTTATTCTCACTGGAAAGACGGAGGATGAGGGGTGACCTAATAGAGGTGTATAAAATTATGAAAGGCATAGATAGGGTGAACGGTGGGAAGCTTTTTCCCAGGTCGGTGGTGACGTTCACGAGGGGTCATAGGTTCAAGGTGAGGGGGGAAAGGTTTTTAACACGGATATCAAGAAGGATGTATTTTACACAGAGGGTGGTGGGGGCCTGGAATGCGCTGCCGGGCAAGGTGGTGGAGGCGGACACACTGGGAACGTTTAAGACTTATCTAGATAGCCACATGAACGGAGTGGGAATGGAAGGATACAAAAGAATGGTCTAGTTTGGACCAGGGAGCGGCGCGGGCTTGGAGGGCCGAAGGGCCTGTTCCTGTGCTGTATTTTTCTTTGTTCTTTGTTGTAGGCAGGCGAGTGAGGTGGGAATAACACTTGCTGGATTTTATTTGCCCCCTGGCAGCAGAGGGGAGGGGTATATAAAATCCAGTTTGTAAAATGAGTTTGTTCTGAAACTTGGGAAAGGGCTATTTAGTGCCCCCTGATGGATGAAACCTAAATCAGAAAGCCAAACTTCTAGTGTGACGATAGCAGCAAAAACTGGAGGTTATGGGTGGGATTCTCTGGTCCGGCCTGCCCAAGGATTGGAAACTCCTGAGCAAGGTTAATGAATCTTTTAATGTCCCACACCGCAACGATTCCTGCAGCGGGTGGGATGGGAAAAGTTACCTCTATCTTTGCCTCGATACGACCCTTACCGGATAATTGATATTTCATAGAATTCTTAGTGCAGAAGGAGGCCATTCTTTGTTTTTATTCATTCATGGGATGTGGGCATCACTGGTTGGGTCAGCGATTTATTCATCCCGGAGGGCATTAAGAGTCAACCACATTGCTGTGGACCTGGAGTCACATGTAGGCCAGACCAGGTAAGAACGGCAGATTTCCTTCCCTAAAGGACATCAGTGAACGAGTTAGATTTTTGAAAATGGTTTCATGGTCATCATGAGACTTTTAATGAATTCAAGTTCCACCATCTGCCATGGTGGGATTCAAACCCAGGTCCCCAGAGCATTACCCTGGGTCTCTGGATTATTAGTCCAGTGACAATATCACTGTGTCACTGCCTCGCCAATTCAGCCCATTGAGTTCGCACCGACTCTCTGGCAGGGCATCTTACCAAGGCCCGCTCCCCCACCCTATCCCCATAACCCCACACATCCACCCCGCTAATCCATCTAACCTACAAAGCTTTGGACACTAAGGGGCAAGTTAGCATGGCCAATCCACCTAACCTACACATCTTTGGACTATGGGAGGAAACCCATGCAGACACTGGGAGGACATGCAAACTCCACACAGACAGTCACCCAAGGTCAGAATTGAACCTGGGTCCCTGGCGCTGAGAGGCAGCAGTGCTAACCACTGTGTCACCGTGCTGTAAAGTTGGTGTTCTCAACAGGCTCCACACTCTGAAGGGTACCATAACTCTCTTCAATCCCGCCCCGCACACAATCCCACTTAAAAATGGAATTTTACCTTATCCCTGTAAAGGCATCAGACACTACTAGGTGGCAGAGCAGGTTCGAAAGGCTGAATGGCCTATTCCTGCTGCTAAGTCCCATGGTCCTATCTGGTTTTGGTTGCAATTAAAGCACAACATGGCAATGGTACTTTATTTGCCTTGAATACACTCTGAGACCCTGCCTCCCACTGCTTTCAGGGGAAGAGAATCCCGCACCCTAACAAACCTTTGAGATAATCCTAATACCCCAACAAGGAGAAATGGTGGCATCATTGGAACATCACTAGGCGAGTAATCCAGGGGCCCAGGCTTATGCTTCAGGAACATGGGTTCAAATCCCACCACAGTAGCTGGGGGAAATTTAAATTCAATTAATTAACAAATTCAATGAATAAAAAAAGCTGGAATTGAAAGCTGATCTCAGTAATAGAGACCATGAAATTATCACCAATTGTCATTTTTTAAAAATCTGTCTCAGTCATGTCTTTCAGGGAAGGAAATCTGCCATCCTTACCCGGTCTAGTCTACATGTGACTCTGGACTCCACAGCAACCTGGCTGACTCTTAACTGCCCCCTGAAATAGCCTGGCAAACCACTCAGTTATGACAATTACGGATAGACGAGAAAGGTTGGCCTTGCCAGCAATGTCGACGTCCCATGAATAGATATAAAGCCCTGTTTTTGAATTGTACTCTCAGCTGAGAATTCAAGATCATTAACCCTCCCAATGTCTTCCATCATTTATGACAGTTTATCCCAGATAAGATAGAAGCAGGGAGGTTGTTTCCACTGGCAGGTGAAACTGGAGCTAGGGGGCATGGCCTCAAAATAAGGGGGAGCAGATTTAGGACCATGTTGAGGAGAAACTTCTTCACACAAAGGGTTGTGAATCTGTGGAATTCCCTGCCCAGTGAAGCAGTTGAGGCTACTTCATTGAAATGTTTTAAAGGCAAGGATAGATAAATTTTTGAACAGTAAAGGAATTAAGTGTTATGGTGAGTGTAGAAATCATAGAAACCCTACAGTGCAGAAAGAGGCCATTTGGCCCATCGAGTCTGCACCGACCACAATCCCACCCAGGCCCTACCCCCATATCCCTACATATTTACCCGCTAATCCCTCTAACCTACGCATCTCAGGACACTAAGGGGCAATTTACCATGGCCAATCAACCTAACCCGCACATCTTTGGACTGTGGGAGGAAACCGGATCACCCGGAGGAAACCCACGCAGACATGAGGAGAATGTGCAAACTCCACACAGACAGTGACCCAAGCCGGGAATCGAACCCAGGTCCCTGGAGCTGTGAAGCAGCAGTGCTAACCACTGTGCTGCTGTGCCGAGTGGGTGGGTGGGTAAGTGGAGCTGAATCCATGAAAAGATCAGCCATGATCTTATTGAATGGCGGAGCAGGCTTGAGGGGCCAGGTGGCCTCCTCCTACTCCTAGTTCTTGTGTTCTTATATTGCTCACCCTTTTGAAGATATGAAGTCCCTTCTTGTTCCTGATTTGTCTTGAGATTGATGAGTTTATATTTGACATTTGGTATTAGAAACACTTACATAGGCGGCACGGTAGCACAGTGGTTAGCACTGCTGCTTCACAGCTCCAGGGTCCCGGGTTCGATTCCCGGCTCGGGTCACTGTCTGTGTGGAGTTTGCACATTCTCCTCGTGTCTGCGTGGGTTTCCTCCGGGTGCTCCGGTTTCCTCCCACAGTCCAAAGATGTGCGAGTTAGGTTGATTGGCCAGGTTAAAAATTGCCCCTTAGAGTCCTGGGATGCGTAGGTTAGATGGATTAGTGGGTAAATATGTGGGGGTAGGGCCTGGGTGGGATTGTGGTCGGTGCAGACTCGATGGGCCGAATGGCCTCCTTCTGCACTGTAGGGTTTCTATGATTTCTATGATTTCTATATCATATTCACAATTTAGTCATAGAGTTTTACAGCATGGAAACAGGTTCTTCAGCCCAACTTGTCCATGCCACCCTTTTTTTTAAAAACCCTAAGCTAATCCCAATTGCCCGCATTTGGCCCATATCCCTCTATACCCATCGTACCCATGTAACTGTCTAAATGCTTTTTAAAAGACAAAATTGTACCTGCCTCTCCTACTACCTCTGGCAGTTTGTTCCAGACACTTCCCAACCTCTGTGAAAAAATTGCCCCTCTGGACCCTTTTGTATCTCTCCCCTCTCACCTTAAACCTATGCCCTCTAGTTTTAGACTCCCCTACCTTTGGGAAAAGATATTGACTATCTAGCTGATCTGTGCCCCTCATTATTTTATAGACCTCTATAAGATCACCCCTCAGCCTCCTACGCTCCAGAGAAAAAAGTCCCAGTCTATCCAGCCTCTCCTTATAACTCAAACCATCAAGTCCCAGTATCATCCTAGCAAATCTTTTCTGCATTCTTTCTAGTTTAATAATATCCTTTCTATAATAGGGTGACCAGAACTGTACACAGTATTCCAATTTACCTCATCAAAAACCTTGGTTATTTTATCCACAAGCCAGATCTACCTTTCAACCTTTTTTTTCAAAAAAAAATGTTTTCTCCTAAGCAGCTGACCAAAGCTTCACAGTGTGTCTGGAGTATAGAAGAATGAGAGGTGATCTTAATAAACCATGAAGAATCCTGGGGGGGATTTGAGAGGGCAGATACTGGGAGGACTTTTCCTCTTGTGGGAGAGATTAGAACCAGGGGAGACAGTTTAAGAATAAGGGGGCTACTGTTTAAGACATAGAGGAGAAGAATTTCATTCTCTCAAAGGTTTGTTAGGGTGTGGGATTCTCTTCCCCTGAAAGCAGTCTCCCACAGGGTCTCCGAGTGAATTCAAGGCAAATAAAGTACCATTGCCATGTTGTGCTTTAATTGCAACCAAAACCAGATAGGAACATGGAACCTAGCAGCAGGAGTAGGCCATTCAGCCCTTCGAACCTGCTCTGCCACTTAGTAGTGTCTGATCCCTTTACAGGGATAAGTTTAAATTCCATTTTTAAGTGGGATTGAGACTTTTTTAACCCCCCTAGCATTTTGTTTTACCCATCTTTGAATGAAAACTGGATCTCGGAGGCCTTTCACTGGCAGCCCCAGTTACTCTGAGCAGGACGTGATTTACAACCTGGCAAAGTTCCATTCATACATGCTCTGCTGAAAGGTGTTAGCTTTGAAGAAAGGTTTTGTCTGCCAGTCAGGTGGTAGCTTCACACCAGGAATCTTAAAACCGTGCTGATGTGTTCTGGATCGTGATTATTCGGATTATTGTGGGGGGTGGGAGTTTCTGCCACAAATGGCTCAGATTTATAAATACGCCACTGTACATGGAAACAATTTTTCAAAAAACAGGCTCTCCCGAGAGACACTTTTCAGAACACTCTAGGCTCTTGGCAAAAGAATAGAAAGATTTATCGTTATTCTCACTCTAACCTCATTCTCGCGCAAAGGGAAGTGTGTGATGCAAAGACCCAGTGAAATTTGTAGATGTGAAAACACCAGCAGATTTTCAGATTAACGATGAGGTACCTTGTTCAACATGTCAAATTTCTCACAGGAAATTAAGCATCTCCACAATAAGGTGATGGCCTCGCGGTGCTCTCGCTAGATTATTAATCCAGAAACTCAGCTAATGTTCTGCCGATTCCACCACAGCAGATAGTGAAATTTCAATTCAATTTAAAAAGAAATCTGGAATTAAGAATCTACTGATAACCATGAAACCATTATCGATTGTCGAAATAATCCATCTGGTTCACTAATGTCCCTTTAGGGAAGGAAATCTGCCGTCCTGGCCTGCATGTGACTCCAGAGCCACAGCAATGTGGTTGACTCTCAACTACCTTCTGAAATGGCCTAGCGACCCATTCAGTTCAAGGGCAACTAGGGATGGGCAATAAATGCTGGCCAGCCAGTGACGCCCATGTCCCAACAAATGAATTTTTTTTTAAAAACAGCTCCATTTCCATTGCGGCTGCCACTTAATGCAATGCCGCTGAACCTGGTGCTTCAGGGGTGTGTAAAGAACTGTGCTTTAAAATAATAATCAAAGTACCATTGCCGTATTGAGCTTTAACTGCAACCAAAACACCAAAAGCAGATAGGGACGTAGGACTTAGGAGCAGGAGTAGGCCATTCAGCCCTTCGAGCCTGCTCCGCCATTTAGTGTCTGATCTGTTTATAGAAACATAGAACCCTACAGTGCAGAAGGAGGCCATTCGGCCCATCGAGTCTGCACCGACCACAATCCCACCCAGGTCCTACCCCCACATATTTTACCCGCTAATCCCTCTAATTTACGCATCCCAGGACTCTAAGGGACAATTTTTAACCTGGCCAATCAACCTAACCCGCACATCTTTGGACTGTGGGAGGAAACCGGAGCACCCGGAGGAAACCCACGCAGACACGAGGAGAACGTGCAAACTCCACACAGACAGTGACCCGAGCCGGGACCCTGGAGCGGTGAAGCAGCAGTGCTAACCACTGTGCCACCGTGCCGCCCAGCTGTCTCAGCCCCATAACTCTAGACTGCCTCACCTATCAAAATCTGTGTAACTTTGCCTTGAATATATTCTATGACCCTGCCTTCCACTGCTTTCAGGGGAAGAGAATCCCACTCCCTAACGACCCCTGGAGAGAATCAAATTCTCTTCCTCTACATCTTATAAGTAGACCCCTTATTCTTAAACTGTGTCCCCTGGTTCTAGTCTCTCGCACAAGAGGAAAAGTCTTCCCAGTATCTACCCTCTCAAATCCCCCCAGGGTTTTATATGGTTTATTAAGGTCACCTCTCATTCTTCTAAACTCCAATGGATGTAGGCCCAACGTTTCTTCATAAGATAAACCCTCATCCCAGGGATGAATCAAGTCAACTGTCTCTGAAATGCTTCAATTGCAATTATAGATTTTTGTCAAATCAGGAGACCAAAACTACGCACTGTATTCCAGGTGTGGTCTCACCAAGACCCTGTACAGCTGCAGGAAATCTTCCCTACTTTTATATTCCATTCTCTTTGCAATAAATGGGGACTTTCCACTCAGCAGGGTCATGCTACATGTCTGATAGGGTGGCACGGTGGCACAGTGGTTAGCACTGCTGCCTCACAGTGCCAGGGACCCGGGTTCAATTCCCGGCTTGGGTCACTGTCTGTGCAGAGTCTGTATGTTCTCCCCGTCTCTGCGTGGGTTTCCTCCGGGTGCTCCCACAGTCTGAAAGACGTGCTGGTTAGGTGCATTGGCCATGCTAAATTCTCCCTCAGTGTACCCGAAGAGGCGCCGGAGTGTGGCGACGAGGGGATTTTCACAGTAACTTCATTGTAGTGTTAATGTAAGCCTACTTGTGACACTAATAAATAAACTTTAAACGTCAAAGAGAAAAGAAAGAACAGAGTCAATGGACAGGATTCCTCCCCACACCCCCCTCTCCCCGTGGTGTGTTTCGTGTTGCTGGGACATGGTGCACAAACTCACTGGCGACAGGATCTTATAGTCCTGCCATTGTTAATGGGATTTCCCATTGCATGCACCCCTCGTCACTGAGAAACCCACAGCAGGGATGCATTGTCGACAGGACCACACAATCCCACCGGTATAAGCGGCAGCAAGACTTCGGCATGTGTTTAAGATTTCAGATTAATGGTCCATGTCAGAAAGTTGAAACTGGTGTTTGCTATACCAATGCCCAGCAAAGTAAATGGGGTGGGTTCTATCACACCAGAAGCTTCACTATCCCTGGTTTCCTTTTATTAGCAGCTGTTCATTAATATAAAAAGGGCTAAGACGGTGATAAATCTCAGAGCTTGCGGGGGTTTGATAATGACTCTCCACAAATTGCATCAACATACTTGCCAACTGCAAAGACCGTGAGACCAATAACAACATTTTGTTTCTTGTATATCGCATCATAATACGTGGGGTTGAAGGTTCCATCCCAAATGATTGGTGCTTTCCAATTCGTACAAGTCTGCACATCAGTTCTGCTCCTAAAGTAAAAAAAATATACCCATGAGAAACACCACTCTCTCCTTCCCCTGTTCTTTCCCCTTGGGCGGCACGGTAGCACAGTGGTTAGCACTGCTGCTTCACAGCTCCAGGGACCAGGGTTCGATTCCCAGCTTGGGTCACTGTCTGTGCAGAGTTTGCACATTCTCCTCGTGGCTGCGTGGGTTTCCTCCGGGTGCTCCGGTTTCCTCCCACAGTCCAAAGATGTACGGGTTAGGTCGATTGGCCATGCTAAAATTGCCCCTTAGTGTCCTGAGATGCGTAGGTTAGAGGGATTAGCGGGTAAATATGTGGGGATGTGGGGGTAGGGCCTGGGTGGGATTGTGGTCGGTGCAGACTCGATGGGCCCAATGGCTTCTTTCTGCACTGTAGGGTTTCTATGACTCTATGACAATTGTATCAAATGCTTCATGCAGCTGCCCTGAGTACCTCCATCCATCCCATGGTCGTCCCATTAAAGCATTGCTGGCTGGGTAATTGACTGAAAGATATCAGAACCCTACCCAATTTTAACAAATCCACACCTTCTGGCAGGGTTAACTACACAACTATCAGGAGCCATACTGGCATTGGAGGCCATCCAGAGAAGATTCACTAGGTTGATTCCGGCTTGATCCCAGGCATGGAGGGATTTTCTTATGAGGAGAGGTTGAGTAGGCTGAGCTTGTACTCATTGGAATTTAGAAGAACGAGAGACGACCTTATGGAGACGTGTAGGATTCTCAGGGGGCTTTACAGGGTAGATGCGGAGAGGTCTTGTGGGAGAGTCTCGGACCAGAGGGCATAATTTCAGAGTAAGGGTCGCCCATTTGAGACAGAGATGAGGAGAAGTTTCTTCTCTCAAGGGGTAGCGAATCTGTAGAATTCTTTACCGCAGAGGGCTGTAGAGGCTGGGTCATTAAGTATGTTCAAGGCTGAGATGGGCAGATTTTTAATCAGTAAGGGAATCAAAGGTTATGGGGATAAGGCGGGAAAGTGGAGTTGAGGATTATCACATCAGATCAGTCAAAATCAACTGAATAGTGGAGCAGACTCAATGAGTCGAATGGCCTACTTCTACTCCTACATCATATGGTCTTATGATTCCAGTTGTGGAAGTTGTTACTTAGAATGACATTGCATTGAAAGTACAGGACTGATACAGGCCATTTGGCCCAATTGGTTTGTACTGGTCTTTGGACTCCACGTGAGTTTACTGCCATTCCCTCCATCTCATCTCAACCTTTCAGGATATCTTACTATTCCCTTTACTCTTGTACTCATTCAACTTCCTTTATTACCAGTCAACGTTCCTACATTCCAATTATTTTCTTGAAGAAAATGTTTAGTTACTTGAAAATGTTGACTTGAAGAAAATGTTTAGGAAGATCAAGACTTAATAAAAGACGGTGTTAACGTCTCGAAATACAAGCTCCTGCCTTATTGTTTCTAGCCTGAGGTCCCAGATTTCAACTCTGCTGAGAGAATAATTTTATTGCCACAACTGGCATAGGTTCAGGCCCTGGAGTGAACGACTCGAGGGATCAACAGAGCGCACAAAATATCAGGAAACAATAATTGAAACCAAATGTGAATTTTGAAATCTGGTATATTGTGGAAAGAAAACCGGCTAACTTTGAGACTTGTAAAGGAAAAGTTACTGATAGGAATGATGCAATGGGCAACAATCTACTTGGGAAATTCGGAATAAACAAGAAAAGAGGCATAGATACATTGACAAAATAAAAACAAAGAATGGTGCAAGGAGAAATGGTCGTTGAACCATTGAATCCCTACAGTGCAAAAGTAGCCATTCAGCCAATCGAGTCTGCACCAACTCTCCAAAAGAGACAAGCAGAGTGAGTGAGCAAACACAGAATCATAGAATTCCTGCAGCGCATGGGGAGGCCATTCAGCCCATCAAGCCTGCAGCAACTCTCCAAAAAGCATACACTACCCAGCACTGCCCCCCCCTCCCCCATCTCACCACGGAATCTCCCATAACCCAGCACAGTTACTATGGCCAATCCACCTAACCCACACATCTTTAGACACCAAGGGACAATTTAGCATGGCTAATCCACCTAACCTGCACATCTCTGGACACTAAGGGGCAATTTAGCATGGCCAATCCACCTAACCTGCACATCTTTGGGCTGTGGGAGGAAACCAGAGCACCCGGAGGAAACCCAGGCAGATATGTGGAGAAAGTGCAAACTTCACACAGTCACCCAAGGCCAGAATTGAAACCATGTCACTGGCGCTGTGAGGAAGCAGTGCTAACCACTGTCCCACCACAAGACGACCCAGATTTTACTAGCAAAAATAAAAATATTCTCGGAGCTTTTCTGCACACCACGGAAGCTTTTTATAGATGATTAAGTAGTGAATGTTATATATCTTATATCTCGGATCAATGTAGAGATGACATTGGTCTCTAAGTGTGCAGAAACTTTATTTACAGAGTTTTAGACAATGATTTAAATTCTTCACTTTCTGCAGTTCATGTTCCTGGTAACCTCCATGCTTTACACTTACTTTTCTCAGAGTCAACACTTAACCAATCAGTCAAGTACAGTTAGCATAGATCAGTCATAACAAAATACAGAACAACCGAACACTATAGTGGTCATATTTGGTCTTTATGGATAAGAGGAGGGTATTTGATAGGGACAAAAAGTGTTTAAGCACTGAAGAGGACATTAAACTTCTCAGAAGTAGCATTAGTAATGGACAGTAAGTAGTCTCACAATACCAGGGTAAAGTCCAACAGGTTTATTTGGTAGCATGAGCTTTCGGAGCGCTGCTCCTTCCTCAGGTGAGAGCACTCACCTGATGAAGGAGCAACGCTCCAAAAGCTCGTGCTACCAAATAAACCTGTCGGACTTTAACCTGGTGTTGCGAGACTACTTACTGTGCTATCCCAATCCAACGCCGGCAACTCCACGTCATTAGTAATGGAGGTAGGGGAGTTCCATTGGAAACTGGCAGAGGGTGAGAGTCAAGAATAAAAGGATAAAGGAAAAGAAACAAGAGCTGTGGGTTTGAATTGGAGGAGACCACATCATTGAAGAACTGAAATGATTGGTGAATATGTACGCACATGAAGGATTGGGGAAAAAAAATGCTCGTTTCTCATTTGCTGTAATTAACTACAACTGCTAAAGTTTCTGTATGAATCAACAGAACACCCGGCAATACTTTGCTTGCCTTGTGTCCTCACTTGTGCACAAGTTATTAAAGCTCGGAAATTGAGTACACTGGGTTTAAGTGTTGTCTGTACCCAAAACCGACGACACATCAATCTCACAGGAAGGGTGGATCACCCAGCAAAGAAAGGACAGGTGCTGAACCTGGTGAATTTAGACTTTTGCCCATCATCCTCATCACCAGCTGTTGTGTTCTCTGCGTTGGAGATCCGCAGAGATGGCACGTCCCTGTGCGTGCAGAGGGTTTGCATATAGCGCCTCTAAAGTATTTGCTCCCATGCTTCTAGTTTTCAGTTTAGTTCCATTCTCTCATTCATCACACCCAGGCTTAACCAACACCGCGTAGAACAGAAGAGTCCACGGGCATACATAATAAAACATGAGAAGATTGAACATCACAGGGACCAATTGTGTGAACAATTGCCAGCACCCACTGAGCTGGACCCCAATTGCTGCTTTCAAGAGATGGGAATAGTAAAGTGCACGGGAATACTTTTATTGAATACATTATTTAATAAACAGCAAACAGAAGTGAAATAGTTTGAACAATTAACCAGAGTTATAAAGAAAGTACGTACCAATAATCCAGGTAATTATCCACATGGTTTCCAGGTTTTAATTTAAATCCTTTCGGCAAATGGCACACATCCATGGGAATAAGGCCTTCCATAAATCTTAAAGCAGATGATCGAATACACAGGATTAAATTATAGTCACTGACCTTTAGATGTGGCTGAAATATGTGAAAGCTACTTTAGCCAAGTAGCAGATGAACCACTCCCCCAGCTGAGTACTGGCAGTGTGGTTAATTACACGGGTATCAGTCTGTCTAATGCAGGCCCAGGAATTCTGCCCTGATCACCAAAATCTAACTGAACCAGGGTTCCACATGACGAGAACTAATCGGATTTCAGAAAATACAGTTGGGTGACTAAATTAGCCAATCTTTTCTAACACATACTCCCAGAGAATGAAGTTCAGTCCATCAAACTACTTGGACGGCAAGGTGGCACAGTGGTTAGCACTGCTGCCTCACAGCACCAGGGACCCGGGTTCAATTCCCAGTTTGGGTCCCTGTCTGTGTGGAGTTTGCATGTTCGCCCTGTGTCTGTGTGGGTTTCCTCCAGATGCTCCGGTTTCCTCCCACAGTCTGAAGGACGTGCTGGTTAAGTGCATTGGCTGTGCTAAATTCTCCCTCAGTGTACCCGAACAGGAGTGTGGCGACTAGGGGATTTTCACAGTAACTTCATTGCGGTGTTAATGTTAGCCTACTTGTGATACTGATAAATAAATTTAAACGTACTCATGGGGCAGCTAATAAAAACACTTTAAACAGCAGTGCCCAACTTGGGGCTGTGAGCAGGGTCTGTGGGGTGTGACCAACGAATTCCCTCCAAACATGACTGCAACTTTAGTCTGAGCCTACAGCAGTTTCGCATCAATGCAGAAGTTGTGTGACTAAATGTTTATTTATTCGTGTCACAAGTAGGCTTACATTAACACTGCAGTGAAGTTACTGTGAAAATCCCCTAGTCGCCACACTCCGGCGCCTGTTCGGGTACACTGAGGGAGAATTTAGCATGGTCAATGCACCTAACCAGCACATCTTTCAGACTGAGAGGGGAAACCGGAGCACCCGGAGGAAACCCACGCAGACATGAGGAGAACGTGCAGATTCCGCACAGACAGTGACCCAAGCCGGGAATCGAACCCGGGTCCCTGGCGCTGTGAGGCAGCAGTGTTAACCACTGTGCCCACCATAATCCAGCTTAGTCAATTCCTCTTGCTTTCATTCTTACTTATGTGTCTGTTACTCCTTCCCTCCATCTGTATCCTCCTCCCTTCCCCCTTTCAGTGGGGGAGGAGTGCATTGCTGTGAGGAGTAGGAAGCAGCCATCAATCCACTTACCCTTCCCGCAGGCCCATAATGCTGCCTGTGATTCAGTTTTATTAATCCCCCCCCCGCCGATGAGATCAGCAGTACCTAACGGCAGGAGGACAGAGGACTCAATTCGTTTCATGAAATTACTGATACTCCATTCCCTTCTTCCACTTAGAAAGGAAACATTTTTCCATTACTCATACACTCGAATACAAAATGGACGAGACAGGATTTATCGACTGCAGGTGTTTAGTGACCCAGAAACTATTGTATTTGCAGGGCGGAAAACAATGCTGTTTTTCCATAATTTTGTAAGGATTGCAAAACAATTCTATTACTTGATCTCACCGCTGGCATCTTTTGAGAAAACATATGTTTCACTTTAAGGCAAATTGTCCAATTAATGCCCAGAATTTTAAAAGGGGCACAAGAGCAGAGATATATTGGGCTGCATTTGCATAAATCTTCAAAGTGGGTGGTTGATAAACCATATTGGATCCTGGATTGCGCGGGCATGGAATCCCTGCAGTGCAGAAGGAGGCCATTCAGCCCATCGAGTCTGCACCATCCACAATCCCACCCCAGCCCTATTCCTGCAACCCCACATATTTACCCTGCTAATCCCCTGACATTAGGGTCAATTTATCATGGCCAATCAACCTAACCCACCTAACCCACACATCTTTGGAGTGTGGGAGGAAACCGGAGCACCCAGAGGAAACCCACGCAGACACGGGGAGAATGTGCAGACTCCACACAGACAGTGACCCAAGCCAGGAATTGAACCTGGATGCCTGGCGCTGTGAGGCAGCAGTGCTAACCACTGTGCCGCCCCATTAATGATTATCACCAGTCGCGATAATCCAGCTCGAGCCAGTGGCAACCCCCGCTCCCCCCCCCCCCCCCCCCCCCAACCCCCCACCTTGTGACCATTTTCGGGAGCCCCATCCAGATTAAGCCCCAATTGGAAGCCTAATGGTTGGCGTCAGGGTTCCCGGCCCCACCTGCCCAATAGATTTTCTGCTGCAGGGTGGATGCCCCGCCTGGGGGAGCTGCAAGTACCAACAGTGCCACTGGGAACAGTAGGCACTGCAACCCTGCCCCCATGGCCACTCCCATCCACCCAAAGGGCGAGGATTGTCACTGCATCACCCGGACCAAAGGCGAGTGGGACGGATTGGTGGGGTCAGCCAGGGAGGCTCTGACAAGAGTGGGATCAGTGTAAAGCACAGGGGCCTCTTCCTTGCCACCAGTGGGTCTCTCTTTTGGGTACAGAATGCCTCAGAACGTAGGACCTTCGCCACCGACAGCCATGCTTGTTAAAGTTTACACAGTGGTTTTCCACTGGTGGAAGGATCAGGGACCACTGAAGGACCTCAGCTAGCTCTGGGCATGAAGGCTGCACACTCTTTCTAGACTGGAACCGTAGGGGTCACCACTTTGCAACTTCCAGCCCTATTATCAGGCTCCCAGTATCTCCCAGTCTGCTCCCCATGACAGCATGAAGTTCATGGCACGGTGGCACAGTGCTTAACACTGCTGCCTCACAGTGCCAGGGACCCGGGTTCAATTCCAGCCTTGGGTAACTGTCTGCACGAAGTTTCTCCCCGTGTCTGCGTGGGTTTCCTCCGGGTGCTCCGGTTTCCTCCCAAACTCCAGAGATGTGCAGGTTAGGTTGATTGGTCATGTTAAATTGCCCCTTAGTGTCAGGGGGACTGCAGGGTAAATACGTGGGGTTACGGGGTTAGGGCCCGGGTAGAATTGTCGTTGGTGCAGACTCGATGGGCCAAATGGCCTCGTTCTGCACTGTAGGGATCCTACTCAGAGTACTTGCTAAACCCACATAAAACACTGGTCCAGCTCCAGCTGGAGTATTACATCTGTATCAGGGTACTACTTGAGCAAGGACCTAAAACATGTTGATGAGAGTACATAAGTGATCATCGGAATGCTTTTAGGGATTGCAGAGTCTGGAACACATTGTCTACCAGGATAGTGGATACAAATCCAATTGTAGCATTCAAAAATGAATTGGATAAATACTTGGAAGAGAAAAAAGATTTAGGATGAAACCAAGGCATACTTCTTAGGCCAGATGGCCTCCTTCTATGGCACACTGCTCCATGGACTCAGACTGAAGCAAAGGGAGCTTGATGTGGACTCCAGTGATGTGAAGAATTGGAAAACTCAGTCAGAGCTCAATTAGACAACAACTTTTTATATGTAACACCTTCAACAAAGTATCCCAAAATGCTTCACAGGGGTGTTATCATAAAAAAATTGACACTTGAGATGTTAAGGCGTATGGTCAAAACCTTTGACTGTGGTAGGATTTAAGAAGCATCAGGAAAGGAAAAAGAATGCTCAAGAGGTGGAGAGGTTTAGGGAGATAATTCCAGAATTTAGGGTCTAGACAACTGGGAGGGAAATAAAAATGATCATCACTTGGTGGAGCAATTAAAATAGGACAAATTGGAGGAATCTGAGGGTTGTAAGGCTCCGGGAGGTTTCAGAGGTAGGGAGAGGCCAGGCCATGGTGGAATCTGAAGGATGAGAATTTTAAATGGACGTGTTGCTGCATTGGCAACTGGTCATAAATGATGACGGGTGACTAAAACTTGGCGTGCGTTAGAATACGGGCAGATTTCTGGGATGTGCTCCAGTTTATAGAGAATGCAAAATGGCAGACTAGCCAGGAGAGCATTGGAATAGTCAAGCATCCTGGGCACAGGTGACGCTTTCTGCAGCTCTGCCTCGGCACAGTTGGAGTCAGGCAATATTGAAGGGAGTGAAAGTGTGCGGTCTTGGTGAGAACATGGATATGAGGTTGGAAGCCAACCAAATACAACAACAACTTCTGGTGCAGCCTTAGACTGTTGCCAGGGAGAGGAATGGAGTCGGTGACTGGGGAGCTTTGGGATTGGGACCGAGGACAACAGCTTCAATCTTCCCCCAGTATTTCGTTGGAAAAAATTTCTGCTTGCCCAACGTTGGCTGTTGGGCAAGTAATCTGGAGGCAGTGGACAGGTTGAGAGAGGTGGGGGTGAGGCAGACCTGGGTGGCATGAAACCCAGGAGCTGTGTTTTCACGTGACTTTGCTAAGCGGCAGCATACAGGTGGACAACAGGAAGGGGCCAAAAATTGATCCCTGGGTGGAACTCAGTGTTGCCAATGAGAGAATGGGAAGGGAAGCCATTGCAGTTCATAGAATCATGCAGGAGGAGGCCATTCAGCCCATCGGGTCTCCACCGACCACAATCCCACCCAGGCCATCTCCCTGTAACCCCACATATTTACCCTGCGAAACTCCACACAGACAGTGACCCGAGGCCAGAATTGAACCCGGGTCCCTGGTGCTGTGAGGCAGCAGTGCTAACCACTGCGATACCCCATTCTTTGACGAGCAAGGGTAGAACCACGAGTACAGTCCCACCCATGTGGACATCGGAGGAGAGGCAATAGGAGAGGATGGTGTGGTTCAACAGCCACAGAGACATCAAAACGAGATTGTTCGTAATGGTCATAGAATATCATCCACGAGTTACAGACACTTTAAAAAGTGTTTCCCCAAATGGACACCCCAGGAGTGAATAATTCAATTTTAAAAATTACCCAGCAGCAGAGCCTTTTTACTTAAACAGGAAAAGATTGGCTTATTTCAACTATTGCTCTGGATGTTACCCAAGGATAAAGTTACCAACACATAGATGTACAAAAGACTATTTACAAATGAAGATTTGAAGAAACTGATACTTTAAGTGTGAATTAAATTCGGTTCTGGTTTGTTTTGAAGATGAGATGGTGTTTAGTTGTCTGAAGTGAAGGTCTTGAGGTTCTAGAGTTGTCTCTTCTAGAAGTGTCACGGTTCTAGAGTCGTCTCTGCAGCTATCGCGGCTTCGACATGTTGTCTTAACAGGTGAGTTTAACAGCTGGAATCAGGTTTACAGGCAAGAAAGATTTCTTGCCCGAGTTTGTGTAGGCATGGCACTTTTAGCTGCCCAGTTACTCAGAGCAGTGTACTAATCGACGATTTTGGATGCTCCTCGCTATATCTTTAGCAGAGAGCAAAATTGGCCACTGCGATGTGGACAAAATGTCAAGTTACCTTCTAAATAAGGCAAGTGGCAATCCAATCTAACAACCCAAAATCTCCTCATTACCTGTAGTGGTCAAAAAGGTCAAAGCTGGTCATATCTTCAGGGAAAGTCATCACCTGTTTGGGGAATTTGAAAAGTATTTTCATGCCTGGGTATATCTGCTTGCAAGCCTTCTGGAAGCTTGACAGCATTGCAGTCAGGTGACCTGTGGCAGCCATCTTGAAGATCAGTGTCCCTTCTAAAGAGGGTATACAGGTTTTTAAAAATGTCTCATGTTCTCAGATCAGCTGCACATGACACGGCTTTGACAGGGGCTTTCAGTACACTGGTAGGGCCCAATTGAAGCATGAAGAAAGTATGAGGGGACATCTAAGGTTCAAATTATAATTATGAAATAGGTGTATAAAACAAAGACCAAAGGTAATAGAGTGTAACTGCACAGTCACTCAACAGTTCCTATCTGAAATACTTGTATATCAACATTGCAGCATAACATCCACAGTGCAAACAAAGAACAGCATCAAATAGCAGGGCAGGTATCTGAACTATTCAGTGGCTTCTTCCCCATTTCCAATTTATTATTCTCTTTGTGGAGTAGATTTCTTACAATTCTTTGTGCTGGAAAACCAACAAATTTCAGGTGGACCAAAGAGGATGTGTCTCTAGTTTAGAGAATGATTCAATTGCTGCATGGTCCACACAACCATTTGCTTTCTTACCCAATAGGCCATTAAATCTGTGATGATGGTGGTACAATTGATATGGATATATATATATTTTTTGTGTTTAAGGAGAATGTTTCAAAATTTAGCTTCATGCTACAGGCAGTTGGTATGTCTGGAGGGAATGCAACTCAGATGACGGGAGAGCAGGAATATGTTAAGTAGAGTTCATGAATTTTTATTTACTTAAGTTCCCCTGGAATTTCTGATTACAGTGATTGACAGGGTCATGTGATGATGTGGTTTATGTGCAGTCCTGCATCTGTAGCAGATGAAAAAGCTTTTGCAGAAAGTAGTTTAATTTGCAGCTGAAGCCTGGTTGAAGTTAGAAGGATTTTGCAGGCTTCTGGAACTCTATTTCTCTCTGCAAGTTTTAAAATGATCTACACTCATTATAGCAAGTATATCTTTGGTTGCTAACTGTATTTAAAGTGGTATTTAAGTGTCTAAGAGCTCTGATGAAAGGGCATCTAGACTCAAGACGTTGGCTCTATTCTCTCCCCACAGATGGTGTCAGACCTGCAGAGATTTTCCAGCATTTTCTGTTTTTGTTTCGGATTCCAGCGTCTGTAGTATTTTGCTTTTACCCAAGAGGAATATTGCTTGCTTGGAACTGAAACAGTGATAAGATAAAAATTAAAGTTGTTTCCTTTCCATTTTTAAATATTGTTCAACTGTTAAGAGTTAAGCTGCTTCATTTGTTAGAGTTGTATTTAAATTGGGTTATTAAATAAAGTTTGTTTCACTCCAAAAGATCCCTAATTTGTCAGTGGAATTACTCCTGGAGCAAAGCATTCTTTCCTCACATCTAGGCCAAAATTGTTGGGGTCTAGTCTGGCGTCCTAATGTAATTTGGGGTTCTGGTCCAGGACCCTAACATATCAATGACCTAATTCACTATGGAGAACATCATAGCTGACACCAGTACCTTATGCAGTTGAATACCTTCCAGGGGATATCACTCAATAATGGTTAGAAAAGGGAACACCCGCTTGATGGGAGGGATTTTCTGGTCCCTGAAAGTCCTGCTCGAGGTCAATGGACCTGTTGTTTGTCCGCCAAATTAGCTATCTCATCCGCGATGATTCTCACAGCAGGTGGGACTGGAATCTTTAGGCCAATGTTACAGGAACCCAGGAGTGCCAAGGCCCATGGATAGCACCTCTACCGACTGCCACCCAGGCTGAAAATCAAAGTTACCCTCCACGGGCAGGGAAAAGGGAATGTGCCCTACCTTAAGAAAGCGAGGTCCACCACAGAATAGATGATGATGATTGTGAGGAGCAGCGGGATGCATTTATGTTTCGTCAGTAGGAACCTGAATAAGTAAAACAACCAAAGTCAGACTCCCAGCCGAATCACAGGATGGTACTGCACTGAAATGGGTCTTTCAGCCCATCCAGTCATCACTGCTGTCTTCCTTCACACCCACCCTGTCACCTCAAATATTGCTCAATATTCCTCCTTTTGAAAACAATCCAATTTCCTTTAAAAAAATTAAATTTCTGCTTCACCGCCACTCCCACTCTCCACAGAGAGTCATTTTGTCTAACCTCGCCCTTCATATTTTTTGTGATTATCTTAAATATCTATCCTCCCCCCTCCTTTCATTCTCATCTGACAATTGGATGAACAGCAGTGGATTATTCCCAATGCTAATCCTTCAGGATATTGAAGGTCAGCTTTTTATCAGAGTTCTAAAGCCCCTCATCACATTTTAGATGCCTTGTGACATCCTTTTAACACCAACGGAACCAACAGGTGCAGTGACGGATTTATAACCTCTTTCGACAAAAGAAATAAAACCCGAATACACTTACAGGCAGCAATTTCCTCAGAGTTGCCCCAGCACCAATGTAACTTCAGCAACGTAGATGTGCGTTGGAAACATTGTCCGTCTATGTGGGCAAAGGTGTTCCCTCCAAAACTTGTAATTTTGCGTTCAACGCGAGGGACGTTAAGACTGGGGACTAAAACGTGTTCCACTGTCGACACTCGGTGACAGCCAGAGTTAGGTACAGCACAGGTTAGATTCAGCATCAAATGGGTCTATCCATTCCCTAAAGTACTAATCTCACGCAGCCCAAACAGGGTGTAAAGTTGACAGGGCTTGCTAAAACAGGGTGCGAGGCAGACTAGTTTTTAAAATGGGCCTTGTGAGAATGGGCACCACCATGCCCGAGAGGCTCAAAAGGTCACAGTGCCATAGGAATGTCTTCAGTACCAACCTCACAGCAACTACACTGCCTCAAATGTGGTAAGAGTTTACAGTTTTCAGGCATCTTACAACCTCTCTGAACAAGACTAGAATTTAACGTAAAGCTTTCTGCTCGAGGAAATAGAAATTGGATTGAAGTGAGATGGTTTGAAAAGAATTTCCATCCCTAGTTGCCCTTGAATGGTGGACTGTCTTGAAACACAATGATGAAGGAACTTCTCCAATCCTTTTCAGCTTGATATTCCAGTATTCTGATGAAGGAAGAACAGTATGGCCAATGAAGGATGGTGAGAGATTTGGGTGGGGAACTTGCAGGCGGTGGTGTTCCCATGGAAGTTGTTTCCTTTCCATTTTTAAATATTGTTCAACTGTTAAGAGTTAAGCTGCTTCATTTTTTAGAGTTGTACTTAAATTGGGTTATTAAATAAAGTTTGTTACACTCTAAAAGATCCCTAATTTGTCAGTGGAATTACTCCTGGAGCAAAGCATTCTTTCCTCACATCTAGGCCAAAATTGTTGGGGTCTAGTCTGGACTGCCTTTGGTCCTCCTTCGTCCTCAAGGTCACACGTCTGGAAGGTGCTGCTCATGAAGCCTTGGTGACTTGGTAGAGTGCATCCAGGTGCTAACGCATGTTGAAGACGCTGTACACTGCTGAGGAGAGAAGTGGATGAAGCCAAACGAACAGGATGCTGATCAAACAGACTGCTTTGCCAGGAACTGGCCCATCCAGGCAAATGGAGAATATTTCCTCACACTCTTGACTGGTGTCTTGTAGGATGAAGAGAGATTTGATAGATTTGGAGTCGAGTGTCTCGCCACAGAATCCCCAGATTCTGACCTCCTGTATGAGCCATGCCATTTATGCAGCTGATTTGCTTTGAGGTTTCGGCCCCCAGAACATTAATAAATGGGGATTTGATAATTGATTGTCAAAAGGGAGGTGGTTAAACAAGTGCCTGATACAAATGCTCCATGTCACTTATCAGCCTAAGATTGCATACTGTCCACATCTTGGACAACTGAGGAACTGTGAATGGAAATGAAGATTATGTGGTCAGAGAACAGTCTCATTTCTAGCCTTACAACAGAGGGACGGTCACTTTGGAGGCAGCAAAAGATGGTTGGGCCGGAGACATTGCCCAGTGAATGCCTGCAGCCATCTTCCCGGCCATAGTATGAGGAACGGTTGAGGACTCTGGGTCTGTACTCGTTGGAGTTTAGAAGGAGTTTAGAAGGGGCGGCACAGCAGCACAGTGGTTAGCACTGCTGCTTCACAGCTCCAGCGACTTGGGTTCGATTCCCGGCTTGGGTCACTGTCTGTGTGGAGTTTGCACATTCTCCTCGTGTCTGCGTGGGTTTCCTCCGGGTGCTCCGGTGTCCTCCCACAGTCCAAAGATGTGCGGGTTAGGTTGATTGGCCAGGTTAAAAAAAAATTGCCCTTAGTGTCCTGAAATGCGTAGGTTAGAGGGATTAGTGGGTAAATATGTAGGGATATGGGGGTAGGGCCTGGGTGGGATTGTGGTCGGTGCAGACTTGATGGGCCGAATGGCCTCTTTCTGTACTGTAGGGTTTCTATGATTCTATGATGAGGGGGGATCTTATTGAAACTTACAGGATACAGCGAGGCCTGGGTAGGGTGGACGTGGAGAGGATGTTTCCACTAGTGGGGAAAACTAGAATCAGAGGGCACAACCTCAGGCTAAAGGGATGATCCTTTAAAACAGAGATGAGGAGGAATTTCTTCAGCCAGAGTGGTGAATCTGTGGAACTCTTTACCGCAGAAGGCTGTGGAGGCCAGGTCATTGAGTGTCTTTAAGAACAGAGATAGATAGGTTCTTGATTGATAAAAGGGGATCAGGGGTTATGGGGTTGAGAAAAAAAATCAGCCATGATTGAATGGCGAAGCGGACTCGATGGGCCCTGTGGCCTAATTCTGCTCCTATGTCTTACGGTCTTATAGATGTTTAATCTCCTTTGGGCCAGAGGCACTCAAGAGTTTCCCTGATTCTCCACTGCCTTCAGTTATAGTACGGCTCATCGACACTACTCCTAGTTAAACGTTGCCTTGCTGTCGAAGACAGTCATTTTGGACTCTCTACCTGCCACATAAATTGTGGTGAATTATGGATAAAGATTGTAATAATATCTGGAACTGAGACTTACCGGTGGAACTTCCACAGAGCATCAATGAGCAGGTTATTGTTCGGTAAGCAAGTTCCTCTTGATAGCACCGTCAATGGCGTCTTTCATCACTTTTCTGGTGCTAAGTGAACGGATGGGGCAGCAATTGGCTGAATTGAACTGACCATGTTCGCTTATGAACAGGACACATCTCAACAATTTCTCTACACAAGTAGCTGTGATCATTGCTATGGATGGACTTGAACAGATTAGACGAGGATGGAGGAAGATATTTCTGGAGTAAATGTCTACAGCACTACAACCAGGATATTTTGATTTATTATTGTCACGTGTACCGAGGAGATATGTGAAAGGTATTGTTTTGCGTGCTATCAATACATATCATACTGTACATAGCTCACAAAGAGTCGCCACGCTCCAACGCCATCTTAGAACATGGTTATGGTAAATTCACAGTGAGATCAGTAATACATCCCCATTCTCTCTTCCACTCCGTGTTGTGGGGACTGGCTGCAAGTATTTTAGCACCTTGTGTCGTGGTCAGTTTTTGTGAATTAAAGGGACACAACCAACAGGGGAAAGAAATAAAGTTTTAAAATGAACTAAAAAAAATAAAGACAGCAACTTGTAGAATGGATTGCTGCCCTACATTAACACATCCATTTAAAGTTTATTTATCAGTGTCACAAGTAGGCTTACATTAACACTGCAATCAAGTTACTGTGAAAATCCCCTCGTCGCCACACTCCGGTGCCTGTTCAGGTACACCGAGGGAGAATTTAACACGGCCAACGCACCTAACCAGCACATCTTTTGGACCGTGGGAGGAAACCCATGCAGACACAGGGAGAACGTGCAGACTCTGCACAGACAGTGACCCAAGCCGGGAATCGAACCCAGGGTCCCTGGCGCTGGGAGACAGCGGTGCTAATCACTATGCCTCCGTGCCACCCCAATAGAGAGACAGAGATTGCAGACATGTCGGAGACTCAGGGGGTGGAGTGTGCACACAATTGTCAAGGCTTCGTTCAGAGCACTCAGCTGTTGCTCAGTGTCTTACACAGGGTAAACTAAATTGGATGAGAACCTGAGCAGGCACAGAAGGGTCATCCGCTCAGCGCATCTGGCGAAAGATGGCTGCAAATGCCTTGGCATTTGGTAGGTTCCACCGTCAGTGTGAATAGGGATATCCGTAAAGCTTCCTCCTCCTGTTTCTTGCCCAAGGCATAACAAACACAGAGGGTTCAAGTTGAGTGTGCGTACACACCCACACACATCCACTGAGTTAACTAATAGTTTGCAGTGTTTATTTCAAATTTAAATGGGGAGATTTGCATCAAGAGTAAAGCAAAACCTATTTTTTGGGGACAAAGCAACATGATTAAGGCAAGGTTCGTAGCACCAGGTCATGTCAATGTCCGCACCATCCCAAATGTTCCTTAACCAACTGTTCTGAAAGTTTACAGGGGGGAGGGGGGGGGGGGGGTGGGGGGGGGGGGGGGGGGTGGCGGTCGGTCGATGCGGGGCAAGGGAAAAGGCCACACCTCCCCTTTCTACCAAATGGCTGGGGGAGAAATGGGGAGGGGGGGGTGGGGAGGAGTGAACAGGGGTCTCATCAAGTCCAAACGCCCACCTCAGAAATTTGCGCTGGTCAATCCCAGGTTAGAAAGTCAAACAATTTGTGGTTAGCTCGAGGGTGGTTGCTTAGAGGTTGGTCCAACTCCCTGACAGCAACATTCGATTTCTTAGCGCCGAGCAGGGAAGAGAGGTGAATAGGTACTCTTCAAAATTGGTACAAAAAGTCAGTGTTCGAGAGAGAGACCGAGCGAGAGAGACCGAGCGAGAGAGACCGAGCGAGAGAGACCGAGCGAGAGAGACCGAGCGAGAGAGACCGAGCGAGAGAGAGACCGAGCGAGAGAGAGTGAGGGAGCGAGAGAGTGTGAGGGAGCGAGAGAGTGTGAGGGAGCGAGAGAGTGTGAGGGAGCGAGAGAGTGTGAGGGAGCGAGAGAGTGTGAGGGAGCGAGAGAGTGTGAGGGAGCGAGAGAGTATGAAGGAGCGAGAGAGTGTGAGGGAGCGAGAGAGTGTGAGGGAGCGAGAGAGTGTGAGGGAGCGAGAGAGTGTGAGGGAGCGAGAGAGTGTGAGGGAGCGAGAGAGTGTGAGGGAGAGAGAGAGAGAGAGTGAGAGAGTGTGTGTGAGAGAGAGAGAGTGTGTGAGAGAGAGTGTGTGTGACAGAGAGAGTGTGAGAGAGAGAGAGAGTGTGACAGAGAGAGTGTGTGTGAGAGAGAGAGAGTGTGTGAGAGAGTGTGTGTGAGAGTGTGTGAGAGAGAGTGTGTGAGAGAGAGAGTGTGTGAGAGAGAGAGTGTGTGAGAGAGAGAGTGTGTGAGAGAGAGTGTGTGAGAGAGAGTGTGTGAGAGAGAGAGTGTGTGTGAGAGAGTGTGTGTGAGAGAGTGTGTGTGTGAGAGAGAGAGAGAGTGAGAGAGTGTGTGTGAGAGTGTGTGAGAGAGAGTGTGTGAGAGTGTGAGAGAGTGTGAGAGAGTGTGTGAGAGAGAGAGTGTGTGAGAGAGAGAGTGTGTGAGAGAGAGTGTGTGAGAGAGAGTGTATGTGAGAGAGAGTGTGTGTGAGAGAGAGAGAGAGAGTGTGTGAGAGAGAGAGAGTGTGAGAGAGAGAGATATATATATATATATAATAGAGAGAGAGAAGCACATTTCATGTGTATTTTTAAGTGGCATTTCCCTGTAAGAACTTCAAATCTTTTTTGCTCTTAAAATGCAAACTCCTCCCATTTCAATTGTGGAAATCAAGCCTCAAACATCAAAACTCCACAATCCCCTTCTACCACCCCTCCCTCGCCACGGGCTGTGGCTCAAACAGGCGAAGGCAGACAGAGTTCCATAGCGCAGGAATGACACAGACTTTATTTCAGCCACACTGCTGCCCAATTGCAATTTAAAGCCAAAAATAAAAGTCACACGGCACGCAGTGGCAGCAGTTTATGTTCAACGTCAACATTCTCTACGGAGCCACATTCCTCTCTGTGAAAGACAGGGACACAAACCAAAAGGAGACAGCTGGGATCACTCTTTGTACAACCAACAAAAAGGGTAACTGAAGTCCCATGGCCGCAAAGACAGAACAGCGCAGCAATGAAGGCAGAGCTTAGAACAGGAAGGAAAGTAAAACACAAAGCAAAGGCAGTTTTTACCCCTGACAATGGTTTCAGGTGCGGTGACTGGATGGGAAGAGGAGGGAGTTCATCATTTAATCTCGCTGATTGGAAAGTTCTGGGGTCTAAGAGTAAAACCCGTCTGCTTGTCGTCATGTCGTGGGCCGCTTTCTTTGCCAGGGTTTCTGAAACAAAGTTAGTCCTCGCTTGCAATTGCTTTGTTTTTGATTAAATTGTATTTTTTGTCATTTTCTTATTGAAATAAGACGTCTCTCCAATCCCAAAGTGCACTTCCGCTCACAGGCCCAGGCTTTTTTCTGACCTGAAGCTGTGCCCTATTGATGTGCGTTATCACACACGAGGCTCGAGATGCTCAGGAAATAAAGGCTTTTATTTACTATTACAACGAAGCTACCATGTATAGTACACGATCCCAGACTGAGGGGTCCCAGACAGAGCAGTAACCTTTATACCTCTCCCAGGAGGCGGAGCCCGACTGGGATGTACCATAATAACTATAATACAAGGTGTAACAGCCCAACCCTAACCCCAACAGCAACAAGTAGAACAACCCATCCCTAACCCCAACAGCAACATATATACATACTTGTAGTACTGGCCAGACCCTGGCTCAGTACTATCTAGTGGGAACCAACGATGGTTCACCACATTCACCCCTCCTTTGAAGACAAAGGCCGGTGGGGTACAAAAAAACAGAATAATTTGTCATCAGTCTATAAGTTCAGACGGTCAGGGGGACTGCACCGTCGTTGTGACCTCCTCAACACCGGTGATGACACCGGAGTAGGCACTCGCGGTGGCGTTCTCCCCAAGGCGATGTCCAACGGTTCCTCCACAGTCTCACGGGCCGGTTGACCCCGAGGTGATGATAATCCGTTGAGTTCCGACACGCCCTGAAGTGGCGACCATCCCCTGGACTCAGGCAAGCTGTACACGGGAGTAAAAGGGTTAAGTAATGGTCCCGATGCTGCCCGCGCCATGTCCGGAGGGGAAACAACAGTTGGAGGGTTTCTAACAGGGGGTATGGGAGCGACAGGGGTTTCTACGTCCCCTGCTGGCACCAGGTCTCGGATCGAGACCGTGTCCTCTCGCCCGTCAGTGTATGCCACATAGGCATACTGAGGGTTGGCGTGGAGGAGATGGACCTGTTCGACCAACGGGTCGGACTTGCGGGCCCTTACATGTCGCCGCAGGAGGACAGGTCCTGAGTACGTCAACCAAGACGGTAATGAGGTCCCAGAGGAAGACTTCCGAGGGAATGAAAACAGCCTCTCATGGGGAGTAGCGTTGGTTGCCGTACACAGGAGTGAGCGTATGGAATGGAGCGCATCAGGGAGCACCTCTTGCCAACGGGAGACTGGAAGGCTTTTTGACTTCAACGCCAGTAAGACAGCCTTCCAGACTGTAGCATTCTCATGTTCCACCTGTCTGTTACCCCTAGGGATGTAGCTCGTGGTTCTACTAGAGGCAATCCCATATGAGAGCAGGTATTGCCTCAAGTCATCGCTCATGAACGACGAGCCCCTATCGCTGTGAATGTAGCAGGGGTACCCGAACAGGGTGAAAAGATCACGGAATGCCTTGATAACCGTGGCAGCGGATGTATCAGAGCAGGGAATAACAAAAGGGAATCTCGAGTACTCATCAAAGATGTTGAGGAAGTACACATTCCGATCTGTTGAGGGAAGGGGGCCCTTAAAATCGACACTCAGTCTTTCGAAGGGACGAGTGGCCTTGGCTAATTGTGCCCGGTCAGGTCGGTAAAAGTGCGGTTTGCATTCCGCGCATACCCGACAGCTTCTCGTTATGGACCTGACATCCTCCAACGAGTAGGGCAGGTTGCGGACTTTTACAAAGTGGTAGAGCCGAGTGACCCCAGGATGGCATAGGTCATTATGGAGAGCCTGCAAACGGTCCTCCTGTATACTGGCACATGTTCCACACGACAGGGCATCCGAGGGCTCATTGAGTTTCCCTGGACGATACAGGATGTCGTTCTTGATCTTGCCCCTCAACGTGTTATTGAACACGAACGCCACGGACCGCTGGTCCGTGATCAGGGTGAACCGTTTTCCCGCCAAGTAATGGCGCCAATGCATGACGGCCTCCACAATGGCCTGGGCCTCCTTTTCCACCGCTGAATGCCGAATTTCGGGGCCTTGGAGGGTGCGGGAAAAAAAGGCGACGGGCCTGCCCGCCTGGTTAAGTGTGGCGGCCAGGGCGAAATCAGATGCATCGCTCTCCACCTGAAAGGGGATGGACTCATCAACAGCGTGCATCGTGGCTTTCGCGATGTCGGCTTTTAGTTTATCAAAGGCCAATCGAGCCTCTGGTGTTAGGGGAAAAGAGGTGGACTTGATGAGCGGACGGGCTTTGTCCGCGTAATTGGGAACCCACTGTGCATAGTAAGAGAAGAAGCCTAAGCATCTTCTCAGTTCTTTTGCACTAGTGGGCAGGGGAAGTTCAAGGAGGGGACGCATACGGTCTGGATCAGGGCCAATGACGCCGTTTTCCACCACGTATCCGAGGATGGCTAAACGGCACGTACGAAATGCACACTTCTCCCTGTTGTAGGTCAGATTCAGGCAAGATGCAGTGCGTAGGAACTTCAGGAGATTTGTGTCGTGGTCCTGCTGGTCATGGCCGCAGATGGTGACGTTATCCAGGTACGGGAAGGTAGCCCGCAGCCTGTTCTGGTCCACCATTCGGTCCATAGCACGCTGGAAGACCGAGACCCCATTGGTGACACCAAAGGGAACCCTGAGAAAGTGATACAAGCGACCATCCGCCTCAAAAGCCGTGTATTGTCGGTCCTCTGGGCGAATGGGGAGTTGGTAGTAGGCAGACCTGAGGTCTATGGTGGAGAACACCCGGTACTGCGCAATCTGGTTGACCATGTCAGATATGCGCGGGAGGGGATATGCATCCAGCTGCGTGTATCTATTAATGGTCTGACTATAGTCAATGACCATCCGGGGTTTGTTCCCACTCTTGACCACCACGACCTGCGTTCTCCATGGACTAGCGCTAGATTGTATGATCCTTTCCTTGAGGAGCCGCTGAACTTCAGATCGAATGAAGATCCGATCCTCAGCGCTGTAACGCCTACTCTTAGTCGCAATGGGCTTGCAGCCTGGCACAAGATTCTGGAACAGGGAGGGTGTGGTAATCTTCAGCGTCGAGAGGCTACAGGCAGGGCACGTTGGGCAATTTGGAAGCTGCTGTTCTCCCACTGAAAGCGGAGGGAGTGGCCCACCGTACTGTAGGGTTACACTCCTCAAGTGGACCATGAAATTTAGTCCGAGGAGTATTGGCGCGCAAAGGTGCGGCAACACCAGGAGCTTGAAGCGCTCGTAAACCGTGCCTTGCACCGTTAAATTTACCACGCAACTCCCTAGCACGGTGACAGACCGGGACCTTGATGCCATAGAAATTGTCTGTTTGACAGGTTGGTTCTGGAGGCCACACCGCTTCACAGCGTCTGGGTGAATAAAACTCTCAGTGCTCCCGCTGTCAAACAGACAATAAATCAAGTGATTGTTTACCTGAATGTCCATCATAGACTTGTCGAGTCTATGAGGCTTGGCCTGGTCCAGGATGATCGACGCCACTGTTGGTTCGTGAGCGCCACTGCAGGCAGCTGAGATAGACGAAGATGACCCCTGCTGGTCGTTCGCGGTCGGTGCCGACCAACATGGCCGCTCCCATAGGTCGCACGTGGGTGATGGCGCCAAAATCAGCAACCCGTGGTGGTCACGCATCTCCGACTCCGTCAACTGTAATGGCGTCGTCCTGGCCTCGCACGTGGACGAAACCCTCGACGATGCTGACGACGAAGAACCGGGCTCCGGGGAGTCGCAGGCCGCACTGCTGTTCCTAGAAGTAAGTTTAGATCGGTATACTTTCGAATAGTGCCCCTTCTTACCGCAGGCGGAGCACAACACAGCTTTAGCGGGACACCGTTGCCGAGTATGCTTCGCTCCCCCACAGAAGTAACACCGCGGGCCGCCCAGAGCTGCTGCCGTCGTCAGGCCCGAGTGTGGGCACGCCATCACGCAGCTTTTCGAACCCGAAGGATGAGGAGGGATCAGCGACTGCTCCTGCCACGTTGTCTCCACGTGGTCTTCAGGATACAATACTAGGCTTTTGGAGGCCGTCTCCAACGTATCCGCTAGTTCTATCAACTTAGTGAGGTCAAGATTACCTTGCTCCAGCAGTCTGAGTCGGATATAAGATGATCCGATTCCCGCCACAAACGCATCTCGAGCGAGGTCGTTCATGTTCTGGTCTGCCGACACTGCTTTGCAGTTACAGCCCCTGGCGAGCTGTAGGGGCTCGTTCGTGTATTCTTCCGTCGTTTCGCCGGGCTGCCGTCGTCGAGTGGCTAAGATGTATCGAGCATGCATCTCGTTTGGCGGTTTAATGTAACGCTTCTTAAGAAGCTCAAGGGCCCTTGTGTAGTCAGTGGCCACACGGATCGCGAGGTATACGGTGTCGCTTACCCTCGCGTGGAGGACCCGGAGTCTGTCATCGTCTGTGGTGACCGCTGCGGAGGCTGCCAGGTAGTCCTCAAAACATTTCAACCAGTGGTCGAAGGTGTTAGAGGCGCCCGCCGCACGTGGATCCAGTGTAAGACGTTCAGGTTTTAACATCTGCTCCATACTCTCTGTATCGTTTTTTTTTACGACGAGAGTTTACTTAACAGTAAATAAAATTGATGCGCGTTATCACACACGAGGCTTGAGATGCTCAGGAAATAAAGGCTTTTATTTACTGTTACAACGAAGCTACTAAGTATTAGTACACGATCCCAGACTGAGGGGTCCCAGACAGAGCAGTGACCTTTATACCTCTCCCAGGAGGCGGAGCCCGACTGGGATGTACCATAATAACTATAATACAGGTGTAACAGCCCAACCCTAACCCCAACAGCAACAAGTAGAACAACCCATCCCTAACCCCAACAGCAACATATATACATACTTGTAGTACTGGCCAGACCCTGGCTCAGTACTATCTAGTGGGAACCAACGATGGTTCACCACACCTATGTAGCAGTTACTTGCTCAAGATCTTGGCAGCAATAGCAGATTCGTCATTCATAGCACTGAGGTCAGTGATTCACTCCACCAGCATTGTAACACTGCTCAATGTCCTTCTCCAGTTCAGAATCCAGGAAACTTCAGGTCATCATACACCTCCCCACCCTCACCCAGGACAGACAAGTAGCCATCCAGAATGCCAATCAGCCGACAGCTGGATCTTCTGAAGTTAGGCACATCCATGTAATGGGTCGAAGGGCGGGTGTCCAGTGAATAGATCAATGCCCACCAGGTGAACCTTGGCTTGTCAATCGCGGAAGTTGACAGGTCCACAATCTTGCACAGATGCCCTTTCAGAACCACAAAGGCGTTCTTGCGCAGAGCAGAGCATTGCATGCAGTTGCCTAGTTATTATTCACGGGTGGATGTAGCAAGGCTGCACCACTTGGATCTGCCGAAATCTACTTCAAATAATACTCTTACGGACAGGGAAACTTGCAATCCATTAATTGGGATTAATGCGCAGAATGAACACAAAAGTGAAACACATCCATTCCCCCATTACAAAGTTTAATTACATACAAGGCAATGTCTAATGTCCTTCAGACTAACGCCCTTCCGAGCTCCTCTCTCCTTTATACCTCATCTAGCTCACACTACATAGATGGTGCTTAATCTCTTGGACCCCAACAAAGGATGACAAATGAATTCTGCCTGCCTCTATCACCCTACCCTGAGAATGAATAGGGAGAGAAAGGGCCACTTATGGATGAGTTACTGGAGTTGCTGAGGTCCTGTGTCTATGACACTTTCAGGAAGTGAAGAGGAGGAAAGTCTCCCAATGCCCTAGGAAATGTAACCAACCTCTTAAATTAACTGTCCATTCATCTCATTGCTGTATCTATCAAATTGACTGCCATAATTGGCCTACAAAACACCAGTGACTACACACCTCAAAGATAAATGTGCTCCAACACTGTCATTCTTAAAAAGATGTAAAATGTACTACCGGTTAGAATACGCTAGCAGATCCTAATCACAATATATGTCATCTGCCTATGGAAAATGGAGCTATGCTTAGCAAATGTCCAAATGTTGGTTAATATTTAAACAGCTCATCATTAATAACATCTTTCCTACCCTCTGGCCATCCTGAAGCATCGCGGTGCCAAAAGAATTGTCTTTTAGGTGTGTAGTCACCGGTGTTTTGTAGGGTAATCATGGCAGCCAATGGCAGCAATGAGATGAATGGAGAGAAGAGGCTGGTTCCATTTCCCAGGGCTTTGGGAGACTCTTCGCTTCACTTCCTGAAAATGTCCATAGACACAGAACATCAGGGACTCCAATACTTCATCCATAGGTAGCCCTTTCCTTCCCTATTCAACTTGAGCAGGCGATAGCAGCAAGCAGAATTTATTTGCCACTGTGGTGAACCATCGTTGGTTCACCACTGGGGTTGTTATTATGTTACTGTTGGGCTAGGGTGTTGTTGTTGTTATGGGGGTTGTACTATGTTGTTGGGTTAGGGTGTTTACCTGTTCTAAGTGCTGTCTTGGCACACTCCAGTGGGGCCCCGCCTCCGGTGGCAGGGTATAAGACCCCCTGCTCCGGCAGGACCCCTTCAGTCTGAACGGTTGTATTAGTGTTAGCAGTTTCGTTGTTATCTGATTAAAGCCTTCAGTTATAAAGCCTTGTTTCCGGGTGCTCATTGGGGTGCATCAATTTAATCAGATAACTTAGAACATGGAACAGATTCTAAAACCGGATCGTCTGACACTGGACCCACGTGCGGTCGGTGCAGCTAACACGTTCGAACATTGGTGGAAGTGCTTCGAGGACTACCTGGCAGCCTCGGTAGCTATCACTACGGACAGTGATAGACTCCAAGTCCTCCACGCTAGGGTAAGCGACACGATTTACCTAGCCATTCGTGCAGCTTCCACTTACCAGGGTGCCGTCGAGCTCCTAAAGAATAGGTACATTACGCCACCCAACGAGATTCACGCTCGTTATCTCCTCGCTACACGACGTCGGCAGTCGGGCGAGACCATAGAAGACTACGCCAATGAACTCCTGCAGCTTGCCAGGGCTTGTGACTGTAAGGACGTCTCCGCCGAGCAGTACATGCACGACCTCGCCCGAGACGCGTTCGTAGCAGGGGTAGGGTCCTCATACATCAGATTAAAATTATTAGAAAAGGGGAAACTCAATTTGACCCAGGCAATGGGGATGGCCGTGAGGTTGGAGGCGGCGTCGAAGAGCTTGGCGCTGTACCCCGAGGACCACGTGCAGTCAACGTGGTTGGAACAATCTCTGCTCCCTCCTCGCCCCGCGAACACGCGCTCCCAGATCGATTCGACGACGGCGGCAGCTCCAGGTGGCCAGCGATGCTATTTTTGCGGTGGGGCCAAGCATCCACGGCAACAGTGCCCGGCAAGAACGGCAATCTGCAGCCAGTGCGGTAAAAAAGGCCACTACGGCAAAGTCTGCAGGTCCAAACCTAAAAACGGCAGTGCAGCTTGTAACCCTCCAGAACGGAGACCGTCTCTTTCGACGCCGCAGTACCCACGAGGTCCGACCACGTGCGATCTCAGGACGGCGCCATCGTGGCAAACAGAGGAGCAGGAAGACCACCAGGAGTCGCTGCGCTTGGTGCCCTCGGCCACATGCTATCCATGGGGGCGGCCATCATGGTCCACGACGACTAGGAGCGACCAGCAGGGGTCCTCAGCATCCACATCGGCAGCATGCAGCAGCGACCAGCAGGGGTCCTCAGCATCCACATCGGCAGCATGCAGTGACGCCCAGGGGCCAACGGTGGCGTCGATCTCTCTGGATCAGACCAGGCATTTCAGGCTGGAACATTCTATGATGGAGGTAAAGGTTAGTGGCAGAACTGTGAATTGTCTGTTTGACAGCGGAAGCACCGAAAGTTTCATACACCCTGAAACTGCTAAAAGGTGTGGACTCCGGATTCTCCCTGCCAAACAGACAATTTCCATGGCATCACAGTCCCGGTCTGTACCGATCCAAGGACGATGTATGGTAACTCTTGAGGTACAGGGCACAATTTACGAGCAATACAGGCTCCTTGTGTTACCTCACCTTTGCGCGCCAATTCTCCTCGGACTAAACTTTATGGCCCACATGAGGAGTGTGATCCTACAGTACGGTGGGCCACTCCCTTCACTGGCAGTAGGGAATCAGCCGCAGCCTCCAAATTGCCCAAAGCGCCCCGCATGCAATCTATCCACCCTGAAAATCACTACACCATCCCTCTTTAAGAATCTGGTACCTGGCTGCAAGCCCATCGCTACTAAAAGTAGGCGTTACAGCGCTGAGGACCGGATCTTTATTAGATCTGAGGTTCAGCGGCTCCTCAAGGAAGGGATCATACAGGCCAGTGCTAGTCCGTGGAGAGCGCAGGTCGTGGTAGTCAAAAGCGGGAACAAACCTCGGATGGTCATCGACTATAGTCAGACCATTAATCGTTATACGCAGCTGGATGCGTATCCTCTCCCGCGCATTTCTGATATGGTCAATCAGATTGCGCAGTACCGAGTGTTTTCTACCATAGACCTTAAGTCCGCCTACCATCAACTCCCCATCCGCCCAGAGGACCGACAATATACGGCTTTTGAGGCGGATGGTCGTCTATACCAATTCCTCAGGGTTCCATTTGGTGTCACCAATGGGGTCTCGGTCTTCCAGCGTGCTATGGACCGAATGGTGGACCAGAACGGGTTGCGGGCTACCTTCCCGTACCTGGATAACGTCACCATCTGCGGCCATGACCAGCAGGACCATGACACGAATCTCCAACACTTTCTGCGCACTGCATCTCACCTGAATCTGACCTATAACAGGGAGAAGTGTGTATTCCGTACGCGCAGGTTAGCTATCCTTGGATACGTGGTGGAAAACGGGGTCATCGGCCCTGATCCAGACCGTATGCGCCCCCTTACTGAACTTCCCTTGCCCGCTAGCACGAAAGCACTGAGGAGATGCCTCGGCTTCTTTTCGTACTATGCACAGTGGGTCCCCAACTATGCGGACAAAGCTCGTCCGCTCATTAAGTCCACGACCTTCCCACTTACGCCGGAGGCCCAATTGGCCTTCAAGGCTTTGAAAAGCGACATTGCGAAAGCCACGATGCACGCGGTGGATGAATCCATCCCCTTCCAGGTGGAGAGTGATGCATCTGATTTCGCCCTAGCCGCCACACTAAACCAGGCAGGCAGGCCCGTCGCTTTTTTTTCCCGCACCCTTCAAGGCCCCGAAATTCGGCACTCGGCGGTGGAAAAGGAGGCTCAGGCCATTGTGGAGGCAGTCAGACACTGGCGCCATTACCTGGCAGGTAAGCGGTTCACCCTGATCACGGATCAACGATCCGTGGCGTTTATGTTTAGTAACACGCAGAGGGGCAAGATCAAGAACGATAAGATCTTGCGGTGGAGAATTGAGCTCTCCACCTATAATTACGATATTATGTATCGTCCAGGGAAACTCAATGAGCCCTCGGATGCCCTCTCGCGCGGAACATGCGCCATCATGCAGGAGGACCGCTTGAAGGCTCTCCACAATGATCTATGTCATCCTGGAGTCACCAGACTCTACCACTTTATAAAAGCCCGCAACCTACCCTACTCGGTGGAGGAGGTCAGGTCAGTTACGAGAAGTTGTAGGACTTGCGCAGAATGCAAACCACACTTTTATCGACCAGACCGGGCACATTTGGTCAAGGCCACTCGCCCTTTTGAGAGGCTGAGTGTAGATTTTAAGGGCCCCCTTCCCTCAACGGATCGGAATGTCTATTTCCTTAACATAATAGACGAATTTTCCCGGTTTCCGTTTGTTTTCCCCTGTGCGGACACGTCGACTGCCACCGTCATCAAGGCATTCAGTGAGCTTTTTACCCTGTTCGGGTACCCCTGCTATATTCATAGCGACAGGGGCTCGTCGTTCATGAGCAACGACTTGAGGCAATTCCTGCTCTCATTCGGGATTGCCTCTAGTAGAACCACGAGCTACAACCCTAGGGGTAACGGACAGGTGGAAAGGGAGAATGCTACAGTCTGGAAGGCTGTCCTACTGGCACTAAAATCCAAGGGCCTTCCAGTCTCCCGGTGGCAGGAGGTCCTTCCAAATGCGCTCCATTCTATCCGCTCCCTCCTGTGTACGGCAACCAATGCTACTCCCCACGAGAGGATGTTCTCATTCCCTCGGAAGTCGTCCTCGGGGACCTCATTGCCAGCCTGGTTGACGTACCCAGGACCCGTCCTTCTGCGGCGCCATGTGAGGGCTCGGAAGTCCGACCCCTTGGTCGAACCGGTCCAACTCCTCCACGCCAACCCTCAGTATGCCTATGTGGCATATCCTGACGGGCGAGAGGACACTGTCTCCATCAGAGACCTGGCGCCCGCAGGGGACGTAGCAACTCCTGTCGCTCCTATTCCCCCAGTCACAGATCCACTACTCCTCATTACTTCCCCAGACGTGGCGCGGTCAGCACCGGGACCAGTGCATAACACTTTTACTCCCATGTACAGCTTGCCTGAGACTCGGAGATCGGCGCCACCATCATCACCACCACCAGCACCACCAATCGTTCCAGGATCCCCTGCACCATCGCCTCATCAGGGCCGGCCGGCCCGGGAGTCTTTGAGGGGACAGCCAGATGTTGCTTTGAGAGAGCCACCGCAAGCACCTGCTCCGGTTTCGCAACCGGTGTTGAGACGATCGCAGCGTCGGTGTGGTCCTCCAGGCCGTCTGGACTTGTGAATCCTGTTATTTATTTATTTTTTTTTGTCATTATCTGTTCTCATTCACCCCGCCACCTTTGGTTCCTAAAGGAGGGGTGAATGTGGTGAACCATCGTTGGTTCACCACTGGGGTTGTTATTATGTTACTGTTGGGCTAGGGTGTTGTTGTTGTTATGGGGGTTGTACTATGTTGTTGGGTTAGGGTGTTTACCTGTTCTAAGTGCTGTCTTGGCACACTCCAGTGGGGCCCCGCCTCCGGTGGCAGGGTATAAGACCCCCTGCTCCGGCAGGACCCCTTCAGTCTGAACGGTTGTATTAGTGTTAGCAGTTTCGTTGTTATCTGATTAAAGCCTTCAGTTATAAAGCCTTGTTTCCGGGTGCTCATTGGGGTGCATCAGCCACCCATCGTTGGGTTCCTGAGGGATTAAGCATCATCTGTGCAGTGTGGTCTAGATGAGGTTAAAAAGGGAAAGAGAGGTTCCAGAAGGACATTAGTAACATCAGGGTTTTACAACAATTTGACCTTCTTCCTAGGCTACCGCAAACTAGCAAACTCAATGTCATGATTTACCATGGTGGGGTTTGGTCACAAGCTCTGCAGTCACCAAGCAACCCATACCCAACATTCCTGTGTGAACTCTACCACCAGGTGACCTGGAAGCACTTCTCTATGCAAAAGGGCAACAGAAAACTCGGCTCGCCAAAAAAGCAATCGAGTGTACGGGATCAACTGAAAACCTCAAAACTGAGATTGATAGAGTTTTACACTAAGACAAAGGCAAAGTATTGCGGACGCTGGATTCAAAAACAAAAACTGAAAATGCTGGGAAAAGATCTGACAGCACCTGTGGAGAGAGAACAGATGTGGAGATGCCGGCGTTGGACTGGGGTGAACACAGTAAGAGTTTTAACAACGCCAGGTTAAAGTCCAACAGGTTTATTTGGTAGCAAATACCATTAGCTTTCGGAGCGCTGCTCCTTCGTCAGATGGAGTGGAAATCTGCTCTCAAACAGGGCACAGAGACACAAAATCAAGTTACAGAATACTGATCAGAATACGAATCCCTACAGCCAACCAGATCTTAAAGATACAGACAATGTGGGTGGAGGGAGCATTAAGCACAGGTTAAAGAGATGTGTATTGTCTCCAGACAGGACAGCCTGCAAGTCCAGGAGGCAAGCTGTGGGGGTTACTGAAAATGTGACATAAATCCAACATCCCGGTTTAGGCCGTCCTCATGTGTGCGGAACTTGGCTATCAGTTTCTGCTCAGCGACTCTGCGCTGTCGTGTGTCGTGAATACGACTGAGAGAACAGAGCCAATGTTTTGAGTCTGGATGACCCTACGTCAGAGCCTTGATAAGAGTTTTATTGAGTAAGGGGTACTACGGGATTATGGAACTAAACTCAGGTAGAGTTAAGATAAAGATCAGCCACAATCTAATTGAATGGCAGAACAGGTTTGAGGGCAACCAAAAGAGAAAATGCTGGAAAATCTCAGCAGGACTGGCAGCATCTGTAAGGAGAGAAAAAAGCTGACATTGAGTCCAGATGACCCTTTGTCAAAGCATCATTCATGGGACATGGGCGTTGCTGCCTAGCCAGCATTTGTTGTCCATCCCTAGTTGCCCTTGGAATGAATGGTTTGCTCGGCCATTTCAGTGGGCAGTTGAGAGTCTTTGACAAAGGGTCGCCTGGACTGGAAACGTCAGCTCTTTTCTCTCCTTGCAGATGCTGCCAGACCTGCTGAGACTTTCCTCTTATGGTTTTAGATGCCAGCATCCGCAGTAATTTGCTTTCATTAAGTTTGAGGGGCTGAATGGCGCCCTCTATCCCGGTCTTCATATCAAAGCCAAGGTTAAATGTGGGTTCTTGCTGTGTGTCCATTAGCAACGTACTGAAATGGGGCCTTCCTGATCTGTATGGGTTATGCACTTGTTGAGGCAATGTCGGGGGGTGCTCCTACTGAATCTGATTTCAATCAATGAACATCCAAAAGAGACAGCGACGCACTGCAGCCACTCGGCTGTCAAGGTCTTTACATTTCAACGCAGTTTCAAACAGTTAAGAACCGACTACTGCACATGCTCAATGTTCACACACTGGGGTTGCAGGGTTAGGAGTTATACAGGTGGCAGTATGGAATGGTACTGCTGGGTGAGCCCATAGCTCATAAGGTTGTCAGCTTCTATTAAAGTCATTCAGTTACCATCTTCAGTCACCGCTCTCTCCACAGGACACCAGTGCAAGCAGTTTCCATTACAACACCGGCTCCAGACAATACTAATCCACAAAGTAATTTACTTCCTCCACATCATTGTGTTGCACTGTGGAGTCAGGGAGATTATTGAATCGTATTAGATTGAGAGGGTTCTTTGTGTGACCGAGTCTTTGGAAAGGCATATGGTATAGCTACTCATCACAGTGGTTAATTACAGCTGGCAACTGGAATCACGATGTGGAGATACCGGCGTTGGACTGGGGTAAACACAGTAAGAAGTCTCACAACACCAGGTTAAAGTCCAACAGGTTTATTTGGTAGCAAAATCCACTAGCTTTCGGAGCGCTGCTCCTTCGTCAGGTGAGTGGGAGTTCTGTTCGCAAACAGGGCATACAAAGGCACAAACTCAATTTACAAAATAATGGTTGGAATGCGAATCTTTATAGGTAATCAAGTCTTAAAGGTGCAGACAATGTGAGTGGAGAGAGTGTTAAGCACAGGTTAAAGAGATGTGTATCGTCTCCAGACAGGACAGTTAGTGAGATTTTGCCAGCCCAGGCAAGTCGTGGGGGTTACAGATAGTGTGACATGAACCCAAGATCCCGGTTGAGGCCGTCCTCATGTGCGCGGAACTTGGCTATCAGTTTCTGCTCAGCGACTCTGCTTGTTGTGTGTCATGAAGGCCGCCTTGGAGAACGCTCACCCGAAGATCAGAGGCTGAATGCCCGTGACCGCTGAAGAGTTCCCCAACAGGAAGAGAACACTCTTGCCTGGTGATTGTCGAGCGGTGTTCATTCATCCGTTGTCGTACCGTCTGCATGGTCTCCCCAAAATGCCATGCCTCGGGACATCCTTTCCTGCAGGTCACAGGCATTCGGCCTCTGATCTTCGGGTAAGCGTTCTCCAAGGCGGCCTTCACAACACACTACGGCGCAGAGTCGCTGAGCAGAGACTGATAGTCAAGTTCCGCACACATGAGGACGGCCTCAACCGGGATCTTGGGTTCATGTCACACTATCTGTAACCCCCACGACTTGCCTGGGCTGGCAAAATCTCACTAACTGTCCTGTCTGGAGACAATACATATCTCTTTAACCTGTGCTTAATGCTCTCTCCACTCACATTGTCTGCACCTTTAAGACTTGATTAGCTGTAAAGACTCGCATTCCAACCATTATTTTGTAAATTGAGTTTGTGTCTATATATGCCCTGTTTGTGAACAGAACTCCCACTTACCTGACGAAGGAGCAGCGCTCCGAAAGCTAGTGGATTTTGCTACCAAATAAACCTGTTGGACTTTAACCTGGTGTTGTGAGGCTTCTTACTGTAATTGGAATCACAACTGGACATATGCAAAGTCTTCAATAATTTGGAAATTCTAACCACTGCAATAGGCCGGGGCTACGTTAACAGGCTACACAGTTCAGAAGATCCCTTTCTTCAGTGCATCGATAGCGACACCGAGTGGGATCTTTGCATGACAGACCCGCATGCAGAGGGATGCGGTGGTGGGAAAGGGCCAATAACAGAACGGGGACTTACTTCTATCAAAGCCATCTTTGCCGTGGTAATTTAACTGAAGTTTTACCAGGATGTTGCCTGGTATGGTGGGAAAATCGTATGAGGAAAGGCTGAGGGGCTTGAAGTTGTTTTCGTTAGAGAGAAGGTTAAGAGGTGACTTAATAGAGGCATACAGGATGATCAGAGGATTAGATAGGGTGGATAGTGAGAGCCTTTTTCCTCGGATGGTGATGGCTAGCACGAGGTGACATAGCTTTAAATTGAGGGGCGAGAGATATAGGACAGATGTTAGAGGTAGGTTCTTTACTCAGAGAGTAGTAAGGGCGTGGAATGCCCTGCCTGCAGCAGTAGTGGACTCGTCAACATTAAGAGCATTCAAATGGTTATTGGATAAACATATGGATGATATTGGAATAGTGTAGATTAGAGGGGCTTTAGATTGGTTTCACTGGTTGGCGCAACATCGAGGGCCGAAGGGCCTGTACTGCGCTGTAATGTTCTATGTTCTCTGTTCGGCATTAGTATCCTGCTTTCAGGCTTTCCTGGCCAGTGTTGTAATTATATGTTCGATTAATACAAAATTTACCAATCACACTGGACTGGTAAACTAAACTAGGTTTGGTTTATCTGAAAATGCAGTACAGAATTGCTCAGATTTACTGTAAAGATTTGATAGCTATTGTTAACAGGGAAGTACAGCTGCAACTTTTTGCTCTTTCGGGGAGTTGGTGCAGACTCAAATGGGCCGAATGGCCTCTTCCTGCACTGTAGGGATTCTTCATACCACTCGTTAAACCAAAGCTCCTCAAAATGATGTCTGTTGGTTGGATGGTTTACATCCTGGCTACCTACCCTTTAGCATATGCTCTCTTAAAGCAAGATCACAACAGAGGCTGGGCGAGATTATGTTCTTCATCTCTCAAAGAAAGGATTTCTAGTTACAAGGAACCCCAGTCAGGTGCAGAATGGCTGGATTCCTCTGTTCAAGGCGGGTGAAGTGCAGGATCAGTGCAAGGCCTTCCAGTAGGAAATGCCTGTCAACCAATGAAACACACACTCACGGAGGTGCGTGACCACCAGCCTCTCGCTTAGACAGGGCTGCAGACAGATAGAGAGTTTCACTCCTTGAGCATTTCTCAGCCTGCTGATTTCACAGAAGGAGCACTCCCTGTGTTGTGCTCTCTCACCTGGCGAGTTCCACACAGCTGTAGAAATCCGTCTAACGGCTGTTAAATCCAGAATGCTGGGTTAGATCCGGAGTTAACTGGGCAGTTCAATATCTGAATTAAACACTTTTGAGCATTCCGCTTGCCTGTGAACTTTTCTGGGTTAAAACCGGGAGTGGACACAAGGTTGGGTTTACGAGCAGATGCTACTTTTCAAGACTTGAGCCTCCTTCCTCATCGTACGCTGCCTCACCTCTTGGAGTTAACGTTCTGTCCACTGAATCAAAAGGACAATCCGGAATCAAGAGAGTAAAAGTCCTAGAACTACTGAAGTGGAGGGTACGCAGGCAGGTTTTAAACGAGCAAATCAGAAGATAGTCAAAATTTATTTACCACATTCAAACTCCAACATTCCAAGAAAGACGAAAGCAGATCAATGAATGCCATCATCTCTCACTTCACATCAATGAAGCAGCTTTTCACTTCCCACCCCCTGGTCAAAAGCTAGTCGAAGGGTTTTATTTCAAAGAATGACCATTCCGTTGATAAAACTGAGAAAACCAACAGCTTTCAATGTTTATTTTTCAAAGTCTATTTATTACTGTTACAAGTAGGCTTACATTAACACTGCAATGAAAATCCCCTAGTCGCCACACTCTGGCACCTGTTCGGGTCAATGCACCTAACCAGCATGTCTTTCGGACTGTGGGAGGAAACCGGAGCACTCAGAGGAAACCCAGGCAGACATGGGGAGAACGTGCAGACTCCGCACAGACAGTGACCCAAGCCGGGAATCGAACCCGTGTCCCTGGCACTGTGAGGCAGCGGTGCTAACCACTGTGCCACCTTCCCCCCCTTAATTAAAAATTCATCATCACTTTCCAGACTGGTAAAGCTATCCCTTGTTAATCTGGTAAGATGTCTGTGTCGATATGCGCGATCTTCTTGGAGATCCTCTCCACTTGGAGCCAGCAGTTTGAGTTGTCGATGGTAGTCATGAGTCTCCACATCAATCTGGTAAGATACAGGGACTTTCCTGTCCCATTTGGCTAACCTCTCCTGAAAGTGATAGGCCTTGTGATTTCAGTAGCATCAAATGACCTGCAGTACATTGCTGAAGAAGCATTCTTCCTGGGTGAGCGGAGACAATGAGTGGCAGCACTATCATAATGATGTGCTGAGTCCCAAGGAAACAATACGAACTGGACAAGCGGACACAAACAACACACTGGCTGATGTTTCAAATATCCCCCAATCCCGCCTGAAAGCAGCTGGTGGTATAGGAGTTGAATCAACTTGATCTACCCAACTACCCAATCCTTCAAGCACTACCTGAGCCGCATGTGGCAGAGTCTGCGAATCGCACGTTGCACTCATCACCCAGTGATCAGAACCCATCCAAACAGAGTCATCCTCGGTCCTGAGAGATCGCCTGGGAAGCAGTGGGTGAATGCTACGTCTGTTGGTGATTTTAATCAGCACGAGAGGCATTGCAGCAAACCCAACATGAATGCACACTCCAATTGGCCCTGTCGGGGAGAAGCTCCATCAGCAGAAATCTTTGTCTATTTCCACAATATCTAACAAGGAGCACCGGGCAGAACCAAAGCAACATTCTGCCAACACAAATTTGTAACTTTCTCCGTTCATATGACTGACCACCTCAGCCATAATCTAGATCATCAGACCATAAAACAAAGGAACAGAATTAGGCCATTTGGCCCAACAAGTCTACTCCACCATTCAGTCATGGATGATAAGTTTCTCAGCCCCATTCTCCCGCCTTTTCCCCACAACCGTGATCCCCTCAACAATCAAGAACCTATCTATCTCTGTCTTAGATACACTAAATGACCTGGCCTCCACAGTCTTCTGTGGCACAGGTTCACCACCCTCTGGCTGAAGAAATTCCTCCTCATCTCGGTTCTAAAGGTTCGTCCCTTTACTCTGAGGCTGTGCCCTCGGATCCTAGTCTCACCTACTAATGGAAACATCTTCGCCATGTCCACTCTATCCAGGCCTAATACAAGTGCCAAATACAAGTTTGTTTGGTGTGATGTGTGTTATTGTATTTAATAAGATTCTACTGTAATATTCTCCAGCCCTTCCTATCAGAATCCATATTGAGACAAATATCCCCTTTCCTGTGGTTGAGTCCTTAGCATGGACCAGTGGGACAATCCTCATTGCTAAATTGCTCGGGGATGCAGAGTTAAATAGAAATTGGTGGAATGGAGCTAATCTGCTTTATTGTGAATGTAACTGTGTACATTTTCCCCCGCTCTTTACCGCACTGCGTTTGGCATGTGGCCCAGCGCTCACTAGTAAATCAGTTGCTTTTCAGTGTCTGTGGATTTGATTAATCTGGGTGCCGAAGTCAGTGTGGTGAACCATAGATGGTTATCACTATGGGTACTTGTACATATGTTATTCTTGTTACTGTTGGGGTTAGGGTTGGGGTGTTCCACCTGTTAGCATTGTTCTGTGGTACACTCCGTTTGGCCCCGCCTTCTTACAGAGGTATAAAGGTCACTGCTACTTCCTAGTAGCCCTTAGTCTGGGATAGTATTGTTAAGCAGTGTGCACTATTCTTGTTGTGAATAAAAGCCTTTATTCCCAGGTACGACCTTGTCTCCCGTGTGGATCAATCGCGCATCAATTTTATTCACAACAATAAAATCGAAAATTTTGTTTGAAGAAAAATGGAGCAGATGCTGGAACCCAATCGGCTAACCTTAGATCCGCGTGCAGCTGGAGCGTCGAACACTTTCGACCATTGGTTGAAGTGTTTTGAGGATTACATCGACGCCTCGACAGCAGTCCAGTCCGATGCTGACAGATTGCGGGTCCTCCACGCCAGGGTGAGCGACACTGTGTATGCAACAATCCGTGATTCCCAAAATTACAAAGAGGCCATCGAATTACTCAAGAAGCTGTACCATAAACAGCCGAACGAAATCCATGCTCGTCACCTATTAGCCACTCGACGGCGGCAGCCCGGTGAAACTACGGGACAGTACCTGCGCGAACTTCAACAGCTAGCCAGAGCCTGCAACTGCAAGGAGGTGTCGGCTACTCAATACACCAACGATCTTATCTGAGACGCGTTCGTGACGGGAATCGGTTCATCCTATATTCGCCTGCGGCTGCTCGAACACGGTAACTTGGACCTGGCTAAGATGGTAGAATTGGCCGATGCAATGGAAACGGCCTCCAGAAGTCTCGAAACCTACCCCACCGACCACATGGGAACAGCGTGGCAAGCACAGCCACCACCTCAACTGTACTCGGCGGCTCCTCGGAACTGCGCGATAATGCTCTCAGCTTCAGACCTGATGGCTGCGGCAGCTCCAGGGGGCCCACGGTGCTATTTCTGCAGATTGGCGAAGCACCCTCGTCAGAGATGTCCGGCCAGGACGGTGTTTTGCTCTGCCTGTGGAAAGAAAGGGCACTTTGCAAAAATGTGCCGCGCAAAGACCCCTTCCAAGCCCAGCAGTGCTGCGTGTGACTCCCCAGGATCCATCTCCTCGTCTCCGGCCTCGTCGATGTCTTCAGCCACGTGCGATCCACGGACGCCGCCATTTCCTATGACGACGACGCAAGCCACGTGCGACCTGCGGGTGCCGCCATTTTCAACATCGACCACGTGCGATTCGTGGGCGCAGCCATTTTGGTCAACACCGGCTGCAGAAGACCAGCAGGGGTCCTCGTCGTCGGCTATCTCAGCTGCCTGCAGTTACACTCGGGATCCAACAGTGGCGTCAATCATCCTGGACCAGGCCAAGCCTCACAGACTCGACAAGTCCATGATGGACATTGAGGTAAACGGGCATCTGGCACATTGCCTGTTTGACAGCGGGAGCACGGAGAGCTTTATCCATCCGGATACAGTGAAACGGTGCGCTCTCCGTGTGCAAACTGTCAGGCAGACAATCTCCATGGCGTCGAGGTCCTGATCTATAGTCGTTCTTGGGAGCTGTGTGGTAACCTTAACGGTGCGGGGCACAGTTTACGAGAACTTCAGGCTCGTGTTACCGCACCTTTGCGCTCCGGTACTCCTGGGGCTAGACTTTATGGTCCACCTGAAGAGTGTGACCCTGCAGTATGATGGGCCACTCCCTCCTCTTTCAGTGGGAGAACAGCAGCCTCCAAATTGTCCAGCGCGCTCCACTTGCAGTCTCTCGACACTCAAAATTACCCCGCCTTCCCCATTTGAAAATCTCGTGCCAGGCTGCAAGCCCATCGCGACTAAGAGCAGGCGTTACAGCGCTGAGGATCGGATCTTTATTCGATCTGAGGTTCAGCGGCTCCTCAGGGAAGGGGTCATTCAACCTAGCACTAGCCCATGGAGAGCACAAGTCGTGGTGGTCAAGACTGGAGACAAGCCCCGGATGGTCATAGACTACAGTCAGACCATTAATAGGTACACGCAGCTGGACGCGTACCCTCTCCCGTGCATATCTGACATGGTCAACCAGATTGCGCAGTACCGGGTGTTCTCCACCATCGACTTGAAGTCAGCCTACCACCAGCTCCCCATTCGCCCAGAGGACCGCAAATACACGGCCTTTGAGGCGGATGGCCGCCTCTACCACTTGTTAGAGTCCCTTTCGGCGTCACTAATGGGGTCTCGGTCTTCCAGCGTGAGATGGACCGAATGGTGGACCAAAACAGGCTATGGGCTACCTTCCCGTACCTGGACAACGTCACTATCTGCGGCCATGACCAGCAGGACCACGACGCCAACCTCCAGAAGTTTCTACGCACTGCGAACCTCCTGAACCTGACCTATAACAAGGAGAAGTGCATATTCAGCAAACATCGCCTAGCAATCCTCGGATACGTGGTGGAAAACGGGGTCATCGGCCCCGATCCAGACCGTATGCGCCCCCTCCTTGAACTTCCCCTACCCACTAGCATCAAAGCACTGAGAAGATGCTTAGGCTTCTTCTCGTACTATGCACAGTGGGTCCCCAATTACGCGGACAAAGCCCGTCCGCTCATAAAATCTACCTCTTTTCCCCTGACAACAGAGGCTCGCCTAGTCTTTGAAAGGATGAAAGCCGACATCGCGAAAGCCACGATGCACGCTGTCGATGAGTCCATCCCCTTTCAGGTGGAGAGTGATGCATCTGATTTTGCCCTGGCCGCCACACTTAACCAGGCGGGCAGGCCTGTCGCCTTTTTCTCCCGCACCCTCCAAGGCCCTGAAATTCAGCACTCCTGTGTGGAGAAAGAGGCCCAGGCCATTGTGGAGGCCGTACAGCATTGGCGCCATTATTTGGCTGGTAAACGGTTTACCCTGCTCACGGACCAGAGGTCCGTGGCCTTTAAGTTCAACAACACGTTAAAAGGGAAAATCAAGAATGATAAAATCTTGAGATGGAGAATCGAACTCTCCACCTACAACTATGATATCATGTACCGTCTGGGGAAGCTCAATGAGCCCTCAGATGCCCTGTCGTGTGGAACAAGTGCCAGTGTGCAGGAGAATCGATTACAGGCTCTCCACAATGATCTCTGCCATCCGGGGATCACTCGGTTTTTCCATTTTGTAAAGGCTCGGAATCTGCCCTATTCCATAGAGGATGTCAGGTCGATAACTCGAAGTTGCCAGGTTTGTGCAGAGTGCAAGCCGCACTTCTACCGGCCTGACAGGGCACACCTCATTAAGGCCACTCGCCCGTTTGAACGACTGAGTGTCGACTTCAAGGGGCCCCTTCCTTCTACAGATCGGAACGTGTATTTCCTCAACGTGGTTGATGAATACTCCCGATTCCCTTTTGCCATCCCCTGTTCTGATATGTCCTCTGCCACGGTCATCAAAGCCCTGCGGGGTCTCTTTACCCTGTTCGGTTACCCCAGTTATATCCACAGTGATAGGGGTTCATCGTTTATGAGCGACGACTTGAGGCAATACCTGCTCTCTAAGGGAATTGCCTAGAGTAGGACTACGAGTTACAACCCCAGGGGTAACGGACAGGTCGAGAGAGAAAACGCTACAGTCTGGAAGGCTGTTTTACTGGCGTTGAGGTCTAAGGGTCTTCCAGTCTCCCGTTGGCAAGAGGTACTTTCTGATGCGCTCCATTCAATCCGATCCCTCCTGTGTACGGCAACCAACGCTACCCCACATGAGTGGATGTTTACCTTCCCTAGGAAGTCTTCCTCTGGGACCTCACTGCCGTCTTGGTTGACGTACTCAGGACCTGTCCTCCTGTGGCGGCATGTTAGGGCCTGCAAGTCCGACCCTTTGGTTGAACAAGTCCACCTCCTCCACACCAACCCTCAATATGCCTATGTGGCATATCCTGACGGGCGAGAGGACACGGTCTCTATCAGAGATCTGGCGCCTACAGGTGACCTGGAAATCCCCGTCACTCCCGCACCCCTGGTTAGGATTCCTTTGCCCATTCTCTCCCCTCCTGACTCGGCGCGGGCAGCATCGGGACCTCAACTTACTCCCATGTACAGCTTGCCTGAGTCCAGGCGATTGTCGGCACCTCGAAGTCCACAGGTGTGTGAGGAACTGGAGAAGTCACTGGACACCACCTCGGAGAGAGGGTCGTCACCACGGTCACCAGAACCGATACTGGAGCCAGTACTGCGGAGGTCGCAGAGACGGTGCGGACCTCCGATATGGCTGAACTTGTGAACATATGGACAGTTCGTATTGTCTCCTTACCCCACCGGCCTTTGTTTTCAAAGGAGGGGTGAATGTGGTGAACCATAGATGGTTACCACTATGGGTACTTGTACATATGTTATTCTTGTTACTGTTGGGGTTAGGGTTGGGGTGTTCCACCCGTTAGCATTGTTCTGTGGTACACTCCGTTTGGCCCCGCCTTCTTACAGGGGTATAAAGGTCACTGCTACTTCCTAGTAGCCCTTAGTCTGGGATAGTATTGTTAAGCAGTGTGCTCTATTCTTGTTGTGAATAAAAGCCTTTATTCCCGGGTACGACCTTGTCTCCCGTGTGGATCAATCGCGCATCAGTCAGTTCTTTATAAGGTGATAACAGGAGCTCTGCACTTCCTCAGGTTGGGGAGTGGGGAAGGACAGCACCAAAGATTAAGACAAATGAAACTTGGAAAGTGGTTTCTAGTAAAGAGCTGATTGGTCTCTCTGCAGAAATGTGTCATGTCTTACAGCCGACCAAAAGGTCATCACTCATCCCAGACCGAGAGCAAAGACAGAAATGTAGCACATCTCGATCACACTGATGAGACGGTGCTAGTCACTCGAGGAAACTCAAGCTCGAAAAAGGCACGTGGATTATTTTTAGTGAGCCTTTGGTAACAGAATCTGTTCCTTGATGCAGAACTCGATAGCGCACTTGTGGAAAGCTGTTGCCACTTTTGGCTGACTCACGAAACATGCATGGAGTAACAAACAAGCTGGCTCTTCAGACCCAAGAACAAAGAAAATTACAGCACAGAAACAGGCCCTTCGGCCCTCCAACGACCATGCTGCCCGACTGAACTAAAACCCCCTACTCTTTTGGGGACCATAAGAAAATGTCAAGCAGCACACACGGTGAGACAGGCTCGAACTTACAATTAAGTTGATGGTGTGAAGTAACCAGTGACCTAAAGCTGATGCTCAGTAGCCAGTAACCAAGATACTGGTCTATAATGCCTGTGTATTCAGTACCTTGTAGTATGATTATGAAACATGGACAACTTGACAGCTACCAAGAAAGGACCCTCAACATCTTTCATCTTTGCAGTGCATTCTGGGATCATCGGATAACAAATGTGGTATTTCGACTGAAAAAGGACAAACCTTCCAAGTACGTTGACACTTTCGTTGGCTGGGGCCTGTTTGCAGAATAGAAGACAGCCACATACCTAAGGATTTTCTGTAACACATTCCAGCATCCGTCTGAAAGTGAAGTGCTGCTAGCATACCTTTTCCACTCACCCTACTACACCTGCCAATTAACTGTTACCCTGCATTACACACTGCTGTGAAATGTAGCTTGTAGACATTTGAGTCATGTACAGAAATAACTGATAAATTTAAACATGGCAACCTATGAATAGAACGGTATTTCATTAGCCAGAAGTGGAATGGAAAGAGATCTGGACGATGCATGTTCTGCAGAGCAACAGATCAAAAAAGTCAATCAAACCTGAATTATACCACCAAAGAGAGCCAAGGTTTATGAAGTATGTTGTCATGAAGTGATTCTCCTCACCTCCCCCATCCAGATTCTTCTGGCAATTATCGAGGATTGAAATTCGAGCTCGTGGTCTCAGCCACTGAAGTCGAGTATCCCACACTTGGGCGGCACGGTGGCACAGTGGGTTAGCACTGCTGCCTCACAGCGCCAGGGACCCGGGTTCGATTCCCGGCTTGGGTCACTGTCTGTGGACTCTGCACATTCTCCCCGTGTCTGTGTGGATTTCCTCCGGGAGCTCCGGTTTCCTCCCATAATCCGAAAAGACGTGCTGGTTAGGTGCATTGGGCCATGCTAAATTCTCCCTCAGTGTTACCCGAACAGGCGCTGGAGTGTGGCGACTAGGGGATTTTCACAGTAACTTCATTGCAGGTGTTAATGTAAGCCTACTTGCGACACTAACAAATAAATAAACTTTAAACTTTTGGGGACAATGCAAATGTCAGCACAGTCAGAGTGTGATGGGATAGCCTCACCCGGGAGATGAATCTTCCTGATCATTGTCTCTGTCCCCTGCCAGGTAAGCACGCCGAAGGCACCAATTGTTGTGTGACAGATGTACAATCAGATGAGGCGCTTCAGCTGCGTGAATTCTATTGGCTGTTCTTGGAGACTAGAGGTTTGACAAGAGGTTTTCAAAAGCCATGAGGAGTCTGGATGGAGTAGTTAGGGAGAAACTGTCCCCAATGGCAGACTAGAGAGGACACCAATTTAAAAAGGTGATTGACCTTCTGTGCTGTAAGCATTGCGATCAAGTCAAAAGGAGGTTATATTTATACTGTGCAAGTGCTCTGGTCAGACACTGCCCAGCTCCCGTCACCGACAGTCATGCTGCGGAAGCGATTATGAAGAATAACAGTTCTGAACAACACATCAAGCAAAGACTGCAGCTGGCAATAGTTCCTATCTTACAACAGTGATGACACCTCAAAGTACAAGTATTTGACTGGTTGAAAAGCACTTGTTAACTTGAATTACAAGTCCTGGAATCAGTACATTTAAAATGGAAGCCACTATCACTGTTTCTGATAAGATATCCTTTGTCTAGATGCAGGCTATATATGGCCTGATGATGGGTGATTGAGTACACCAATATTTCTTAGGTCTGATATTGAAGAGCAAGAGGTTGGCTCCTCTTTATTTCAGTCTTTACTTCATAAGATAAAGATATAAGAGCAGAATTAGGCCATTCGGCCCATTGTGTCCACTCTGCCATTCCATCATGGCTGATAGTCTTTCATTAACGTCAATTGGTTCAACACTATATGTGTGAAATACTGAGAAATGTGAAGTTGTGACTGTGAGAGGAATGCAAGATGGTCACTGAAGGTTAAGCTACAAGGCCTACCAAATCTCAAAGAGGTTCCAAACCTATTCAGGGGTAAACCTCCATCTGCTTGGAAGATACAACAGTTGATTAAAAACAGGTTAAATAGGCAACAATTACGAATTTGATGCATCTTCGAAAGCAACTTGCCAAGTTTGGAAAATGTTTCTCAGATCAGGCCTGAGAGAAGTTGCTGGTACCAAGTATAATTTCCGAGAGTTCCTCCAGATCATAATAGCCCGAGCAGAGAGCTGTACATTTGCTTGAAAAGATCCAAAGAAGGGCTTTAAAAAAAGGACGAAGAATCAAATAATCTTTTGGTTTTAGCAAACAGTCTGAAGTAATTTCTCTGCTCAATTATCTTGTTTCTGTGTAGATAAATTTCTCAGGACGAATGAGGTTGGTTTAGCACGGGCATCACCATCTGTCAGCATGGTGCTTTCCACCGATTGGATAGGTCAGCAATGCACAGTTGGAACCTCACATTGTCAATGTTAACCTCAACTGATGTGAAGGGTTAAATCTTGAGGAATGCTTCCCAATCACTGATCATTTAAAAGGTTAATTCACAGCACGCACGCTGCCAAGTTTTGCAGTTAGCACCCATTCCCAGTTTCCCGGGAAGATGGCAGTGAGCTACCTGCTTGAACCACTGTAGTCCATGATATGAATGTTAAGGAAAATAGTCCTCTGGTGACGTTAGGGCAAGAGTTTCAGGGCTTTGACCCAGTCACAATGAAGGAACAGTGGTATCGTTCTAAGCCAAGATGGTGTGCAACTTTAGAGGGAAATGTACAGGTGGTGATCATAGAAATCATAGAATCCCTACAGTGCAGGAGGCGGCCATTTGGCCCATCGAGTCTGCACCGACCACAATCCCACCCCAGGCCCTATCCCACAACCCCACACATTTTTGCCACTAACCTACACATCCCAGGATACTATGGGCAATTTAGCACGGCCAATCAACCTAACCTGCACACCTTCGGACTGTGGGAGGAAACCCACGCAGACACGGGGAGAACGTGCAGACTCCACACAGACAGTGAACCAAGCCGGGAATCGAACCCGGGTCCCTGGAGCTGTGAGGCAGCAGAGTCAACCACTGTGCCACCGTGACGCCCATGATGTTCCCATGCTACTGCTACCCTTGACCTTTTAGGTGGTAGAGGTCAGGGTTTGAGAGATAGGGCCTCCTTCTGCACTTCGGCCCATCGAGTCTGCACCGACCACAATCCCACCCAGGCCCTATTCCTGCAACCCCACACATTTGCCCCCTGATAGCATGACCAATTAACCTAACCCGCACATCTTTGGACTGTGGAAGGAAACCGGAGCACCTGGAGGAAACCCACGCAGACACAGGGAGAACGTGCAGACTCCACACAGACAGTGACCCAAGGCTGGAATTGAACCTGGGACCCTGGCGCTGTGAGGCAGCAGTGCTAACCACTGTGCCTCAGGTAGTAGAGGTCAGAGTTTGGGAGATACCAAAGAAACTTCAGTGAGTTGCAGCAGTGCATCTTGTGGATTGTACAAATTGAACCACACTGCACCAGGGGATACTTAAGAACACCCAACTATGCTTTTGCAAGAAGTTACATCTTAATGGCACATTACTGTAACAACAGCTTACTCAGCACTATCCTAACATTGTCTTGTTTCCAGAGATTACTGAAGCGACATTTTAAAATGCCAACTTGATCCAAACTGCCTTGATTGTGGAATCAAAAAAATTGTACGAATCACTACCTACACGCCACTTTTTCAGGTAATCGTTTGAGTCAGAAAGAATTGTTGCATTTCAGAAGAATTACGCATTTATACAAAATTGTTCTTATATATTACCCAATAGAACATATTTCAGAAACTAAGTGACTGATCAGTTCATCATCCATCTCCTTATCTGTGGGCAGCACGTGGCATGTACAGGATGCATCAGACAGCGGAATAGTCCATTGCCACCAAAACAACAACCTACATTTCTCCCGTCTCTATAAACCTAATAAAACTAAAAATGTTTAAGAGTTGCATTTACATAGCGCCTTTCACAACCTCAGGATGTCTCAAAGCACTTCACAAAAGGAGGAAGAGAAAAAAAGAATTACAGACCAATTAGCCTGACATCAGCAGTGGGGAAAATGTTAGAGTCTATTATAAAAGATAGAACATTTGGAAAGCATTAACAGGAGCCAGTATGGGTCTATGAAAGACAAATAATGCTTAACAAATCTACTGGAGTTTTTTTTGAGGATGGAATAGAATAGATAAGGGAGAACCAGTGGATGTGATGTATATGGACTTTCAGAAGGCTTTTGATAAGGTCACTCATAATAGGTTAGTGGGTAAAGTTTAAGCATATGGGATAGGAGGTACTGTATTGGTTTGGACTGACAGACAGGAAACAGAGAGTGGGAATAAATGGGTCTTATTACGAGAGGCAGGTAGTGACTAATGAGGCACCGCAGGGATCAGTGCTGGGGCCCCCGCTGGTCACAATAATTATAAATGACCTGGATGAAGGAACCAAATGTAACATTTCCAGGTTTGCAGATGATACGAAACTGGGTGGAATTGAGGGTTGTGAGGAGGATGCAAGGAGGCTTCATGGTGATTTAGACAAGCTGACAGAGTGGGCCTCAACCAGAGCAGACACACTCACTTCACTGGGCCACCCGTCCATGTAGAAAGGAACACTGCACACGTGAGCAGGAGCTGGAGGCAGAGATAGCCATGAAGGTTCCCCCTTGGGGGCCTCCTAGCAATGCTCAACTCCACACAGATGCTCAAGGGTCACAGTGGTGGAGCAGCAAAGGGAAACATATGGACATTTATAAGGGCTTCCAGATGTGGTGGATACATCTTGATGCGCGATTGATTCACACGGGAGGCTAGGACATACCCGGGAATAAAGGCTTTTATTCACAACAAGAATAGAGCACACTACTTAACAATACTATCCCAGACTAAGGGCTACTGGGAAGTAGCAGTGACCTTTATACTCCTGTAAGAAGGCGGAGCCGAACGGAGTGTACCACATAAACAATGATAACAGGTGGAACACCCCAACCCTAACCCCAACAGTAACAAGAGTAACATATGTACAAGTACCCATAGTGATAACCATCTATGGTTCACCACACACCTTACATTGAAGATGGAGGCAACCATCTTTGTCATGATATCCGAGGCAGTTGCGCACGTGCCCATCCACTTAGAGAGTCATAAACCACAGGTCCATGAGTGGATACAGGCCCACCAACAATTCAGTTGCATAGAATTACTGCAACGTGACTCTCCTGTGTAATCTGGTATTAGTGTAGTCCTGTTTACCATCACATTACACAAACAGATTTATAACTAAATCAGCAGGTCCAAGGGGCTTCATTTGCTGTGCAGTACGGAAGATGTAAAAGTTAATGAATTTCCCAAACATATCTCACTCGTGTGGAATTCCACTGAATTCTGCAGTGCAGGATCTCGCCACCCCACCAACACCCACACTGACAGAAAAAAAACTCACCAGAGCAACAGGGGACAAAAATGCAACCTCGCTATTTCCCCACAAACATGAACAGAATCGCTACAGTGCAGGAGGCCGCCATTCGGCCCATCGAGTCTGCACCGACCACAATCCCACCCAGGCCCTATCCCCATAACCTCACATATTTACCTCGCTAATCCCCTGACACCGGGTCAATTTACCATGGCCAATCAACCTAACCCACACATCTTTGGACTGTGGGAGGAAACCAGAGCACCCGGAGGAAACCCACGCAGACACGGAGGACGTGCAGACTCCGCGCAGACAGTGACCCGAGGCCGGAATTGAACCTGGGTCCCCGGCGCTGTGAGGCAGCAGTGCTAACCACTGTGCCACCATGCTGCCCTAAAGATCAACAAGAATCTTGGCGCTTTTAAAGGTTCATTGAAATCAAAATGGCAAATAATTGGAGCTGGACACTCGTCAGGTGGGAATGGGAAGAATCTGGGGCCAGACCTGGTTCTCAGCTGGCCATTCCCCATCCACCCCAACCCCAAAAAACATGCCACACACCCAAATTCCACTTCAGTGGAAAGATGAACAGAAAATGCTGGAAAATCTCAGCGGGTCTGACAGCATCTGTGGAGAGAGAATAGAGCCAACGTTTCAAGTCCAGATGACCCTTCCTCAGAACATATTCACAGCATGAAAATGACAGAGGCCAGGATTTTAATACCACTTTTCTAGCAGCCATCAGTCGCAAAACATTTATTTGATTTGATTTATTGTCACATGTATTAGCATACAGTGAAAAGTATTGTTTCTTGATGCTGTACAAACAAAGCATACTGTTCATAGAGAAGGAAAAGAGACTGTGCAGAATGTAGTGTTACAGTCATAGATCGGGTGTAGAGAAGGATCAACTTAATGCGAGGTAGGTCCATCCAAAAGTCTGATGGCAGCAGGGAAGAAGCTGTTCTTGAGTCGGTCGGTACGTGACCTCAGACTTTTGTATCGTTTTCCCAAAGGAAGATGGTGGGAGAGAGAATGTCCGGGGTGCGTGGGGTCCTTGATTATGCTGGCTGCTTTGCTGGGGCAGTGGGAAGTGTAGACAGAGCCAATGGATGGGAGGCTGGTTTTCATAAAACAGTGACAGGAAAATTGACATCTATTTTCAAAATAAGATTTGGCTCAATCAAAAGCCGCAAACAAGCGCCGAGTGCTCGCTCCCAATTTTGCGAGTCTCTCCTGTTGCAGAACTGAAACTTGGGAAATGCTGGATCTAGAATGCATGCTCCTCTGTTCCTGCTGATGAACCCTTCACTGAAATTGAGGAAAGGCTGTCTGAAGCCCCAACCTTCCGCCAAGAGAAGTTGCTCTCAGGAATTTCAATTCCCATCAGTCTGCTTAGTCTTTGGCAAGTGTACTTCAATTCTTACATATAGCACAGTGGTTAGCACTGCTGCTTCACAGCGCCAGGGACCCGGGTTCGATTCCTGGCTTGGGTCACTGTCTGTGCGGAATCTGTATGTTCTCCCCGTGTCTGCGTGGGTTTCCTCCGGGTGCTCCGGTTTCCTCCCACAGTCCGAAAGACGTGCTGGTTAGGTGCACTGGCCGTGCTAAATTCTCCCTCAGTGTACCCGAACAGGCGCTGGAGTGTGGCGACTAGGGGATTTTCACAGTAACTTCATTGCATGTTAATGAAAGCCAACTTGTGACGAAGAAATAAAAACTTTAAAGTTATTGCTTCAATTTTTGGATCAAGTTTAACTCAAGAATAATATTGCAAATTTCAGTTACAACTTTGAGGAAACAATGCAAACTGACTGAAGCAACATTGTCCAATTGGTTCCGTTCAATGGATGACTTGGCATGTTTCATTTTTGAGCAGTCAGATTCAAACTCCAAGGTGCACTGCTAAATTCTTTCTGGGATGTGTAATCAACAGCTTGTATTTACATAGCATCATTAACATAGTAACCTGTCCCAAAGTGCTTCA